>NC_085841.1:109779369-110097062 GCF_035594765.1 Anolis carolinensis
GATAGGATAAATATGCATCTAGAAACCAGAGCCTTGAAAGGGATGTGAACCTTCTTGTGAAAAAGCAGTGGATAGAAAAAGGATTAAGTATTTCTAACCTTCCAACCTAAAGCAATTCAGTGGATGAGCAAGGTGGTAATTTAAATATGGTTTTATATTTAGCAAGCCATTTGGTCATTTTTATGATGCCTATATTCCATTTTCTCGTCTTTAAGAGAAATTATCAATAGTATCAGTTATACTATTGTCAATATAGTTGTAATGTGCAATAATTTGTGCTGTAGTAATTATAATCAGGACCAAGGAAATCTGGTTTTAAACTCCCATCTGCCTGGGTTATCTTCTAAAAATCTATCTCTTCTTCTTTCTTTTTCTGTCTACTGCCCTTACAAGCTTTTTGTGAGGATACAATGGGACAGAGGAGATAACCACATGTAAAGATTAGGCTGGGTGGTCTAAATCTAATATTCCACTGACCCCACAACACCAGCATGGGGACTTTCTTCAATGGGACTTTCTTCTGTCAACTCTGGGATTTTGGAATGCATTGGGAGCTGGAGATGGGAGATCACCTCCTCCCAAATCTGTTGACCAAATTGCTTCCATTGATGAAATTTTCCCACTGCATCCAGTCAGTATAATATAACAAATCCATAGGGACAAGTTTTTAGGGTGCTTATTTCTGTAATACTAATGAGATGTTTGACTGTTTTTGAAATACAATAAGATCTTTATATCCTCCATAGATTATGTCAAATCAGAGATATGATCAAACTCCATTAAACCACAAACACTATGATAACTAAAAAGAACATAATTTGGGAAAAGTTGAGAACTTTGTTGAGTGCATGCCCCATCTGTAATTTCCAAGTGTTGCTTAAACAAATTACTTGGTTGGGCTACAAGTCCCAAAATCCCATGGCTCACAATGATGATTTTTCTCATGAATAGGAGAATCTCAGGAGCTCATTTGCTTCTGCCATAGCTTTGCTTCTGGGATTGCTATATAACCATTATATATATATACGTTGTGTTATGAATGTTTGGTTATAGGTTTTCATGTATCCTATTTCATGTATACCAATTTCACCCTATTCTTTATTTTCCATAGAGTACTGCCATAGGCATTGGATTGCAAATTCTATAATGACAAAAATGAGTTGCTTCATTACACATATAGTGAACACAAGGTTTGGGGGAGCTCTGTTACATTATGAAAATTGCTCCTGAAATAGGCCAGCAGAAACACTCATGGAAGACCCATCCACTACCTAAAAATTACGTGGAATAAAAAATATGTTGAATACCTTCATAAACCTTTTCTGTTATACATCCTTTCAACTAAATTCTAACAGCATCAGTTTTTGTCTTTTCTGAAAGTCTTAGCTATACTAGCTACAACTAACCAAGCAAAGCAATATGTCACCATAAAAACATAACAAAATCTGTATCTGAATACACAATGTAATCTTGCTGGGGCTTAATACAATCTTTTCACAAACATCAGACAGGTGTATTGATTGTTCAAGAAAAGAACAAGCTAGAGACTGAAAACACAACAAAGTCAAACAAAAGCAACAGTACCTTCCTTTTAAATTCTGGGATGAAGAATCCTACAGAGAAAAATAAATCATGATCCATTTTAAGAATGAGCTGCAAAATTTAGAATCATTCACTAATTGTTACAATTGCAACCATCATCTTTCAAAATCAGCTGCATAGCTTTTGATAAACTGAATGGGGCTAGAATAGCTGCCAACAATGGCACATAATGCCCAACAACACCTCTAACTACTTAAATATATCAAATTAGTCATATTAAATATCAATATATATCCAAGTAACACATAAAGCAAGAAAAGGAATATTATGAAATAATGCAACCCTCCCCAAAACTACAGTATGTCAAATTTATTGCTTTTACAAATATTCCTACTGAAGCCATACAACCTTCCCCTCCCTTCCCAAAAAGACAAGACAAGAATTTTGATCTATGCTGTTTTTTTTAACAAAAACACTGAAATACTGTGTCCACAGCTTGGGAGTGCTCTTGGATCAGTCTCTCCAAATGTCAGCCCAGGTAGATGCAACTGTCAGGAGCACTTACTATCAGCTTCAGCTGATCTGCAAGTTGCACCCTTTCCTAGATTTGGAGAACCTGAAGATGGTAGTGTACACGCTGGTAACATCAAGACTGGATTTCTGCAATGCACTTTACATTAGGCTATTTTTGTACCAAGTTCAGAAACTCCAGCTGGTTCAAAATACGGCAGCCAGATTGGTTACGGGAACATCCAGGAGTGAACATGTCACACCTATCCTAAAGTTACTCCACTGGCTGCCAATTAGTTTCCAGGCAAAGTACAAGGTATTGGTTTTGATCTTTAAAGCCCTACATGGTTTGGGTCCAGGTTACTTACATGATCGCCTTCTCCCATACAATCCATCCTGCACACTTAGGTTCTCTGGGGGGTGTCTGCTCCAGCCTGCCAGAACCTGACTGGCAACTGTCACCCAGAGGACCTTTTCATCAGCCGCCCTAAGGCTGTGGAACAAACTACAGGTAGAGCTCCAACAGTTAAATCAGCTGTCAGAATTTAAGACACAAGTGAAGACCTGTCTCTTCTGGCAGGCCAACCCAGACAGTTTTAATGGCAAAATTTAAACTTACATTTTATAATAATAAATAATAATAATAACAAACTTTATTTCTAATTCACCCTATCTCCGCAGTGGGACTCAGGGTGGATTCCAAACATAAAAGGCAAACATTCAATGCCTGAACACAACAATACACCCATTATAATGAAAATTGACAACTCAACATATAAAACAAATTATAACTCAACAACTAAAATTAAATTAAAAACACAACCTATTATATCAAACATAAAGCAAAACATCAAACATCAAAGAGAACCATTCCTAGTTCCTTGGGGGCAAATAGATTGATCATTGCTCAAGATGTCTATTGAGCTGGTGAGGTGAACAGGGCACAGATACGGATGGTAGCTATTAATCAGAGGTATAATGGTAGTATTACCATCTATTCCTCCTCCTCCTCATAATTTTATGTCAAATTTTGTTTGTGTATTTTAATATATATTGTATGTAAATGTATTTTAATATGTGTATTTTACAGAGTGTTTTTAAATGATTATGTGTTTTTGATTGTGTTTTTTATCAATGCTGTAACTCGCCTCGAGCCATGAGGAGAGGCGGGTAAGAAAATAAATACATCACTTTTCTTCCTTTGTTAAACTATATTCCTCTGCTATACTTTAGGCTATTCTGCATATTGTCCTGCTCCAGCCACCTTTCATCCTCTGGGATGTATCTTTTTTTTTTTTTATCCAAGTACCTGTAATGCTTAGCTAGCCAAAGGACCTTTGGTCCTCAGAATAACTCCAGATATTTCCTTTTGCTGTCTTTTATGCCTGGAAGAAGTTCCAAAAACCTCCTTGCCTTATTTCTTTCTTATAAGAACTCATCTCTTTTGGGAAGTCTCTGGATGATCTCCTAGACTTTGCATAATAAGCCAAAACTTGCAATTATACATTCCCCAGTCTTTGAAAAATTGTAACTGCTTCTAGTGGAAATAAGGAAGTATTATATCTCTCCTTACAATGTCTCCATTTCTTTCTCTTTCTATTTCCCAGCTATAGACCATTCAAGGAAGAACCATATCATATTGATTTTCTCTAGAATATCACAGATGTTCAGATACTGGCCAACAAAAAATTGATGGATTGTATTTTTGAGGGACAGAAACTTAAGGAAGTTACCAGAACTAATGACGACCAATGACTTTGGAGTGTTGAGAAGCAACAAGTATTCACATTTAAATTCACAGCAACAACAATACCTTGAATACTCATTATAACTGTACTGACTTTGTTGAAAGATCTAAGCTTTGTCTAGGAGGTGAAATCAAACAAGAATAAAGGTCAAGTGTACTGAAAAAATGCCATGCCCCAGTCCAAGAAACACATGCAAGACTTGATTGCTAAGGAAATTTATACTCAGTAGATCATCCTGTCCATCACCCCAGAAACCTTTCTATGAAAATAATCAAATTTTCCCTTGAAAATAACATAACTAGGATGAACAACAGGAAAAGAAGGAATTAACATCTTTTATGCTGCAATTCTGTGAGTGTGGTAAAGCACGTAAGATTTATATAGAGAATCAATATTCTGAACACGGTACTGTGATTACACAGAATGATAACAGTCATTGGGAAGCAACTCAAGATACCCACAGTGATCCAGTCAACTATACTCAGACTGAAAAAGAATGGCTGGGTCTCATGAATCTGTCCCCATGAGCTCTAATGTGGAGGACTCTCACTCAGGAAAGAATTTCAGCATTTTATCTTGTATGTTCTTTCAGGATGAGGAAATGGCTCTTCAATTTAGCTTGAGCTCAATGTTCTATGGTTCACAAAAGACAGGAATTACAAAACTCAATGGAGCAGAGTAGGCAATGCCAGCTTCCACATTTTACTTATTTACAATGCCTCTCCATTGCTAAGAACAGGGAAAAACTAAAACAACCCAAGTATTGCACTGGGAGCTCTCTGTGGTGCTGAAAAGGACTATCTGCATTAGGATGTGTCTTTTTCATTCAATCTCAACCCCAGAAATTGATGTGACCTTGCTTACTGAGCTACTTACTACCTGACATGATCTTATCAGAAGAGACAGTTTGTCTATCAATGTGATGGTGAACCTGCTACAGGTTTTAATCTGAATTTCAAAGTAACTAATCAAGCTGTCAAACCTCTTTTGAAGATTCAATACTTTGAACAGCTCCTTTAAAGGTAGAATTGGAACCTAGTGGTGGAGTCACTAATACCACTAACACAAAAAGCACCACTGGAGACACAATGAAGTCTTAGGGTGCATCTGTACTATAAAATTAATGCAGTTGACACCAGTTCAACAGCCATGGCCCAATCTATGAATTTCTGAGATCTGTAGTTTGGTGAGGCACCAGTACTTTTTTGGCCCAGAAGGCTAAAGATCCTGTAGAACTAAAAATATCTTGATTTCACACATAATCCTCATGCCTTCCCAAGATCCCATTTTTATGCCCCCCCCTTAAACATCAATCCCCAAAGTCCCCTAATCCCACAAATTATTGATATTTTCAGCATGGTGAAAAAGGCCCAAACTCTATACCCAAACACATGCAAACACAAACCTCTAAACTCCCCCAGAATGTCCCCCCCCCTTCTCAAATCCTTCCTTTCCCTCTCTTTTGCCCATGAAATGGTCACAAGAAGTGATGCAACATCATTTCTTGTTGACAGTTTGGAAGGAAACAAAGGGAAAATTAGGTCTTTTGAAGGACTCAAGGGCTGTCAGGGGTGGGAAACTGGTCCCCAGTCCCTGTGCATTACTAGCAGCTATCCTGAAACCTGCCCCAGACTTCTATGCAAGAGGCATGGCATTTGGTGTGTTCTATAGGAAAGACCTTTAAATTCTTTGCAGATGAAGATTTTTTCTGAAAGGTAGATGGTTGAAAAAAAAAAAGCTCATGTCCGTAACATTTTTAACAGAGGTAAAAGATGACTCAGAAGTGTTCCCAGTATTTCCAGTGCTCAAAAGATAGTAATCCCTGACTAGAATTCTGTATTATTTTAGACGACAAATGGAATGAAATATTTTATCACCAAATACGTTTTTGGAAAGATAACCTCTAGCTGATAAGGATAAATGAAATGAAATAAATTTCAACCATTTTGAGAGCAGCCTAGCAAAGTGAATTGAAAGTACTTCACAGTAGAAAAGTTCAAATACAGTTTCCAAACCAGACTGAACAGAATCAACTTCCCAGGAGGCTATTGGAAAAGTATTCAAAATTGTCGTTTTGTGCAAGCCGGCAAGACGTAATTTGTAAACAGCTGATCTTGTAATAGTTTTATCGCTGCGACTTCCCCACTGGGGATTTATACTGCCACTTGCTTAGCTAAAATTAGAAGATGTATCTTGGAAGGGATGCTGCCAAGGCAAATCTGGCACAGGCTGTATTTTATAATGTTGGCTCTTACAAATTCCAAGAAGAACCAAAATATTGCCAAGGCAGATATATATTTTAGCTGCAATGCAATCCGATATATGTTTAATTTTAAGTAAATTCTACTGGTTGCAACGATGAACTGAAACTTACATGCATTTTTGCAAGCTCAGGCATGCTTTGCTATTGGAATCACAGCAGCTGATATATGATCTAGCCATTTTCAACTGTCCAGAAATTGATAATGTAATACTTACCTCAAATGAATATGTTTCCAGCTATTTCTACATGTAATTTACTCCTCCCCTTGAATGCTGTGCATCTATTAATAAAAATATGTAAAGAAATTCCAACAAATGGGCACAGCAAATCTTTTTATATGCAAGCAGGAAAGCTTAGGACCAAATATTCTCAGTGTTTATTGTTTTGCTATTTCTTTAAGCCTTGTCTTTCATAAAAGAAAGACTGATATTTCCCAATCAGTTCTATTTTGCAGTGGCTGGATATGTGCTGCATTACTGATCAGGGAGGCAGGTAGCCGAGTACCACTGTACATTGTTTTCTTCCATAGTAATTCAGAAATCTTCCATTGTAAAACTTATGAAAAATATTCTCAATGTATTCATTATTTTGTTTAATGTGCTTTTCTAGAATGACAATATGGAGGAATGAAGCATCTTTGATTACTTTCAATAAAAGGGTAATTTCCATTTTCTCTCTGAAGCTCTTCTGTGCTGGAGCTAAAAAAAGAAAAGTACTAAGGAAAAAATACGATGATGCTCATCCAGAAGATTAAATATTAAAGGTCAGCATGTGCTTGCTTTATACTTCTACTAGAAAAAAAATCATACTTAAAATTAATTTTTAAAAGCTGCTTATAAAAATGTTGTGCAGTGTATTATCAAACTACTGAATTTTAGACAAGGATTTGAATTTTAATGTAAACCCATTGAGAAGCTACTGACATCTAAAAATCTGCTCATCCTAATAATTCACTCATTTAAGTCTCAAGATAGATTCAAATTAACATCAGCTCCACCCGTGGGTTTTCCCAGATGCCTTGTGATGCCTCTCACACAAGATAGCATACATATTGCTGACTTTGAGCTAACTTGCATTTGGAAAAAAACAACAAATCCAAAGCCATGCCTATGTGGAATTTCCAGTATTAGTCAATTCTAAGAAGACAAAATAATGTAGTGCCTGGACAAAGCTCTGCTTCACAGTACAAGGCAAGCAATTGTGTGAGTACTCTCTGTTCAGAAATCGATTTAACACTGCTGAAAATGAGGCACCATGATTGGAGCATGGATAGGCTGCATGTGATATCTGATGTTGCAAAAAGAAAAAAACAATAAACAACTCCTACTTCAAATCTTTACTGACATACTGGCTTGCTTCATGGTGCAACATCTTGTGAACTACAAAGTGCTTTTTGTAACAATTTGGAATAGCTAGTAAATGAAGTTTACATAGCAGAAAATCTGAAAACCACATGAATGAGGTCTAAACAGAATATGGCATTTATGTGTATGAAGGGAAATTGGTGGAAATATGCACTAAGAGCAAATAAATCCAGATCTGAGAAGGAAAAAAAGGAGGAGAGGGAGAAACAGTGACATGTGTATGCTCGTGGGTACATTTCCTAAAGGCTAGGGTAGACATGTGCAGTTTCTCATATATGTTTTTTTATATTATACTTCAGGAATACAAAACAATATACACAGTTATTATGTATTTTATGGAGGAAATTGGCATATTTATCATTGCTTGCTATACCCAATTCATGAAAACACATGAATGAAGGCTGAGCTCATCTACAACTTAAAAGAAAATGTGTGCTTTTGTTGGTAAAGGTTAAAGAAAGGTGAAAAGAGCTGGATTTTACTGATTAAAAGAAATGTAAAGTCTCCAGTTGTGAAGTTTCTAGTCAAATGCATGCTCAAAATATAAACTAAAATGTATTAACATTTTAGGTTTTGCTGTTTTTATTTGATTGTTATTTTATTTTATCTCTGACAGTGTAACTATGATCATGTTACTCTGTGCAAACACACACAGTCTTACTTTTTTGATTTTTTGTGAGTCTTAAGAATAACAGAATTCATAAGAATAAAAGAAAAAACGTTTACTATGAAATGAGTCACAATAAATGTTTGCTTTTTAAAACAAAATCAGTGAAAGCAATAAAAGGGAAATTATGGTTGGAATAGCTATCCCCTTGAAATCTGCATATTTCATTGAACAAATCTTTAGGTAGAAATCTGACATTTCAAGAGTGAAACAGACCCCACATTGACCTAACCAGTTGTCAGGAAAAGTTCTGATCTTATGTCACAAATAGTTACTCATCTAAACAATATGTTAGAACTAAAAAAGTAAAATACTTGCTACCAAGTAACATCAAATTATGTTAATAGTGAATTAAAATATAATACATGATAAATAAAGAGAATCCTCAAGGACTCTGGAACACCCAGAAAGAATGAGAAGAGGAGAAAAAGCAAACATAATGTTGCTGAATGAAAACTCTAATGTCTGTTGGTCATAAACAACACTACAGATACATTCAACATATATAGAAAATTGAAATGCAAATATATTGTAGAGAAGTAGACAACATTCTCAGCAGCAGAAAACAAGAAACATATATTTTGTACAAATAAACCAACAGTATTGATGTATGCCACATGTATTTGAAGTCTAGGGAGTTTTTATTTGGGTTTCCAATAGTATCATACAAATAAATCATAGCAGAAGCTACAATTCAGAGTTCAATAAACAGACAGAAAAAATGTTCTGCCTTCCACAAACAGCTCCTCAAATTTGGTATGTTTGGTCCCCTGCTGGAATGGAGTCAAACTTTAAGCAAACAGGTCAAAAAATAAAAACAGTAGTATGGTTGAGTATCCTTATTTAAAATGCTTGGAACCGTAAGTATTTTGGATCCTTTTTGGAATAATTGTATGTATGTACAGTAGAGTCTCACTTATCCAAGCTAAACGGGCCGGCAGAAGCTTGGATAAGCGAATATCTTGGATAATAAGGAGGGATTAAGGAAAAGCCTATTAAATATCAAATTAGGTTATGATTTTACAAATTCAGCACCAAAACATCATGTTCTACAACAAATTTGACAGAAAAAGTAGTTCAATACACAGTAATGTTATGTTGTAATTACTGTATTTACAAATTTAGTACCAAAATATCACGATGTATTGAAAACATTGACTACAAAAATGGCTTGGATTATCCAGAGGCTTGGATAAGCGAGGCTTGGATTAGTGAGACTCTACTGTATATATGTATGTGAAGTCACACTCCTTGCTTAAATATAAAGGCACTAGCTGTGCCTGGTCACGCGTTGCTGTGGCAAAGTATGGTGGAATGGGAAATAAAGTATTGAGGAATTGGTGGTAGTTAAGGTAAAGGGTAAAGGTTTTCCCTTGACATTAAGTCCATTATAAATGGATTATATAGCTGTGTGGAAGAGCCTTGAGTCTACACTGCCATATAATCCAGTTAAAATCAGATCTGTATTTTATAGGCAGTGTGGAAGAGGCCTAAGTGAGGCCTAACTCTGCCTGTCCCCTGGGCTGAGTGGGTTGCTAGGAGACCAAGTGGGTGGAGCTTAGCCTTCTAACTGGCAGCAATTGGATAAAAACATTTATTCCTCTCCCTCAAATTAGGACTTTGTTTTTCTTCTCTTTTTGTTGTATGAACGTAGAGGCATGGATGAGGGGTTGTGCTGCCAAGTTTAGTGTTTCTGGGATATGTAGTTTTGTTGTTTTGTCCTAGACCGAAATTTCATTACCCTTTTATATATATAGATTACATATAAGTGGAATTAAATCCTACTGGTATTCTAATCTACATATGATACACAAATTATTGCTTTCAAAACAACTGTGTATCTTTAGATGGTATATAGGAGTGTTTCTCAAACTGTGCTCTTCCAGGTGTTTTGGACTTCAGCTCCCAGAAATCCCAGGCAGTTTAACGGCTTTTAGGAATTGTGGGAGCTGATGTCCAAAACATCTGGAGGAGCAGAGTTTGACAAACTATAGGATACAGGATGGCACTGAAAACACAGAGCCAATTTACAAGTAGCCAGTTGTGACCCATGGGCCAGTCTAGGCAGGGTGGCAATTTTCATCCAGACTTTAGTTTGCTCACTTGATGGCTCTAGTTGAGATACTGTATCTAGTTAGGATTCAGCACCTTAGCTAACCCCTTTAAAGGTCTGACAAGAACCCCAGTGGCATGGTAACCACCAGCCCATCCACAAGCTATTCAATGCAATGGTCATCAAGAATGTTGTCCGTTGTGAAATGACACTTTGCTGACATTGGATAATGTTTCTAAACTTAGAAAATTTGTCTTTTGAAAAATATTTGTTTTAGGCGTCATTCAGACTGACTGCAAAGTCCTGATTGAGTTCCTGTTCTTTCCAATGCTGTAACAAGTTAAAACAGAGAACTGGTATAAAAAGTCTCTAGTTGTACCAGGAGCGGACAGAAAATATTCTGGGATAAACAAAACATGTGTGGATCTCCAAAATAAACTCAGAAAGAACAGCCATGCATTTTGATCTTTATGGTTGACGTTACCATTTGGGCGCTATGTATCATATTTGTGTTTGCGAAAGAACCGGAGCTTATTTATCATATTTGTGTAGCAACATTCACTAATAAAGTGTAAAAAAAAACCCCAATATCATGCTTTAGCTTTAAATTTATGCAACATTCAAATTCTTTTATCTTCAGGAATTATAAGTGCTTTTATGACTGTCTGTTATCATTAGTTTGCTAATTTTAACATAGAGTGAAAACACTTCTGATACTTTTCTGATGAAGCATGAAAAACTTGTATACTTTGAATATCCTGTTTTCTTATCTCTACAGTATCATTCACATCATTCACACACAACTGAATAGATTTCATTCCCTTTTTTCCCTAGAAAGGCAGCGTTTGATTAAAATGCATTTTCTACTTACGGTATTCTGTATCAGTTTAAAAAGATCAGATGGCCTCCTTCATCTCCTGTGTACACACTTGAACCTGCACTCACTGTCCTATTAAGAGTTTCCTTTAATTTGATCTTCAGAAAGATGCTATGCTTTGAAGGACTTTATCAGTGCAAGCCCCTTTGTCTTCAGACAGGCCTTTACACGAATCAGGGTTTGTTTTAAAGAACATGGTTTCTTTTCACTTCTTCTAATGATCACTGTAAAAAACACACAAAGGAAGACAATGTTCTTTGTTCAATCTAAAATGCCTGCTCTTTTCAGTTCCTCAATATATGTATTATATTGTTTACATTTAATTATGCTAATGAATTAAAAACATTATAAAAACATTTCCAGATGATTCACACAGTTTGTCTACTTTCCTAGTTTAGGCAGTTAAGGGTGATGGTTTACTCATTTCTTCTCCTTGCAATAACCATATCAAGCCTCTGGAAATATTGCTTCAGAAAGCCAGGACCCACTGGAAGGGCAAGATTGAACATTTCCCACATACATAATAGACACTGTTTTTTTTTTATCCAAGCACAGAATATAAGGAGCCAAGACAATTGGGCCTATCTCCCATAGAACCTACACAACACATGGTTGGATGTATTATACTATGCTGTCCTCTTATGAAGCTATACACTGACATGGTTAGGAAATAAAAAAAATTAATTGTTTTTATTGTTTTGCATTCAAAATTCACTTCTGGTTGTGGAATTCACTTCTGCAAGTGGTAGTAATGGCTGCCAGCATGAATGGCTTTGCAAGGGGATTAGATACATTTATGGAGGTGAACCATTGATGGTAAACAGAGACAATGGTTAATATAAAAGCATGATGAAGTAAGACAGAGGATGCAGCTACACTCCTATGCCATTTGTGGGCACATGATCCTGTCTAGTCACGGTATGGACAGAACCTTGAACCAGTCATGATTCTTTTAAAATCCTTTTATATTTCCTCAAATTTCAATGTGCAGCTAGGTGCCACATCAGACCTCTAAAAGCATTGATAGCCTCAAGGTATGAATATATATGCATTCACATTTTTAAAAAGGTTTTACTGATTTTAGAAGTATCTGAAATGACTGATATAATTTCAACCATGACATCTCGAAAGCACAAATCTTCCAATTTTGCTTATTGCTTAATTGCCTGGTGTGCAAAATCACGACTGCCTTGCCAACCCATCCATTTATGCTTGGAAATTATTAAGAGTAATGGCAATACAGAATTCATTTTTTTGGTGAGCTCCCTTACACTCTTGCTTAGAGTACTTTGAAAAGCTATCAAAGCTCACTTCTCTTTTTATTCAGATACAATCTCAATAACAGTTAGCCATTTATGAAAAGACAAGCAAAAGCTCTAAGTTTTAAAAAATTAGCTCCATTTTAAGTCCAGTGCTCTTGCTCCTTTCCCTCACCTAACTCCCTCCACTCCCTCACTCACCGTTGCTATCTCCTAACTCTCCCCCCCTGCCCCACATATATCCCATTAAATTCATATTCAAAAGCAACCCTTCCTTAGAAGTAATGCAGTAAGGCTCAGTTTTTTGAGCACCCTCAATGCTACCTTTTATTTACAAAAAATTTACCTCACACTGCCTGAAATGTAGATATACATAAAGTGTACATTTACTAGAAATGAAAATGCTGGAATACTATGGGGATGCATTTAAAATTACCCATATGTGTGGTGGCCTGTCAACTCCAGGGATTTCTGGATGAGACAGATTATTTAGATCCATTTCAATCTGGTTTCAGGTCTGGCCATGGAACAGAGACAGCTTTGATCACCTTGGTGGATGACCTAGCAGAGAGCTAGACGGGGGAGTGTGCTTATTGATTATACCTCACAACCTCTGAGGATGCCTGCCATAGATGTGGGTGAAACGTCAGGAGAGAATGATTCTGGAACATGGCCATACAGCCCGGAAAACACACAATAACTCTGTGCCCTTGTTGGTTGTCCTGAATCTCTCAGCACCTTTCAACCCTTCTGAGTCATCTCACTGGGATGGGACTGGGAGGCACTGTTTTACAGTGGTTTTGGTCCTTTTTGGAGGGCTGTACTCAGAAGGTGGTGTGGGGGGGGGACTCCTTTCAAACCCCTGGCTGTTGACCTGTGGGGTTCCTCAGAGCTCCATTTTGTCCCCATGCTGTTTAACATATACATGAAATCATTGGGAGAGGTCATCTGGAGTTTTGGAGTACAGTGCTGCCTGTATGCAGATGACATCCAACTCTACTACTTCTTTCCACCTAATGCCAAGGAAGCCGTCCTGACCGTAAACCAGTGTCTGTCATCAGTAATGGACTGGGTGAGGGCAAACGGAACTTAATCCAAACAAGACAGAGGTGCTCCTGATCAGATGAAAGGCAGATCAGGGAATAGGGATCCAACCTGTTCTGGATGGCATCACACTCCCCCTGAAGACACAGGTCCACAGTTTGGGGGTCCTCCTGGACTCAGCGCTGAACCTGGAGGCCCAGGTGTTGATGGTGGCCAGGAGGGACTTTGCACAATTAAAACTTGTGTGGCAACTTCACCTGTTCCTTGGGAAGCCAGATCTGGATAGGTTGGAACACACTACAGTTACATCTCGTCTGGATTACTGTAATGCGCTCTATGTGGGGCTGTCTCTCAAGAGTGCTTGGAAACTTCATCTGGTCCAAAGAGCTGTAGCCAGGTTGCTCACTGGCTGCAGGGAGTGGACAACTCCCCTGTTGCAGCAGCTCCACTGGCTGCCAGTTTGTTACTAGGCACAATTCAAAGTGCTCATTGTCACCTTTAAAGCCCTAGATGGTTCAAGCCCAGGCTATTTGGCCAACTGCATCCCCTTATACAAATCTGCCCGGGTCCTGAGATTTTCAGGAGAGGTCCTTCTCTCAGTCCCACCTCCATCTTAAGCGTGGTTGGTGGTAACAAGAGAACAGGCCTTCCTTCTTGGTGGCTGTCTCTCAACTCTGGAACTCCCTGCCCAGGAAAGCAAGAATGACCCCCTTCCTCCTGTCCTCTCTGCTGCAGGCTAAAATCTTATTCAGGCAGGCTTTTAAAGATGGAGGTATGTAAGACCATCAAGGGCTGCTGTGATTTTGTGATGTGATTTTATATGCTTTTATGTTTTTAACCTGGATTGTTTTAATATTAATGTTTAGTACTGTTCTAATATTTGTATATTTTAAGTTGTACTAAAATGCCTTTGTTGTGAGCCACTTTGAGTCTCCGTGTGGAGAGAAAAAATTGGATATAAATAAACTAAAACAAAATAAATATTCATATACTCAGCAAGTCATGGCAGCCAGTGGATCTGCCATCACAAGGGTAGTGAATCCACTCCTGATTTCACCAAAAGATTTCCTATTTACTTTGGAGCAGTGTCAGGATATGTGGAAGTAAAATGAAAAGTTAATTCACCACACTCAGTGGCAAATCCACCAGGCATCCATAAGCAGCATCATTCTAATTCAATTTCTCTTACCTTTCTATCTCTACCCTTATCCAACTCAAGAGTACAGTCATCCTTCCACATTATCTGGTGTGAGGGGCACAGGACCCCAAAGTGAAAAAATGCAAATGAAAAAATGCTGTTTATTTACCTGAGAAAATCTCTTTAGGAATTTCTAAGTCTTCCAGCATGACTCTATGGACAACTTCCACTGGAAGCTGGCAATATAATCACATTGGCCATTTTGAATCTCCTTGTGGAGAGAAAACGTAGAGAATAAATAAAAATTATAGAAATAATAATAATAATAATAATAATAATAATAATAATAATAATAATAATAATAAGAATAGGAAGACTTAGAGATTCCTAAAGAGGTGTTCTCTCTAGAAATCTCTGATGACTGGAGGAAGTTGACCATAAAATATCAAGACATTTCTTGTGATAACATTTTAATTGAATCCCTGAATAATAAAATTCTCAAAAGTCAAAAACAAAAATATGGAGGGATGAATGTATCGCTCCCCTCTGACTGCCATATTCTGTAGCAGACAGCTGACATTACAGACTACAGTCACACAGCAGGACCTTTGCTGATCCAGCAACAAAAAGATCAGAAATAGGCAGGTAAGACTTAAGCTGCCTAGTTCTAGTTCCCCTAAAACTGGCTCTAGGTACCAAACCTCAAAGCTTCCTCCTCTTGAGGAGACTCTCTGTTCCAAAGATCAAAATCTCTCTTCTTGGCGAGCCACGTGGTGCCTGATACTAGCAGCAGACTCATTGTAGTACACAAACTGCAGACGGTTTTTAATTAATTAATTAGGCACCTTTGGTCTCATGCCAGGCAGAATAAAAATTCAACAAACAACAAAATTAACTAAACCATTAAAAAAACAAAATAACCTTGCACACCTGCAGGAACCTACTAATATCCATGCCAAGTATCTGAGTTTCGGTTTATGATCTTGGAGACATGATGGACTTCAACAGACAACCATTTTATTATTATAGAAGTAAAATTTATTAGCAATTATGGTTAAGTTATGCATTCCTTTTAATCCATAAAACTGAGTCTTCTTGTTGTTTGCATTCTTGTCTTTTTTAAGAACAGATGTGCTGCTCTTTTCAGCTGAATTAATAAGAGCAGAAACTGAGGCTGCCTTTGAAACTGATTGGGGATTTATACTTATACCTGAATTTATAGGAAAATCCATATGTACATCAAAAATATATTAAAAATGTAGATATAGTAAATTTTGTTGTTCTAACAGCTTCCAACAATTTTATTATGTGTTACCTAGGAACCTTGCAGCAGTCTATTATTTAGAGATATTGTTTATGCTTCCCTCAAGTCAATTGCAAGTTCTCTACTTATTTTTATGGATCCAGACTGTAGTTTATTTGAATTGCCGTAAAAGATTCCGGCAAACAATATGCATTCAGACTTACAATTATGAAAACATACATAGAAATGGAAATATGCATTCCTTTAGATCCTCACTTGAGATGTAAGAATAAACCTGGTAGTATTTACTTTTCAATAAAGAGAAACAGAATAGTTTTTTAAAAAACTGATTAAATATAACCTGAGTCTATGCTATCTTTGCTGCTGCATTGTATTAATCAACAAATATATCTGCCAAGGAACTATTTTTTCTTCACCATTTTCTTTTCTATTCAATTCTGCTCCCACTCAACCACTCCCTTTTTGGATGCTCTATACTGTTTTGCCCAGTCCTCATTTTTAAGGGGGAAAAGATCTATTTTCAGACCTCTGCATCTTATATTTACATGCTTTCTAATTTTAGACTGCTTTGCACTCTTTTTCTGTCACTTTCCCTGTTTGTCCTACTTCAGATCACAGTTGAAACATCTTCTCTTGGCACTACCGCACAGAGAAAGAAATCTGTTAAAATCTAGGCTATGCTCTGGAGGCAAGAATCCAAGTAGTACATTTTCTCCCCTGGAGAAAAATAGATCTGAAAGTGCACAGCAGCAGGGATGAGGGGTGATGAGGTATGAAGAAGACACACTAGCCTACACTAAAGAAGCCAGTGCATCTAGGGCTTTCACCATGAGTGCTTAAATAAGATATGCTGATGGAAAATATTGCAAGTTTATGTACAAATTTTCATTAAGAAGAGGCAACTATAGCAACTAGTTAAAAAAGAGTAAAAGCACAGATATCTTTAAAATCACAGTGCTTTAAGGGTTTGCTAATGAAATGTAATAGGACTTAGAATTTCTTCTGAATCCTTATGGCTGATTAGACTTTCCAGAGAATCAATGGTGTGCATCTTAGTACAGGTTCATGTCTCACCCAAAAGATATGCATTTCAGATCCATGATGTGATCTCTTCTTTTGCTTACAGTGCCATCTCCCAAGAAGGTATAATACTGATGTGGAAGGAAACTTTTAACTCACCTGACCCATATGGTTGCTGAATACATGATACAACCTTTAATAGCTAAAAGTAGCTATGGTGATTATTGAAGGATGAGTAAATAAATTATATTGAAGACTAAATATTATTGTAATGATTTAATCAAGAGTAACACATCCCAGCTTAAATTACATTTTTATAGAAAGTGTTCACATTGTTGTGCATGCACAGGGATGTCCTACTTGCATTGTTGAAACACAGAGTTGCAAATCTCACTTAGAATAATAGAATCATAGAGTTGGGAGAGTCCACATGGGCCATCCAGTCCAACCCCTTGATATGCAGGAAAAGCACAGCCACTCAGCTTCCCACTGTTGACTCCTACTGAACATGGGAAGCCTCCCGTGTTGCTGCTGTGGAGCCCCGCTGGAAGTAGTTTTATGTTGTGGATGGGAGCTGGCAGGCTCCGTCGTAAAACTATTGAGGAACCAGCGCATGCCGCTGGAAACCACACCATTTGACAAGATCATAAAATCTTGTAAATCTTCTAAAAGTTAGAAAGGACCATGTGAGCCATCTATTCCAATCTCCTGCCATGCGGGAAAAGCACAAAGTATCCCTGACAGATGGCCATCCAGCCTCTGTTTAAAAGCCTCCAAGGAAGGAGCTTCCACTAAACTCAGAGGCAGAGAGTTCCACAGCTGAACAGCTCTTACAGTCAGGCAGTTCACCTAATGTTCAGGTGAAAATTCCTTTCCTGTAATTTGAACCCATCACTCTGCATCCTAGTCTCCAGGTCAGCAGAAAATAAACCTGCTCCCTCTTCCTTATGACACCCTTTCACATATTTATACATGGCTATCATGTCTTCTCTCAACCTTCTCTGCTGCAGGCTAAACATACTCAGCTCTTTAACCCACTCCTCATAGGGTCTGGTCTCCAGACCTTTGATCATTTTAGTCACCCTCCTCTGGACACCTTCCAGCTTGTCAATATCTCTTTTAAACTGTGGTGCCCAGAATTGGACAGAGTATTCCAGGTGAGGTCTAACCAAAGCAGAATAGAAGGCTACCACAGCTTCCCGCAATCCAGACACTATACTCATTTTGATACAGTCCAATATCCCATTAGCTTTTTATATGCTACATCACACTGTTGGCTCATGTTCAACTTGTCCATGAAGAATCCAAGATCCTTTTCACATGCACTGTTGTCCACTCAGGCGTCACCCATTTTGTATCTTTGCATTTCATTTTTTCTGCATAGTAGTATCTTACATTTGTCTTTGTTGAAATTCATTTTGTTAGCTTTGGCTCAGCTCTCTAATCTTTTAAGGTCATTTTGAATTCTGATCCTGCCCTCTGGAGTATTAGCTATCCTTCCTAATTTGGTGTCATCCGCAAACTTGATAAGCATGCCCTCTAAACCTTCATCAAAGTCATTAATAAAGAAGTTGAACAGAACTGGGCACAGGACCAAATCCTGCAGCACTCCACTAGTCACTTCTTTCCAGGATGAAGAGGAATAATTGGTGATCACTGCTTGGGTTTGGCCACTTAACCAATTAAAGATCCATTTAAGAGTAACATTGACTAGTTTGATTAGTTTGTTTGCAAGAAGGTTATGGGGGACTTTGTCGAAGGCCTTATGAAGGTTGTATGAGTTGTTTGTAAGTCAAATGTTTGTAATTCAGGGACTGCTTGTATTGTATATACAGTAGAGTCTCACTTATCCAACATAAACGGGCCGGCAGAACGTTGGATAAGCAAATATGTTGGATAATAAGGAGAAATTAAGGAGAAGCCTATTAAACACCAAATTAGGTTATAATTTTACAAATTAAGCACCAAAACATCATGTTATACAACAAATTTGACAGAAAAAGTAATTCAATACGCAGTAATGCTACATTGTAATTACTGTATTTAAGAATTTAGCATCAAAATATCACGATGTATTGAAAACATTGACTACAAAAATGCGTTGGATAATCCAGAACGTTGGATAAGCGAATGTTGGATAAGTGAGACTCTACTGTAGTTATGTCTAAATCTAGATATTTTATTTAAAAATAGAACAAAAAAAATCCCCGTTCAGGTTGACTTATCCATGGTTCAGTGTAAGTACTGTACTTTAACTCTTTTCACAAAAAAAGGGAACAATTTTCTCCTCTGAGTAGGCAAAAGGCAAGAACTTAAGTCTATTCTGGTAGAACTCAAAAGAAACATTGGTCCACTCATAGAGTGAAAGATGGTGAGCGTATCTATCCTGGAAGAACTTAGAAGAAGCACCAACTTCCTCTACTTTCTCTGTTGAAGCACTGCTTCTAGTCTATTGGAATGTCTGGTTGGGAAAATGGTGGGGTAAGTCACAGTATGGGGTGGATAGCCACAGAGGCAGCACCAGTGTTTCCCCCTCCCTGTGGAGTGACCCTTGACATATCCAAGACATATCAAAATCCATTATTTCGACCCCCAAATCTGCTCTCAAGTTATACATGTGGTCAATTTATTCACTAGTATATACAAGGCCTTTTTTGTAAAATAAATGAATACATATTTAGAATCACAAACTATATATAGCCTATATATAGATCATAGAATAGAGTTGAAAGAGACCACATGGGCCATCTAGTACAACCCCCTGCCATGCAGAAAAAGCACAACCAAAGTATCCTTGACAGATTGCCATGAAGCCTCTGTTTAAAGTTTCCAAGGAAGAAGCTTCACCCACACTCTGAGGCATTGTTCCATTGTTGAACAGCTTGTACAGCCAGGAATGTTCAACTGGAATCTTTTCCCCTGTAATTTGAACCCATTTCTCCTAGTTCTAGTTTCAAGAGAAGCAGAAAACAAGTCTGCTCCCTCTTCCTTATGACACCCTAATGATGGGCTCCAGCCCTTCAGAAACAGCATCTACCACAAACCATTAGACCTGCAGATGGAATAACTCCCACAGAATTGGGCTCATATATGCGCTTAATAACAATAATTAGCTATGGAAATTAAGTATAACTCATGGAAAGTTATATGGATTTTTGTCTTGTTTACTTAGATTAATAGTGTTTTATCTCTTTGTTTTAACAATGTCTATCCCATTTTGAACTGCAAGAAGAGGCAGGTAATAATTGTATCATCATCATCATCATCATCATCATCAAATATATTGTGCAGCAAAGTTTGTTTGACTAAAGGTCAGCGAAAAAATAAGGAAAGCCACATATATGTAGGTAAGAACACAATGTTTCTTTGAAACACAGCCCCCCTCTGCAGCAGATACGTGTGCTGAAAAAGGAACAAAATATTATATTTATTAAGCTGAAATGAATTGCATATTTTATAAGAGATTGAACTGAATCTCTTATGACCAAGCTCTAAAGAGCTGTATAGTTTTCTAATTGGTGTCATAACTTTGGCTTTTAAGAAATAATCTGTCAAAGGAATTAATGATAACATGAAGAACTTTATTAAATTAGCTGTATTTTATTATTAGATGGAATACAGAAATAGCATTACCAAATTGTGACTGCAGATTTTTACACTACAGTTCATACACGTAATGTAGAGAAATCAATCACTCTGGAAGTAATAATCTTTCTACAGTTGAAGCAGGGTACTGCAATGTCCTTTATGAAGCTCCATCACGTTAAAGGAATATTTGTCACTGATAACTTTCACCAATATTTTGCACTATTGGAAAACTGATGATTGCAAGTTGTTCACAGGAAGTTTTATTTACAGTACAAAAGTAACAACACCTTAGCATTTCCTAGCATGGAGAACAAACATGAATGATAGCTGTTCTCTTGTGATATTTTTTTTAAACATAGGGTGCATTTACACAGTTGAATTAATGCAGTTTGGCATCACTTTATCTGCCATGGCTCAATGCTATGGAATCCTGGGGTTTGCAATCTGATGAAGCACTAGCTTTTGGGCATGGCAGGCTGAATACTTTGCTAAACTACAACTCTGATGATTCCATAGCATTTTTTCATGTCAGGAGCAACTTGAGAAACTGCAAGTCACTTCTGGTGTGAGAGAATTGGCTGTCTGCAAGGATATTGCCCAGGGGATGCCCAGATGTTTCAATGTCTTTACCATCCTTGTGGGAGGTGTCTCTCATGTCCCCGCATGGAGCTGGAGCTGATAGAGGAAGCTCATCCACGCTCTCCCCAGGTTAGATTCGAACCAGCAACCTTCAGGTCAGCAGTCCTGCCAACACAAGGGTTTAACCAACTGCACCACTGATCCATTGAGCCATGACTATTGAAGTTGTGTCAAACTGCATTACTTCTGCAATACACTTGTATCCTCGGCTAACCTTGGTGTATGGGTTAGGCACCCAGCATTGCTCCAGTTCTGATAGATGATTCTCAGACTATGCAATAAATACTAAGCTAAACTTCATTACACACATTTTTGTTTTGGATGCTTAACCACAGTATTTTCATACTGTCTACTTACTGGTTTTATATTATTCCAAAACTGGCTAGAATATAGCCCTTTCAGATATCTCTGGTTGTGAGGAAAGGGAGGGAAGGAGAGAGTGATAGCGTATTGGATATCTTCTCCCTCTGATCCCCCTTATTTTTTGGTTTTCATGCAAAAGTTGGAGAAAATGTGTTTCTGTCACAGACAGGCATGAGTTCTTTAGCTGTGAAAACAATATGCATATATCCTAAAGAAAAAGTAGGTATCTATGCAGAAAATTTCGGCAAGTCAATTTAATTTTGGCTTCTGCTGAACTATATATATTTTAGTTTGCAAGAAGGTATTTCACATGACATATGTTATTATAGTGGAAGTCAAGGATTTGCGATCTTTTGATAGCTTTTTCCATTTTTGGCCACTGACTAAGACTTGTACTTTCTATTCTACACTAGTTACAGCAATCTCAGGTCAACAGTGAAGAAGAGGAAAGCACATTAACAGAAGATGCAAAAGGGTTACCAGCTAACAAAGAAACCATTCACCATGCAAAATTTGGTTGGGTGCACTTTAAAACATTTTAATTTTGCGCTGCTCTTTTCCTCTTTTATTTTCACTGTTTTATTTTAGTGTGGGGATGACTAAAAGCAACCACCACCAAAGGACAGATTTCAGCTCAGCTGGCAATTATCAATCTTTGGTTGAACCTATTTTGAAAAAGATTTCTATTAATAATAAACATACAATTTTAAGACTATAATCAAAAGCATATTTTAAACTGGCAGGGTTTCATTTCACTATCCAGAAATGCATATGTCCTGAAGCACTCAAGCTAAAGCCTTGCATAGGACTGCATTATTACAAAAGTTAGATTCAATGGGGTCACTGATTGGAAAGCACTCAAAAACATCATTCTCCTTTCTTGTGTAAAGTCTAACTACCAAAAACTGCATTGATTATGAGTTGTTTTCCTTAATGCACTTTTGAATTGTGTTTCCGTAGTTAGATAGGACATGGAACAGAACGACTGTTGTCCTTTCTCTTTGCATAGGCAGAGACAGAGAGAGAAGTGCCTGAACTTGATAGGAGAACAGTAATAGCCATGTGCCTTTCTGAGTGACAGACAGCTCTTGAAATTATTTGAAAAGTATGTTGATGGTGTTGGCATATATCTTCAAGTTATTTCTGACTTTATTTATTTTATTTATTTTATTTACAGTATTTATATTTCGCCCTTCTCACCCCGAAGGGGACTCAGGGCGGATCACATTATATACATATAGGGCAAACATTCAATGCCCATATACACATTAAGGAGACTATAAGGTGAACGTCTCAGTGTTTTCTATGTTTTCCTGGCAAGATTTGTTCAGAGGTTTTTTTGACTTCATCTGAGGTTGAATGACTTGCCCAAGGTCACCCAGTGTGTTTCCATAGTGGAGTAGGGATTTGAACCCTGGTCTCCAGAATCATAGTCCAACACCCAAACCACTATGCCAGGGGTGTCAAACTCATTTTCATGGAGGGTCACATCAGCCTTATGGTTGTCTTCAAAGGGTCACTGAATTCATGGATACAGAGGACCAACTGTATATTTTTTACACAGTGGTCAGTGCTTTTTAGTTCACACAATTCGGGACTCGGATGTTATTGAACGATAATTCACATCTGCTATGCAGATTGGGAATAATGGGAATTGCAACCCAAAAGAATTTGTGGCTCTGAGGCTGAGAAAAAGAGAAAGGACATTTTAAAGTCAGACTTTATATTTATAAGCCTTGTATCTAATCTCTGACACCACCCTCCTGGCTTAACGGAGGCTTCCAGATGTTACTGTATCACAACTTCCATCAGCTCTAGTCATGATGTGTAATGATGAGGAATACAGGGGTTGTAATTCAGCATCTGGAGGGACAAATTAAATGACATGGTGGGATGGATTCACCCCAGAGGTCTTGGGTTTGACACATGTGCACTATACCATATTTATTATTAAGAGTTATTTTATTGATTTTAATAGTTTGGGACAACTCACATGCTGGTGTGCTTTGGTATAACTAGTTGGGAATAGCTGTGAGATATAATTTTGAAAAAAATACTAACCATATTTAACAACAGGTATAGCATAACAGTAATTAACACTCTAGATTATAAGTAATTTTGATAAATATTTTGAAGTCTATGAAAGTTTTGCATTAATGACAGCAAATGTGGATGAAAAACATGCTATATTGAAAAAATTAACATATAAATTAACATATAATGTTAATGTAGCATGTAAGCATATAATGTTAATGTTGTTCTGTGTTGTTTTGGTTGCTGATTATTACTATATGTATTTTTGTTGTAAGTGGCCCAAGTCCCTTTTGGGATAGAGGGTGAGATACAAATAAAGATTATTATTATTATTATTATGCTGAATTTTTTATCTTAATTTTTAACTCATTGGTCTTTATGGCTTGGAGTATAAAGATGACAAGGGAGCACAACTATAACACAACTCTTCCTTTCTAGTAAAATCTACTAACAGATCAGGAAGGAAATACAGAATTTGGAATTCTTTCATTTTTATAAATAATTTTGAAAATTATGCCAACTCTGCTGTGTTTTATACATGTGTGTGTGTGTGTGTGTGTGTGCATTCCCACCCATTTTATAACAAAATGAAATAAAAGTTGAAAAGGACATGGCTCCTATTTCAGTAGCATGATGGAGCTGGATGAAGGAGCTATCTAAGGTGCTGAACCTATTATGACTAATTCCTTTAAATTCAGACTAAACCTATAGCAGATTAACATGGAAGCCCACTGGTAAAAAGATGTGTAGCAACTTATGCTGCTATAATTTAACTTACTTGAAGATAGGCAAGTGAAGGAACGGCAGGTGAAAGTTTTTTTTGACATCCCTTGTTTTCTGTATGTTCCAAGTGTCAGCTTCAGCACTGTTCTCAAGTATATGCCGTTCCTCTGGAATGCCTTTTCAGAGAGCTTCAGTAGGAGAAAGGATTCAAGAGAGAAAAAAATTCCTCCTTCCTTCCATGGTATGAATGGATTTCAACTCATGGGAAGACCTGGCCGAATTTATTGTTCATTGCTATCAAATTGATTTTGACTTATGGTGGTCATATGAATTAGTGACCTCCCAGTCAAGCTGTCCTTAACAGCTGTGGTCAAATCCCTCATCTTTAAAAATGGCTTGTAATGTGTTAAATCACTTCCAGTTCTGATTTATGTCATGGAGACTAATTACACACACACACCTCTGCTTGCACTCTTACTTTTACTAAATCAATACAATACAGATTATTCTTGAGGGAAAAAAACCCATTAATTTTATTGAAGCATGTTGGCTAATATCCAAAGAACTATGAAGGAAGTTTGAGGGCATACCATTTAATCTCACTCAACACTTTAAAACAAAATAAAATGAAAGGGAGGGGCTGCAGTCACAGAACCAGGAGTTTTTTTTAATGTATTCTTTATCTCTGCAAAGCATGTTAGATAACAGGGATCCCATTTCCATTAGCCATTCCAATACAGGTTGAACACTCCATATCCAGAATACTGGATTCTAAAATATTACAAAATTCAAAGACTGCCCACATCAGATAGTGACCTTTTTGCTTTCTCACAGTTCAGTATACTCAAATTGATTTTGACTTATGGTGGTCATATGAATTAGTGACCTCCCAGTCAAGCTGTCCTTAACAGCTGTGGTCAAATCCCTCATCTTTAAAAATGGCTTGTAATGTGTTAAATCACTTCCAGTTCTGATTTATGTCATGGAGACTAATTACACACACACACCTCTGCTTGCACTCTTACTTTTACTAAATCAATACAATACAGATTATTCTTGAGGGGAAAAAACCCATTAATTTTATTGAAGCATGTTGGCTAATATCCAAAGAACTATGAAGGAAGTTTGAGGGCATACCATTTAATCTCACTCAACACTTTAAAACAAAATAAAATGAAAGGGAGGGGCTGCAGTCACAGAACCAGGAGTTTTTTTTTAATGTATTCTTTATCTCTGCAAAGCATGTTAGATAACAGGGATCCCATTTCCATTAGCCATTCCAATACAGGTTGAACACTCCATATCCAGAATACTGGATTCTAAAATATTACAAAATTCAAAGACTGCCCACATCAGATAGTGACCTTTTTGCTTTCTCACAGTTCAGTAAACTCAAACTATTGTTTAAGAGATTATGTATACATTTTAAAAAATAGTGAATGCAGTGGTATTCCTCATAGTAACCTATGGATGTGAGAGCTGGACTATAAGGAAGGTTGAGCAAAGGAAGATAGATGCTTTTGAACTGTGGTGTTGGAGGAAAATCCTGAGAGTGCCTTGGATAGCAAGAAGATCCAACCAGTCCATACTCCAGGAAATAATGCCCGGCTGCTCACTGGAGGGAAGGATATTAGATGGATGGACGGTATTGTTGAAGTGACTAGCTTGACCTTGAAGGAACTGGGGGCAGTGATGGCAGACAGGGAGCTATGGCGTGGACTGGTCCATGAGGTCACGAAGAATCAGAAACAACTGAATAAAGAAGAAGATAAATTTAAAATCAAAGAATCATAAAATCATAGACTTAGAAGAGACCTCATGTGCCATCCAGTCTAACCTCCTGCCAAAAAGCAGGAAAATCGCATTCAAAGCACCCCTGACAGGTGGCCATCCAGCCTCTGTTTAAAAGCCTCCAAAGAATTAGTCTCTCTTAAGGCTATGTGCAACATGTCTATGAATTTTGAGTTTAGACTTGGGTCTCATCTCCAAGATATTTCATTATGTATATGAACAAGTTCCAAAATATGAAAAAATATGAAATCTAAAGTCTTCTAGTTCTAAAGGGATAAAGGGAACTCAACCTGTACTTCTTTTCCACAACTGAAACTAAACAACGAGATTCTGGCAACTTGAAAGATTCCAGGATTTTGCAGAATAAAAGATTAAAGGATTTTGCTGTTTTATCAATCCTGTGATTGTATAAATAGTCAACTGATTGGAGGATGCTGCTCATCTGAGTTAGCAAAAAATTTTGGTTGACAATATTTTTAATATTATATTACATATTAAGAAGAAAGACTGCATTCAAGTCATTCACAATAACCATCTTCATGCTCAACTAAATTAATTTTAAAATGGAAATATATACAAAATTATATTTAGTATATTATAAATAGCAAGGAAATACCTTTTTGCATGCTATTCGTTAAGTAGAAGTACTGAACTTATTTACATTTCCATGAACCTGGGTTGCCTTAAACTGGCACAAAATAGAATGCCTAGTTCCTTAATGATCTACATTTAAAGTATTCATACAGGATCTTGAATGACAGGGCACACACTGCATCTATTTAACCTTTTCTTTGTTTTAAAAATATTATTCCTATGAGGTATTCTAAGACACATAATCACCTAACTGATGAGAAATATGCTGCCATTAACTAGGAATCTGTTTTCTCTACAGATTTGCTCTGTGTCTCCCCACTGAGCCTACTTTTACATAATTTTCACTTTCATTTATTTCAACTTTCTACTGAGAGCTAGCATAATGTAGTGGCTTGAGCTTTGGACCAGGATTCTTGAAATCTGAGTTTGAATCCCTGCTCAGATATGGAAACCAACTGGGTGACCCTGGGTAAGTTACACTAAGATGGAAGTAATGGCAAATCCCCTCTGAACATATCTTGCTAAGAAAAACCAGTAATAGGTTCACCTTAGGGTACTATACATTGGAGATTATTGAAGGTATACTACAATGACAACACTCCTTTTATAGATATTGTTTTGATGATCAGGATAAGCTTTACACAGAAGAAGGGAGGAAAAAAGCATACACTGGAGGAAGAGTAATTTGAAAGGTACTCACTGGCCATTTACATTTCTCCGTGTTCAGGTCCACAGCAGTTTTAAAGAATATAACTGTATTCTTTTTTCAACATGGGCATTTTTTTTTCACATAAGAAAGGCACTGGTTAAATATTATATCTTCTATTCACCTGTCAACGTCCTCTCTTCCAAGGCTCTCTTCCAAGAATGTAAGATAGGGTAGCCACCATAATCCAAGTTCCATCTCATGAATGGTTTTATTTGCCATTTAGCAGATAAATTAATTTATAATGTTCTTTAGATCATCAGGCACAAATGTCATATTTTCATATATTTCTAGTAATATTTGAGATGTTTAGCATTTGTGGAAGGTGACTTATCTATGTCTTCTTTTCCTTAGTACAGTGGTTCTCAACCTGTGGGTCCCCAGGTGTTTTGGACTACAACTCCCAGAAATTCCAACCAGTTTAACAGCTGATAGGATTTCTGGGAGTTGAAGGCCAAAACATCTGGAGACCCACAGATTGAGAACCACTGCCTTAGTAGATCATTAAAAACAATAATCAAATAGCGTACCCGAAAGTTTGGAGGATTCTCCCAAACTGGGTGACAGTGGAATTGGATGGATCACCTCAAATCAGGTGGGGACATCTAGCTTCCATTAATTGAGCTGCTGCTTATATAAGCTGTCCCTGTTCAATTTTCAGCAATCTGTCTTTTCTTCTTAGCGCCCTATGCTACTGCTACTTCCACTGAAATACTGTTACGTTTATGTTGATTAAAATTATTCTTCATTTTAAACATTGTATTGTTCGTTCTTTCTTGCTTGCTTTTTTTGCACTATAAATCTGTCAAATTTTAAAATGCGATGCAGGCCCTGTGTCCAAAAGTTTCTTGGGGTTCCACGAGAAATGTTTCCTTCAAAAAGGGCTCCACAGCTTTAAAAGTTTGAGCATCCCTGGTCTAGATCAAAACCAGGTTTTATAGGTCAAAACCAGAATTTTGATTTAAGCCTATGGAAAGACCAGAATTTTTAAGTGTGTCTGGAAAGAGGTAAGTTCTCACGCTATTCCCACACCACAGTGCAAAACAGCACTGCACTTCAACAACTGTACACCATCAATAATAAAAGAAGGCTACATTGAACATTGCAGAATGTCAGATGCTTGGGAGTCACACATATCTTAGCAATTGGGCCTGGTCACTGGAGAATTTCCATTGCTCCTATGAGTGCTATTGTGTCTAAGAATTGCCCTCATCACATATTTTTGATTTTACTTTTTCATATTAGCGGTAAATGAGGTTGAACTGTGACACCTAAGATTTGACTAAATATTTATACTGAATTTAGAATGTGGTGATAGAAGCCTTTCTCTCACCACATCATTTAAATTCTGTTTCTCTTGGGGGGAGGATGGACCATGGGCAGTATCTTCATCCACATCTAGAGACTGCTACAAACCCCATCAGGAATGGATATGGATCAAACATGGCACACAGACCTTTCCCTCCTCCCTCACTCCGCACACACCTTTCCCACCCCCGCCACCACAGAGGAAGTCACGTGCGGCACGAAAGAGGAAGGAAAGGTGCACGCCTTTCCCTCATCCCTCGCTCCACGCACACCTTTCCTGCCACTGTTGCCAATGAAGTCTGGCCCTCCAAGGTCTGAGGGACAGTGAACTGACCTCCTGTTGAAAAAGTTTGGGGACGCTGCCATAGTGTGTCAGTGCAGGCTTATGTTTTATCACACCCATTGTGTTAAATTGCTTTGAGTACAGCAGCAAGTCAGCGTTAACTATGGACTGCTGATCATGCAGGAAATCTTCTATCCCTTTTTTTTTTTGTGTTTTCTGATTTTAATTCTTTTTTCAAAATCTTTTTGAATTCCAGACATGATCACTAGCTAGGTGAAGTTCTAACCAGTTATTTATACCCTCAAAAAGAGGAATATCAAAAATATCATCCAAAGGTCCAAGAATGCCACCAACTAACAAAATCCTAGGTTATGTCAGTTTATGTCAACAACTAGATTCCAGGCCATGAATAAATAAGAACCGGCTTAGTTCAGACAATCTTGGGGACACATCCTTGTTCTGAAATGAATAATTATAATTGTTAATTTTTCTTTTACATATAATTGTTTGTTAAAATAATAATAATAATTTTAAGACGATAGCTTTCATTTTCCTGGAATTTTTTTTTTAGGTGAGGGATACCGCTAGTTCCCACTTTCATACAAATGATGCCAGGAAGTTACCCACAGCTTTGAAATGCAGCAAGCAATTCTATCACACAGCAGAATATGAATGAATCAACACATTCTTGATAGGTGTGATAGGAATTACATGTTACAGAAATGTGCGAGAAAAAGATGACTCTTTTATTAAGTCTACTTGTACTGAGAAATAACACATTTTTTTCAGTACAGACGCTTCAGGCGGTATCATAATATCGGATTTCTCCTGTCCCAAGCTCATTGCCAGAAACAACAAAAGGATACTAGTGTATTTGGTTTCTAAAGAATTGTGTTAGTCTCTTGAAGCATAAAATGGGAAAGCTAGTTGGAGAAGGTAACATCCATTTCTTCAGATGCAGTTCAGAGTGATATTAAAGCCTCAGGTATAACACATATTTATACAGTTGTGAGGGATCCTCTTACATTCTATCCTACTCCCGCAACTACATAAATATACTCAACACTTCAGTTTTTAATAACACTGTGTACTGCATCTGAAGAAGTGAACTTATTACATGCATTACACAGAATATGCATGTTTCCAAAGGAGTTTCCATATTTGATGCAAAAAAAAAAAAAAAGAAGCCATTGGAGGACTGGCTGAACAGGCTGAGAGTATCATTACAAAAGTGAATGATGTGGAATGTTAAATGTCAATTGGGTTGTGATATTGCCTCAGTGAACATGTAATGGGACAATACTTCATAATACTGGCATCCATAGCAACTAGGGTTGTTCACAATGCTCCTGAAGTGGATGTTTACAATAGAATGGAGCTGCACACCAATAAGCCTGGAGAAGAGTGATGCCTTAATGCCATAATATTTGCATATTTAGCCTCCATGAGTTTTCTTGCTGAGTTATTACTTGTAACCTTTTCTACTGCTTTGTGTTTATTGAAAGTCAGTATTTGGTTGAATATAAGCTAGAGATAATACTGCAAATTAAAAAAATATTTCAGCTTCTGACCTTTAAAGATGCTATTTAATACCCAAGTGAAATGGCATTGTGTTGGGAAGAAATATTCATAACTGTTTTTGACACGCTTGATGTTCAATGTAAGCAACCATCAATGCCTAGGTAGGCATTCTAAGGCAATAGTATTGCGGGCATTTACTCAGGAGTGACTTACTTCTGAATGAAGAGATGCAGGAATGGTCTCATATCTCAGGACTTTATGTTGTAAACCATGAGTCCCCAAACTAAGGCCCATGGGCCAGATCCAGCCCTCCAAGTCATTTACTCTTCCATTACTTTAAACTTTAGACTTAGGGCCACTCTAAGTCTGAAATAACTTGAAGACCCTCAACAACAGTAGTAATTAACTATCTCATCAGCCAAGAACAGGTCCACATTTCCCATTGAAATACTGGTAAGTTTACTGGTATTGGTTAAAATTGTTCTTCATTTTAAATGTTGTATTAATATACTCCTGGACTAAGCTTTGAGCCAGTAGTGTTCTTGCACTTATGGCAAGTTAATCAAAGGTGCTCATTCCTGGGAATGCCTGACCTGGCCATAGAAACACATGCTGCAGTGGCCTCCCACTTGGATTACTGTGAAATGCTTTGCCTGCTAGCCTTTGAGGAAGTTTTGGAATTTCAACTGATACAATGAAGATAATTTGTTAGCTAGATAGAGCTGATTACAGAGAATATACTATACAATTCTCTTGCTACAACAGCTTCACTGGCCGCCCAGTCTATTTTTGGGCAAAATTCAAAGTATTGGTTATGACCTATAAAACAGTATATGGCTTAGGTCCAGGCTACATGACAGATTGTATGTCCTTCCCTAGGGAGGCTAGAATGATCTCCTTGCTGTTAACCTGTCAAAAATATCTTTTTGTTATGACATGCTTTTTTAAAATTGGAGATACTAGCTGTGTATTTTTGTACACAGAGGAATAGGGATGATGGGAAATGTCTGGGAAATTTGATTCCATAAATGTTCTTCACTTATTTTTAAATACTGTTGCTTGATTTACATTGTTTCTTGTGACTTGATCTTTTCTACTGGAGCCATTTCTTGGGCTCCATCTATATGCAGTTCAATTGCGTTATATGAGTCTACAATGACTTTACAATGCAGTTTCAAATTCCATTATATAGCAATACAGCTGGAACCCAGTCAACTAGATCTTGGAATATTAACTCCTTTCTGCATTTTATTCAAACACATTTTTGAATGACCAGTATTAGCTGTCTATGTATTATATAAATGAAAAAAACCCCAAGAATAACACTTCCAAGGCATCTGTCATAATATAAATACTGGTAATTTCTTGTTGATATGTTGTCAAAGGCTTTCATGGCTGGAATCACTGGGCTACTGTGAGTTTTCCGGGCTGTATGGCCATGTTCCAGAAGCATTCTCACCTAATGTTTTACCCATATCTATGGCAGGCATCCTCAGAGGTTATGAGGTGTTGGAAACTAGGCATGTGGGGTTTATGTTTAGGGTGGGAGAAAGAACTCTTGTGTGTTTGAGGCAGGTGTGAATGTTGCAATTGCCTCGCTTCTTGTTAATATTTCCTTACGTGCTAATATCTCCACCAGACATGAATCTGTCCTTTTATTCTTACAGCTTGTCTGACTAGTTATCTAAGATAATTTCCTAAGATATTATTACAATCTTCCAACACTGGAGGAAAGTTAGTGAAGTCTTGCGAAGTAAAGAATACATCCCACCGTGGCAGCTCATATCAACTTTGCATGTAAAAACTGCTCACAAATATTCTTGTTCTCAACAAGACAGGGTTTTAGAGACAACCAGTTGGGGGAGGAAATGTCATCTGCCACAAGATTTTTCATTCTTCAGAAAAATTGAAAATATATTTCTCCCTGCCATTTTCAGTGAGACTAGGATAAAACATGTTTTTAACTTTTTCTGCAAATCGAAATGTTTACATAAATAAAATTGCACCAAACTATCTATTAATCTACTGAAACACTTGGTACTCACCCCATTAAGTGAAAAACCTTTTATATTTTTCATTCAAGCTAAAAAAAGTAACAATTATTAGCCCTGGTGTAAAAATAACATCAGTCTTAGCAATTCATAGATTTCTTCCTTGCTAGTGATAAACTTCAATGGACTATATTGAAAGGATGAAGATGACTAACCCCATATTTGAATCCTTCTCCCTTGACTCAAAGGAGGTCCTCTCCATACAAAGAAAAACAGTTCAAAGATATACATTCAGTTTTTTATCCTAGATTCCATAGAGAAGTTTTCAACCTGGCATTATGCAATCAAGGATTATTATTATTATTATTGATAAAATACCAATAGGTACATACTACCATATGTGGTGGTCCTGCGATAAAACAATGGAATTTTGGAAAATGATACATAAAGAAAGTCAAAAACTATTGGAAATTAACTACACAATGAGTCCTGAAATATACTTACTAGGAATATATGAAAAGGAACTCATTACAGACATTAACAAAGAAAAATTACTCATATATCTGGAGACAGCAGCCAGAATGGTCTGTGCAAAAAAATGGAAAACAGAAAAGTTACCAACTAAAGAGACATGGTTACAGAAAGTAATGGAAATAAAGGACATGGACAAGCTAACATATCTACTAAAGAAGAATAATGTGAAAGGTTTGAAAATGACTGATTGGTCACCCTTAGAGAAATATATCAAAATGTCTTACCAAGTTTAGAAGCTGAAACTAAACTTTCAAATTTGTTACAAAAAGGGAAAGAAGGATTAAATAAAAGGAAAAGACAATGATGAACCCAAGGAGAAGAAGAACGGAAGCCAAACCCTCATACTTTATTTTCTCTCTCTCTCTCTCTCTCTCTCTTTTTACACTTCTCTTATTTTTAATCTGTCTTTTCACCCCCATTTTCTATAAACAAATTTGTTCTCACACTTTCACTGTATATATCATCTGAAATCTTAATAAAAATTATCCACCCCCCCCCCCATTTCCCCCATGTGGATTTCTCATCAGTATTAGACCCTCCCTTGTAAGATACAGGAACCAACATTCTTTAAAGTCTGATGTTAGTCTAAATTTGTTCCTGCCTTACATTGGTATCATTTAGTTCTGACTAAATGGTGAAAGTGGAAAGGTGAATATGAAACACAAATATTTCCTATTTAACTCCTGCCACTACCATCACTGTCCCACCGTGAACAAAAAGGAACCCTCAATAGTTACAATTTTTCTAAGTTCATAAGATCACAGTACTATAAGTAACTCAATGTATAAATATATACAGAAATTAACAATGTTGTTTTGTATTTTTCTGCAAGCTTGAAGTCAGTTACTCACTTACTTGCAAAGGGCAAAGACCAACCTGCTTAGCTAAGTGGCTACTGGAGTCTATCCTCTCTCTGCTATATAGTACTTAGCTATGTTGAATCACACAGTTCATTGCTATGGTGATTGAGCTTCTGGCTACTCTTCAATCATTTAATCTTTAACAGCAAACTCCCAAAAGTGCTATATTTTTTAATCAGGAACACACGATGATGGCTGTACATATCCATCTTGCTTATTGATGCTAATGTCACAGGGGAAAAAGAAGAAAAAGAGGCATGGTGGGAGGGGCATTAACTGGTTATTATCAAAGCCTCACAACTCAGTCTCCATTCAGCTACAAATACAATGTATACACTCATCTTCACACACACACAAAGAATGAGTGTATTTGCTGCAGGAGTTGCTCTTGTTGCTCTTTTGCTTTGAACACAAGAAAGCCACAACCTTGCTTTTCATAGTCGCATATGAATAGATGGTGTTACCCTACAGAATTTCAAAGGCCAACACACTTTATTTGGCATAGGCATTCATGGCTCACAGCCTAATTCTTCAAATGCAGGAAATGTTTCTTTACTTGGCAAATATTTATGCATGTTCCATGCATCTGATGAAGTCAGCTGTAGTGCATGAAAGGGTATGCAAAAATAAAACATGTTAGTTTTTAAAGTGAGAGAAGGGTCTTTTTGATGGCTGCCCCTCAACTCTGGAACTCCCTGTTGCCCTTCTGGCTGCAGGCTACAACCTTTTTATTTAGGCAGACTTTTAAAGATGAAAGTTTTTAAGACCAAGCTAAGGGGTGTTGTGTGGTGTTTTATGAATTTTAAATAGGTTTCCATGGCTTTGATTGTTGGGACTATTTATTTTTATATAGTCCTAGGTTGAATTCTATTTTAGTGTTCATAGTCTTTAAGTTTTAAATTGTATATTGCATTGTTTTTAGCCATTTTGAGTCTCTTTAAGAGAGAAAAAGTGGCAAACACATACAAATACGGTATTTACTCAAGTATAATGCACCACCAATTGCAATGCGCATCTTAATTTTGAAGGTGCATGTTGTAAAAAAAGATTTGTTCTTGGCTGTAATGCATGACTTCCCCTTGCCCATTGGTCATTCTGCTGCATGCCTCAGAACATCCAGCAGGCAAGGGAAAGCTATACTCCTCGTCAGGCTAAGACTGGCAAACCCGTCATCCTCAGCATGACAATTGGGTGGCAGCTTCCTATTCAAAGGTGAATCACAGTGCTCTCTGGACCATCCTCCAAAAAATTGGGTGCCCTGACAAATTTGTGAACATCCTTCGGCTCCTCCATGATTACATGCTGGTAACAGTCTTCGACAGCAACAGCTCCCAAAGTGACCCATTTAAGGTGGAATCAGGTGTCAAGCAGGGATGTGTTATTGCCCCTACCTTATTTTCCATCTTCATCGCTATGATACTTCACCTGGTTGATGGGAAGCTTCCCACCGGAGTGGAAATCATCTATTAGACAGATGGTAAGCTATTTAACCTCAGCATACTGAAAGCCAAAACCAAGGTCACCACAACATCTATTATAGAACTCCAATATGCCAATGACAACGTAGTCTGTGCGCATTCAGAAGACGACCTACAAGCCACTCTAAACACCTTCACAGAAGCATACGAGAAGCTTGGCCTCTCGTGCTCTTCCAACAGGCACCAGCTAACCCCTCTGCAATGCCAAGAATACACCTTAATGGTGTAACATTAGAAAACGTTGTCCATTTCTGCAACCTTGGCAGCCACCTCTCCACAAAAGTCAACATAGACATCTCATAGAATCTCACTTATCCAACATTTGCTTATCCAGTGTTCTGGATTATCCAACGCAGTCTGCCTTTTAGTAGCCAATGTTTTTGTAGTCAATGTTTTAAATTCATTGTGATATTTTGGTGCTAAATTTGTAAATACAGTAATTACATCATAGCATTACTGGGTATTGAAGTACTTTTTCTGTCCAATTTGTTGTATAACATGATGTTTGGTGCTTAATTTGTATAATCATTACCTAATTTGATGTTTAATAAGCTTTTTCTGAATCCCTTATTATTATCTAACATATTCACTTATCCAACGTTCTGCCGGCCTGTTTATGTTGGATAAATAAGACTCTACTGCAGAGGTCCCCAAACTAAGGCCCGGGGGCCACATGCGGCCCATAGAAGCCATTTATCCGGCGCCCACCTCCTCCCTCGCCCAGTGTGCACCTTGCTTGTTTATAATGGTATTTTTATTTTTATTTAATTAATAATTAATTATCAAGGGGGTGCTTTGCTAGTGCTTTTGGTGCACAAAGGCAGAAGGGGGCTGGACTATATGGCCCAAGGGGTCTATTATTATTATTATTATTATTATTATTATTATTATTATTATTATTATTATCATTGACACAGACATAGTATAACACAGCAAACGAGATAAATATACTGGATTTCGTATCACAAAATCACAAGTTCCCAAGCATTTAGGGCTGTGTGATGTATTTATTATTATTATTATTATTATTATTATTATTATTATTATTATTATTATTATTATTAACATTTAGGCTGGGTGGCCATCTGTCAGGGGTGCTTGTGATTTTGGTGCACAAAGGTAGAAGGGGGTTGGATTAAATGGCTCAAGAGGTCTCTTCCAACCCTATTTTTATGATGATGATGATGATGATGATGATTATTATTATTATTATTAACATTGAGGCTGTATTTGTTCCAGTTTGGTTTTTTTAACTTCAAAATAAGAGATGTGCAGTGTGCATAGGAATTTGTTTATAGTTTTTTTTTTTCAACTATAGTCCGGCCCTCCAACAGTTTGAGGGACCGTGAACAGGCCCCCTGTTTAAAAAGTTTGGGGACCCCTGCTCTACTGTATATTTATAATCTTATATTATCTGTTTAGAACTGGATTATATGAGGCCCCTTCTACACAGCTGTATAAAATGCACACTGAAGTGAATTATCTGGCAGTGTGGAGTCAAGATAATCCAGTTCAAAGCAGATAATATAAGATTATAAATTGTTAATATAGCTGTGTAGAAGGGCCTTTAGTCTACATTGCCATATAATCCAGTTAAAATCAGATAATCTGTGGAAAAGGCCTAAGTGAGGCCTAACTGTGCCGTCCCCTGGGCTGAGTAGGTTGCTAGGAGACCAAGTGGGCAGAGATTAGCCCTCTAACTGGCAGCAATTGGATAAAAACAATTATTCCTATCCCTCTAATTAGGACTTTATTTTTCTTTTGTTTTTGTTGTATCAATCTAGAGCCGTGGATGATGGGTTGTGTTGTTAAATTTCGAGGCTGGGGGGCCTGTAGTTTTGTTGTTTTGTCCAGTGCCCTGATTCCATCACTCTTTTATATATATAGATTGTCCTCCCAACCCTGCTTTACGCCTGAGAAACGTGGACGGTCTACAGACGTCACACTCAACTCCTGGAGCGTTTCCATCAGCGTTGCCTCAGAAAAATCCTGCAAATCTCTTGGGAAGACAGGCGGACAAATGTCAGTGTGCTGGAAGAAGCAAAGACCACCAGCATTGAAGTGATGCTCCTACACCATCTCCTAAAGCAGTTACTCTACTCCGAACTCAAGAATGGGAAACGTAATGTTGGTGGGCAGGAAAAGAGATTTAAAGACGGGCTTAAAGCCAACCTTAAAAACTGTGGCATAGACACTGAGAACTGGGAAGCCCTGGCCCTTGAGCGCTAACTGGTGGACAGCTGTGAACAGCAGTGTTGTGGAGTTTGAAGAGGCACGAATGGCGGGCTTAAGGGTGAAACATGCCAAGAGGAAGGAGCGTCAAGCCAACCCTGACTGGGACCGCCTTCCATCTGGAAACCGATTTCCTCATTGTGGGAGAACATGCGGATCAAGAATAGGTCTCTTCAGCCACCTACGGACACCCCCCCAAGACCCCACAAACGGAGGATCATCATCCTCGACCTACGAGGGATCACCTAAGTAAGTAAGTAAGTAAGATATTCCTGTTTTGCTTTTAAACTATGTTTTGACTATATCATTGTTATTATTTTACTATGTCATTGTGCATAATTGTGCTTTTACTCTGTTGCATTTTTATCTGCTGCTGATGTTGTGTTATGTATGTATTTTACTGCATTCTACTGTAATTACCTGGGTTTGGCCCCATGTTAGCCACCTTGAGTCCCTTCGGGGAGGTACAAAAATAAAGTTGTTGTTGTATTATTTTATTGTATGACACAGCAAACAAGATAGATATGCTATAGTTGTATTATTATTATTATTATTATTACATTCATGATTCTAATGTGTCATCAAATCTAATGTTCACCCTCACATTCGGTTATGTAATTTAGCCAAAAAAGTAAGGATTAGATTCAAATAAATATGATAAGAATAAGAACAAAAAATTAAAAGGGGTGGAAAACTGTGGGATGATCCCCCAATGTGGGATGATGATTTGCACATCTGTTGCAACTCACATTCTTCAGTCCCTGATAATAATTTAAGCAGATTTTTGGCTATTTTTCAATTTAGGGGATTTGAATGAAGTTAGCTGCTTTGAAAGCAAGTGCAAGAATCACAAATCTTGAATTTTGGAACAGAGGTCTGCAGGCTTAGTGTTGTCATGCATGGGCCAGTGGACCAACCTTCCCTGGCTCTGCTTTACTTTATACATGGAACATCTGCAAAGCATCACTGATGCCATAGTAAAAGCATGTTCTTGATATATGCTTGTACTGCAACCATCTTCAGCCTACAGATTAAAAGATTAAAAAAGAAGTAAATTTCCCTTGCAGCTACTTTAAAGTCAACATTGTCCTTCTTTCCAAATATTCAAATGCCACCCTCTATTTTTTGGCAAATTTACTAAATTAGTTATAAAGGTAGGTTTTATTAGATATGGGATTCACAATGTGTAGTGATGGAAGTCAAAGGTGGAAGTCAAAAATGCGCTGATGCTTATATGCGTACCTAGTAATCTCTCCATATTTGTATGAGGATATTTGCACATGCGCATGTAAGCATCAGCACTCAATTGAGTGTTTTTTTTAACAAAAACTTCTGGCGAATGTACCCCATCTGCCTTCCATTTTATTCTGAGACACAGAAGGGCTGTGAGAATGGAAGGGAAGAAAGACCGGGACTGGCACTGTCAGGACCCAGGCTACAGAGCACCAATAACCATACGCAGAGGCCAGATTCAATCTAATATCTTTATTAAGGAAATATATAAGATTAATAAAAATAAATGTAAAAGTTAGTTCAGAAGCAGACCTTTCAGGAAAGGTCAAAATTAGTCCAAAAAAGCAATGTCCAATATGAAATATTATGATCCAAAGTTGTAATCCAATAACCGAAACACTCACTTTGCCAGGCAAAGTGAGGGGAGATGACAAGGTCCTTTAGTCCATAAACTTGAGCAAGGCTAGGAAATAACTTGATACTTGAAGCAAGGCTTAAAACGTGGAACAAGGTAACAAGGAACAAGAACAAGGTCCGTGGAATAACTTGGTAAAATCCGTGATACAAGGCAAGGTATAGTCCCGGGAAACAAGCAAGGTCCGTAGGTAAACAAAGGCTGGAAACTGGAGCGAAGGCTGGAAGGCAGGCAAAGGCTTGAGCGGGAACGAGGCTTGAAACGGAGCGCGCTGTCCAGACACAACTCGCTCCGGAGGCTGACGAATTGACTCCGCGAAGTTACTACGCGGGTAAAACACCTATATAGAGTCTAACTTTCCCGCCGAAGCAGTTCTCTGGGAACCAGAAACGAAAGCTAAACTCTGGGACCAGATGTTTGACTCCCTAAAGGTTCTCACGGAAAGCAGTCTTAATTGGCTACATTCTTAGCTGCAATTCTAGCACTCCTGCGCGAAGCTGCTTCCAAACCCCTCTGTTGTTTACAAAACTCACGGCGCAAGAACACGGGAGATGTGGGCTCTGGGTTTGTTTGACATACTTCTGGGACACAACTTTCTTGCAGGTGCAAGGTTCCCAGATCTGCCTGGGAAAGATCTGGCTGAGAAGATTCCAGTTCTGACTGGGAAGGTAAAAAACCCAAGTTTTCTTCTTCATCAGGGATTACAATGTCCTGAGCAGGACTACAAGGCCCATGGGTCATCACACTATCCCCCTCCTCAAGGCCCCTCCCAAACTGGGACTCTCTCCCCGAGGCGCGAGGTCGCGGCTTGGCGGGATAGGTCTGATGAAAGCGACGGGTTAGATCAGGAGCATGGACTGTGGAGGCGTCTTCCCAAGAGCGTTCCTCAGGGCCAAAACCCACCCAGTCAATGAGATATTGTAGGCGGCGGCGGTGAAAACGAGAATCCAAAATGTCCTCAACCTCGAACTCCTCCTCCCCATTCATCAAAACAGGAGGGGGGGCCGGTTGGTCTGTATCAGGACGCACACCATCCGCCGGAAGGAGCAGGGAACGGTGAAACACTGGGTGGATGCGCATTGAACGCGGAAGTTGGAGTTTGAAAGTCACGGGGTTTAATTGCGCCACCACTGGATAGGGGCCAATGAAACGGGCATCTAACTTCCGGCAAGGGCGGTGGGAGGGCAGAAAGCGAGTGGACAGAAAAACCCGATCTCCTACCTTGATTTCGGGGCCCGGCTGGCGATGTTTGTCAGCGTGGCGTTTATAGTCCTCCTTGGCTTGGTCTAGTTGCTGGAGCAAAAGTTGTTGTACCGCTGTGAGTTCCTGCAGCCAATCCTCTGCTGCGGGAACTTCTGAAGTTTCAATGACAGGGGGAAAGAAACGTGGATGGAAGCCGTAGTTTGCAAAGAACGGCGTTTCTTTTGTAGAAGCTTGAACTCCATTGTTATAGGCAAACTCTGACAGTGGTAACAGAGAAGCCCAATTGTCCTGTTGGTAGTTTACATAACAGCGAAGATACTGCTCCAAAGTGGCATTGGTGCGCTCCGTTTGTCCATCTGTTTGGGGATGATGAGCTGAAGATAAGCGAGAGTCTATGCCCAATAGTTTTTGTAGTGCCTTCCAAAAACGAGAGGTGAATTGAGATCCACGGTCTGTGACTAAACTCTTGGGCAATCCATGTAGTCTGAAAACATGTAGAAGGAATAGATCTGCAGTCTCTTTGGCCGTGGGAAGACCTTCACAGGGAATGAAATGGGCTAACTTGGTGAAAAGGTCCACCACCACTAGGATCGTGGTGAATCCACAGGAAGGTGGTAGGTCAGTGATGAAATCCGCAGAAATTATTTCCCATGGTCGAGATGGGGTAGGAAGGGGATGCAGAAGCCCTGAGGGCTTCTCCCTTCTTATCTTGGAGCGCTGGCATACTGGGCAGGTGTTGACATATTTTTCCACATCTTTGCGGATCTTGGGCCACCAAAAATCCCTTAGGATCAGATGCATGGTTTTAAATAGTCCGAAATGCCCTGCTGGTTTGCAGTCATGACACAGACGAAGCGCTTTTTCCCTGCCCGGTCCGGGTGGGATATAAACATGATTTCTATAGCATAGCAGTCCATCTTTAAGCGAAAAGGGAAAATGCAGACCTTGACGAAGTTGGTCCTGCGCCCAGGCATCTGCTTGCTGACTAGCCCTGATTTCTTGAGCACAGATGGGTCCTGGAGTAGAGGAAGTTGAACCAATGGGAGTGGATTTGGTGTTCCCCACTGTGAGCGTGGCAAAGTTCTCGGGTTGTAGTAATTGGGATTCAAAGGTCTCCTTGCGTCCTGCAGCGTATTCCGGTTTACGTGACAGGGCGTCTGCTTGCTTGGTTTGGGCTGGGGTCACATAATGAATCTGGAAGTTGAAATGTTCAAAGAACAAAGCCCAACGTTGCTGCCTCTGATTTAGTTTGCGGGCAGTTCTTAGATGTTCTAGATTTCGATGATCAGTGTGGACTTCAATGGGAAATTTGGCCCCTTCTAGCCAATGCCTCCAAGTTTTAAAGGCTGCCTTTATGGCCAGTAGTTCCTTTTCCCAAATGGTGTAATTTCTCTCTGGTGTGGTTAGTTGACGGGAGTAAAAGGCACAGGGACGAAGGTGGTCTCCCACCGGTTGTAAGAGTACAGCCCCAATCGCCACATCAGAGGCGTCCGCTTGCACAACAAAAGGGGTTCCAGGATCTGGGTGCTGTAGAATTGGCTGGGACGTGAATAATTTCTTTAGTTGCTGGAACCCTTTCTCTGCTTGATCAGTCCAGCGGAAGGGCTGTTTTCCACGGATGCAGCTAGTGATTGGGTCAGACCAGCGGGCAAAATCTGGAATGAACTTGAGGTAATAGTTCGCGAACCCCAAGAAACGCTGCACCTCTTTCTTGTTAGTTGGCGCCCGCCATTCCAATACTGCTGAAACCTTGGCTGGATCCATGGAGAGCCCTAGAGGCGAGATACGGTAACCAAGGAAATCTACCTCTTGTAGATCAAAAGCGCATTTTTCCAACTTGGCATAAAGTCCATGATCCCGCAATCGTTGTAACACCATTTTGACGTGGTTCTCATGTTCTGATTGTGATCTAGAAAACACCAAAAAATCGTCCAGGTAGATTATCAAGAACCTATCTAGATAGTCCTGAAAAATGTCATTGACAAAATGCTGGAACGTTGCGGGAGCTCCGCATAATCCATAATTCATAACTCGGGACTCGAATAATCCGAATTTGGTCTGGAAGGCGGTCTTCCACTCGTCCCCTTCTCTGATGCGAACTAAGTTGTAAGCCCCCCGAAGATCCAGCTTGGTGTAAACCTTGGCTCCTCGAAGCCGATCCAGTAGATCCGAGATTAAGGGCAGGGGATAGCTGTTCCGCTTGGTGATATTGTTCAATGCTCTGTAGTCCACCACCAAGCGTAGTTCCCCTGACTTCTTCTTCACAAACATCACTGGGGAGGCGGCTGGGGATTGAGAGGGTCTAATGAATCCCTTACGAAGGTTTGTCTCTATGAATTCCCTGAGAGCTTCTTGCTCTGGTTCAGTCAGGGAGTATAGGTGCCCTCGCGGGATCGGGGCCCCCTCCACCAGGTCAATGGCACAGTCATAAGGTCTATGTGGGGGTAATTTCTCGGCTTCTTTTTCATTGAATACATCCCAATACTCGGAGTACTTCTTGGGCAGGGTGATGATGGGCTCGGTGTCTGTGGCATGGCAGACCTTGGCTACAAGGCAATGGTTTTGGCAGTACTGTGAAGCAAACTGCAGTTCTCTGTTGGACCAGGAGATGCTTGGGTCGTGGAGAGTCAGCCATGGAATTCCCAAAATCACAGGGAAATGGGGAACCTCGGTAACAAAGAAAGAAATCTCTTCCATATGTTCCCTTATCCACATCCTGGTGGGTTCCGACCACTGACTTACGGGGCCCGTCTTGAGGGGGCGGCCGTCTATGGCTTGTACCACACGGGCATTCTTGAAATCATGATATTGTAATCCCAGAGAGTCGGCATACTCTCTATCAATGAAATTGTTGGTGGCTCCGGAGTCTATCATGGCGTGGATCATGACGGGTCCCCTTTTTGCTGACCATAAGGTGACCACGAGAAGGAACAGGACCCCGGTTGGCGGCTCTTGAACGGGTTTTTTGACCGGGTTGGCGAGCCTCTCTACGCCCGGTCGTTGGCTTCCCCCGCCGGCTGTGTGCCAGCCGGCTCAGACGCCTTCGTCTCCGTGGAGGACGCCGCCGCAAGACGGGCGGCGGGCTTCCCTTTGGCTGGGCACTCTCTGGCGAAGTGGCCCCCGTTCCCGCAGTACCAACAGAGGTTTAAGCGTTGACGACGGGCCTTCTCGGCGGCATCTAATCTGGGACGCACGTTGCCCAACTGCATCGGCACCTCCTCGCTTCCTCTGGGGTATGGGGTTGGTGGTGGGGGTCTCCACACTGGACGTGGCTGAACGCTGGCGGGAGCGGGGGGTTTTGCCCCAGCTCTACCGCTCTGGCCTCGAACCCACTGTTTCCTGTTGGCAATCATGACTTCAGCCCGTAAACATTGATCAATGAGTGCTTCGAGGGTCTGGGGAGGATCCACCTTGGAGATTTCCTCCAGCATTTCGATGTTGAGACCCTCCCGGAATTGTCCCCTGAGGGCTACATCATTCCAGCCAGTGTTATGGGCCAGCACTCGGAACTCGGCTATGTACTGAGACATAGGTCTGTCTCCTTGGAGGAGGCGACGGAGTTTGTGACCGGCTGCCTCCAAATTGTCCTCGATTCCCCAAGTCTCTTTAAGGTGGTCCAAGAAGCGTTGCGCGGACCTTAGGTGTGGAGAGGCTTGGTCGAACAGTGCCGTCGCCCAGTTGGCCGCTGGCCCGTCTAGAAGACTGTAAACCCATGCCACCTTGATGTCTTCTTGGGGAAATTCGGCAGCACGGGCCTCTAGATAAGCTTGGCATTGGCGACGGAAAACATGAACCTTAGAAGCTTCTCCAGTAAACTTGGTTGGCAGCGCCATGGCCGGTAGACGGATTCCGCATTCCTTCAAACCTTTTATTTCTCCATCCTGGGCATTAAGCTTATCACGGATTCGATCCACCTCATCTTTGTCGATGGTGTAGGTAATCGGCTGGCCGCTCGGCCCAGGTACGGTTCCGGTAGACATTCTGGCCGAGGTTAATTGGTGCTTAGGGTGGCGGAGTCAAACTGTCAGGACCCAGGCTACAGAGCACCAATAACCATACGCAGAGGCCAGATTCAATCTAATATCTTTATTAAGGAAATATATAAGATTAATAAAAATAAATGTAAAAGTTAGTTCAGAAGCAGACCTTTCAGGAAAGGTCAAAATTAGTCCAAAAAAGCAATGTCCAATATGAAATATTATGATCCAAAGTTGTAATCCAATAACCGAAACACTCACTTTGCCAGGCAAAGTGAGGGGAGATGACAAGGTCCTTTAGTCCATAAACTTGAGCAAGGCTAGGAAATAACTTGATACTTGAAGCAAGGCTTAAAACGTGGAACAAGGTAACAAGGAACAAGAACAAGGTCCGTGGAATAACTTGGTAAAATCCGTGATACAAGGCAAGGTATAGTCCCGGGAAACAAGCAAGGTCCGTAGGTAAACAAAGGCTGGAAACTGGAGCGAAGGCTGGAAGGCAGGCAAAGGCTTGAGCGGGAACGAGGCTTGAAACGGAGCGCGCTGTCCAGACACAACTCGCTCCGGAGGCTGACGAATTGACTCCGCGAAGTTACTACGCGGGTAAAACACCTATATAGAGTCTAACTTTCCCGCCGAAGCAGTTCTCTGGGAACCAGAAACGAAAGCTAAACTCTGGGACCAGATGTTTGACTCCCTAAAGGTTCTCACGGAAAGCAGTCTTAATTGGCTACATTCTTAGCTGCAATTCTAGCACTCCTGCGCGAAGCTGCTTCCAAACCCCTCTGTTGTTTACAAAACTCACGGCGCAAGAACACGGGAGATGTGGGCTCTGGGTTTGTTTGACATACTTCTGGGACACAACTTTCTTGCAGGTGCAAGGTTCCCAGATCTGCCTGGGAAAGATCTGGCTGAGAAGATTCCAGTTCTGACTGGGAAGGTAAAAAACCCAAGTTTTCTTCTTCATCAGGGATTACAATGTCCTGAGCAGGACTACAAGGCCCATGGGTCATCACAGGCAGGTCTGTGTGGGGACCTGTTCTGAGGTCCCAGCTTTGTTTATCCTGCATATCAATCCTACATTTTGGCACTGTCTGGAAGTGACCTTAGGTTCTATGATCTCATGGGATCTGGTTTCTTTTATTTATTTTTCTGAAATCCAGCTACTTCATAATAAAAGGTAGACAAGAGAATATTTAGAACCAATTGGTGGCAGCAGAGAGTAAAGGAATTCAGAAAGCAGATGATTTCAGTTTCAGTAATATTGTATATTATATATTCAATATAATGTGGTTTCAAAAGGGAAGGGGTCTGTGGAGAAGTCATAGTTATTGTGTTTAATTTTTGTCTGTTGGAGTGTGTATTTGTGTTTTAGTTAACAGTAGCCATTTTGGAACATGAGTAAAGCAGCGGACATTTTGTTTCATTTCACAGTGGTTGGGTTGCCATGGAGATGAAGCTGGTTAGCTCATGAGAGAGAAGTGGGCGGAGCCAAGGAAAGGAGAGCGGTTTTTAAAAAAAGAAGAGAAGCCAGTTCAGTTGGGAGTTGAGAGTTGGGAGTTGAGAGTTGGGAGTTGAGAGAGAAGAGTGTGTGGGAGAGAAGGAGAGGGTGTGTGTGTGCATGGCTGTAGGCTTGTTCAGTCAGAAAGTACTGAAAAGATAGGCCTGGCACAGAAACCTTTAGTCAGGACAGACTAAAGGGAATCTAGTAAGATCTCTAGTGGGGAAAAATCTAGGGATCTGAGATTTGATCGGTATTGGATCAAATTATTAGTCTTATTGTAGTGGGGACATTGTCCACGAAGGAACTCGACTGTGGTTAGGGTTCGCTACAATTTGGTAACATCAGTAAGAAAGTGGAAGAAGATTTACACCAAAGTCTACGGTTATAGAGTTATTAAGCCACTTGTCTATTTAGAGTTATATAAGTTAATCATCCAAACCCGCAACTAAGCTTTGTACAAATAAATTTGTTGTTATTTGTTAATATCTGTCTCATCTCATTCCATTTGCGTCTGTGGAGCCAAGTTTCATCAGTATTAATTCAAAAAAAAACAACCTCACATTGGTGGCAGTTAATTGAATAAATCACACACACAGTATATAATTGGTGGCAGCGTATAGAGATTTAGTGTAACACTTAAGTTTAGTTTACATCTTTTCAAATTGGTGATAGGGGTGGGATCTGAAAGGATTCCCCTCTGTCTGACACCTTTTTTTTCACATTGGTGGCAGCGGCGGGATTCGTGTAACATCCCTGATTTAGTGCCTTAAGATCGCTTATAGAAGAAAACCGTGAGGTAAAATCTGACAAAAATGGCCACTAGACGACAGAAAAAGGTTGCTGAAGAAGAAGGTGCATTTCAGGAAGAGAGTTCAGATTCTGAACAAACACCAGTGTCAGAAATGACTCTTAAATATAGACTGGAGATGAGAAAGTTACAAATGGAGGAAAGAGAAAAAGAAAAAGAAAGAGAATTGAGGAGAGAGTTGGAATTAAGAAGATTGGAGATTGAATTGGAAAAACAGAGGTTAACACTATCTCAACCACATATCAATACCCAGGAAGGGAATTCTAGAGCTGAGGCATCAGACATGATTCTGAAGAGATTCCCTAGGTATAATAAAGACGATGATGTGGAAAAGTTTTTAATTTCATTTGAAAGGTGCTGTAAGGATTTTGAAGTTAGTGAGGAGAAGTGGATGATTTATTTGAGACCTCAGATTAGCGGGAAACTTTTAGAGATCTATGGGGACATGTCTGAGGAGACCCATAGGGATTATAAATTATTCAAGCAACAGGTGCAGCAAAAACTCCAACTAACACCTGAGTTTTATAGATTAAAATTCAGAACACTGAAGAGAGAAAGAAATCAAAGTTTCGCTCAGGTGGCATCCAAGCAAGCACAATATTTTGACAGTTGGGTGCGAACATCTGAGGTAAATAATTATCAACAATTGAGGGAGTTAATGAAATTAGAACAATTATTTCAGCTGGTGCCCTCAGAATATCGTTGGCTAGTGCAGGATCGAAGACCAGCGACAGCAGGGGAAGCGGCTGTCATGGTAGATCAATTGATCACACTGAAGGAAGGATTTAGGAAAGATGAGGGACCAAGTGATAAAAAGCAGTTTAAGCTGCCATATTATCATTCCCAAGTACGAACGCAGCAGGGGAGAGGGCCTGCAGGAGAAAACACCACCTGGAGGAGGCAGGAGGTAACAGGTCAAGTCAAACCTGAAGAGAAAATGAAGTGTTTTCAGTGTGGAAAGCTGGGACACTTAAGATATCAGTGTAACCTTTTTAAAAAGGACAAGACTTCTTTCTTTGTAAATAAAGTAGCAGTGGAAACCAAGGCAGAATTAGATACTAAGTCTAAAAGCAGCCCTGAAGTAGTGCCCAAAGAGAAACAATGTTTGTTTATTTTATCAAATAGACCATCCGAAGACTATTTAGAGTATATTTCTGTTGACAGTAAGAATATCCAGGGATGGAGGGATACTGGGTCGGATGTTTGCATCATACGTCCAGAAGCAGTACCTCAGAAATATCAACATCCTACCTCAGTAATTAATTTAAAAGGCTTAGGTCCTGTAATACCAACCCAGGTAGTTTCATTACCAATTGAATACAATGGTTGGAAAGGAATTTGGGACTTTGCCATCAGTTCAGATATACCTTATAAATGTTTAATCGGTAACGACCTGGCTAAGGAAGTTAAGAACTGGCAGAAGTTATGTGAGGAAGATGAAGATAACTTCGAAGGCCCTACTCAGGAAGCAATATGCTTGCCAATTCATCAGGATGTAGGAGAGGATCCAGAATCCAGTTCTATAATTACTGAGATTGTTAACAAGACAGAGGGAGTTAGAGAAATTCTGCAAGAACAAAAGGCAGATGAAACCTTAAAACCCTTGTTTAAACAAGCTGAGAATACACTAGAGTCAGCAGAAGAACAACCCTCTAGATTCATTACTAAAGATGGCGTGCTATATAGAGAGAGTAAAAGTCTAAAGACAGCAGGAGAGTCAGAGGTGCATACCCAAATTGTAGTGCCAGAGAAATTCAGAGAACAACTCATGAGGGTGGCACATGATAGCCCTCAGGGAGGCCATTTGGGTATCAGAAAAACAACTAAAAGAATTACAAAGAACTTTTATTGGCCTGGCATGTTCCAGAAAATAAAAGAATTTTGCCGGTCATGTGACACCTGCCAAAGACTGAGTACCGGGAGGGATAAGATCAAAGCTCCTCTAATCCCTATGCCTGTAATTGGAGAGCCATTTTACAGAGTGGGAATCGACATAGTTGGTCCTCTTTGTAAACCAAGCAAAAGGGGTTATAAGTACATACTAACTATGATCGACTATGCTACAAGATACCCGGAAGCAGTAGCTCTCACCAACATCGAGACCTCAACCATAGCTAATGCTTTGTTATCCATTTGGGGAAGAACTGGATATCCCAAAGAATTAGTATCTGACTTAGGGACTCAGTTTACCTCGAAACTTATGAAGAGACTACTTGAGTTATGCGGCATCAGGCATCTTACATCGACGGCCTACCACCCACAAACAAATGGGTTGGTCGAAAATCTAAATAAGACTCTAATTAAAATGATAAAGTCTTATAGCCAACAGAGACCGCATGATTGGGACATTAAGCTTCAACAACTATTATTTGCATACAGATCAGTCCCCCAGGATAGTACAGGCTACAGCCCTTTCGAACTGTTGTATGGAAGAAAGGCTCGAGGACCGTTAGATTTGGTTAAGGAGTACTGGGAGGCGAGCCCAGCAGCAGAGCCGGTTCCAGTGGCTGATTATCTACGAGATCTACAGTCAACAATGCAGTTAGCCAAGGACATCACACATGAGCATCTGACCGCAGCACAACAACGGCAGAAAGACTATTACGACGCAACATCTAAGGCGAGAAACTTCAACATTGGAGATGAGGTCCTGTTTTTGTCACCTAACAGAACCAACAAACTTCAAATGGATTGGTCAGGACCCTGGAGAGTCACCAAGAAGCACAACCAAGTGAACTATGACATCTATAATGAACAATTAAATGTTGAAAGGAGAGTCCATGTAAATATGTTGAAACCTTATGTTTGGAGATCGGCTAATGTGTATATAGTAGTGTCAGAAGATGAGTCCGGTCCCTTTACTTTTTGGGAAGGTGATCGAGAGCTATATAAAAATTTGGATCAAGTAGATATAAGTAAAGAGTTAACCCAATCTCAACGGGAGGAGATTGTGGGAGTTTTAAATAAAATAATCTGGACTCCAAATTGTCAAACATCCATGGATCGGTTGAAACAGGCCATTACATCAGATTCTGTCTTGAAAGCCCCAGATTTCGATGAACCCTTCATTTTGACTTGCGACGCGTCTGACATTGGGTTAGGAGCTGTCCTAAGTCAAATTGATAAGGAAGGTGAGGACAGACCTATTTTATTTTTAAGTAAGAAGTGGCATTCCCACGAATGCAGTATGTCCACCATTGAAAAGGAGTGTTACTCCATAATTTGGTCAATAAGGAAACTCAAACCTTATTTATGGGGAAGGAAATTCACCCTACAAACCGACCATGCACCATTGAAATGGTTGGATAATGTAAAAGGAACAAATAATAAACTGTTACGGTGGAGTTTGTCATTACAAGATTTCACATACGAAATCAAACATGTCACAGGTAAAAGAAATGTTGTTGCTGATGCACTGTCTAGAGTGTCTTGAAAAGTTAAAGGTTTTATTTATGGTTTATTCAATGTATTTAATCATAATAAGTTTGTGTTACAGTAATGTGTTTATATATATATATATATTGTTATGCAATTTTTAAATTATTTTTGCCCATTCTGGGATTCTAAATGGCCAAAAATAATCTTCTTTGGGTGGAAGGTGTGGAGAAGTCATAGTTATTGTGTTTAATTTTTGTCTGTTGGAGTGTGTATTTGTGTTTTAGTTAACAGTAGCCATTTTGGAACATGAGTAAAGCAGCGGACATTTTGTTTCATTTCACAGTGGTTGGGTTGCCATGGAGATGAAGCTGGTTAGCTCATGAGAGAGAAGTGGGCGGAGCCAAGGAAAGGAGAGCGGTTTTTAAAAAAAGAAGAGAAGCCAGTTCAGTTGGGAGTTGAGAGTTGGGAGTTGAGAGTTGGGAGTTGAGAGAGAAGAGTGTGTGGGAGAGAAGGAGAGGGTGTGTGTGTGCATGGCTGTAGGCTTGTTCAGTCAGAAAGTACTGAAAAGATAGGCCTGGCACAGAAACCTTTAGTCAGGACAGACTAAAGGGAATCTAGTAAGATCTCTAGTGGGGAAAAATCTAGGGATCTGAGATTTGATCGGTATTGGATCAAATTATTAGTCTTATTGTAGTGGGGACATTGTCCACGAAGGAACTCGACTGTGGTTAGGGTTCGCTACAATTTGGTAACATCAGTAAGAAAGTGGAAGAAGATTTACACCAAAGTCTACGGTTATAGAGTTATTAAGCCACTTGTCTATTTAGAGTTATATAAGTTAATCATCCAAACCCGCAACTAAGCTTTGTACAAATAAATTTGTTGTTATTTGTTAATATCTGTCTCATCTCATTCCATTTGCGTCTGTGGAGCCAAGTTTCATCAGTATTAATTCAAAAAAAAAAAACCCTCACATTGGTGGCAGTTAATTGAATAAATCACACACACAGTATATAATTGGTGGCAGCGTATAGAGATTTAGTGTAACACTTAAGTTTAGTTTACATCTTTTCAAATTGGTGATAGGGGTGGGATCTGAAAGGATTCCCCTCTGTCTGACACCCCTTTTTTCACAGGGTCCTATTTAGGCTAATATAAAGGTGAGATCTTCCAACATTTTTGTAGATATATACTAGCACAACTGTGGCCAAGCAATATCAGAATGGGGTCAAAATGGCAATAGTTATTAACAACACAAGCTAGGAGAGGCTGCAGCAGTATGATTCCACCTCTTTTCCTCCCCCCCCCCCCCGAATGGGGCCCATCTACATTGACTATTTAATGCAGTTTCAAACTGGTATTGAAAAAAGTGGTTACACTGTAGCTGGATCTACACTGCCATATAATGAAGTTTGGAACTGCATTATATGATCAGTGTAGACCTATATAATGCAGTTTGATGCAGTTAAATTGCTTTATATGGGTCTACATGGACCATATAATGCAGATTCGACCACACATAAGCATGAATGCCCTGTCCTCCCGGGGGCTGTCACTGCTGTTTTGTCAGCTAGAAGCAGCTTCTCTGCAGAGCCTTGCTGGAGACGTTGTTTCTAGTGAGGGCACCCACGCATTTGAGAGAGATCTATTAACACTTTTCTATTGTCCTGTTTTACTCAAAATCACATATGGAGGAACCCCCTCTTCCTGTATCTGACTAATTTAAGAAAAAAATTGTTTGAGACATGAAGGGACCTCAGTTTTTAATCTGAAGGACATGCAGTGTGGCTGTAAACAGTAAGTAGGAAGAGCCAGAAACAAATACTGAATGGCAGAAAAGTTTAAAGCAATGAAAAGGCAGTGATGGAAATGAATATCCCTATTGAAAACATATTTCTTTTGGGGAAAAATCATACTGAAATAAAAGGGACATTTGACCTTTATCTAACAGTTTCTTAGCTTGAGTAATAATGCCTAAAATGATAGCTGCTATGTTTCAGTTTCTCTACTCTTATTTTAGTTGACTTAAAAATCAAAGCCCTAAACCTTTCCATATAATCACAAAAAGTTCTACATAATCACAACATCCCTAAAATACTTCTTCATGGCATGGCCTTTGTTTTACCTTTATATGTGCATACTGCAGAAGGCTGCAAAGTGACTTTATAATGTTAAATAGCAAAGTTATGTCTTATATTGTTATACTGTCAAAAAAGCTCCACATAAATTCAGGTAGAAAGTCTAAGTATAATGAGATGTAGTTAAATGAAAAGGAGGCTAAGGTTCAAAACTTTAAAATATGTCGTGTTCCGTCAACCCACTCTTGAACTCAGATGGATCCCATTCTTGAAAAGAAGGCAGGCAATAGAGTGAGTGGATAAGAGTTTATGTTTGTGCGGGAGATAAAAGAGGGAGTGAATGAAGGAACCGACTGCACATCTGCTAGCAAGAAACGACTAGCAATGCAAACAGGATCAAATATATACAATTTTTGGAAATGCAGAGGAAAAAAACAAAACATTTCCCCAAATTTTGGAGGTGGGGTTATAAATGTTCAGAAAAATGGAAAAATGCAATATTATCTATACAGATTGAAAATCAAATTGCTTCTTTGGGAACTAAAATTCATTATATATAATTTGATGTGCCATTAACATTGTAATTTACTCAAAATATAATTATACATTACACATATTTAACACTTTTGGTACAGTTGGAAATACTTAGTAATGAACTGTATGAAACAGTTGAATTATGAGGAACTGATAAATAAAAAGCCATAACAACAGAAGAAACCAACAACATTAAGTAATGTACGTAGTTAAATTGTAACACTCTCTGGTGTAAGGCAGACATAATGCACTTATTCCCTGGGGAAGGGGGGGGGAGGAAATCAGAACCAGGAATTGTAATATTTTGGAACTTTTATACAACCTCATTACACTCACCAACTTCAGCATCCTAGAGTACTTCCAGCCTGTTTTGGGGAAGGAGCCCCACACCAGCCATCATATGACGTTATGTGACTTCTGGCAGAGGCCCCACCCCCAACTGGGGTGGAATTGTCCATGGACACATCCCTCACGGAGGTGTTGTGATCCTCCCCAGAAAGGCAATGCTTCCCACGTGTGATGTGAAAGGCGTGGCTGAGAGGGAGCTGCATGCAAGACTACAAGAATGTGAATGTATATTATTTTAAATTGTTTATTTTATAATGTTTTATACTTTTAATAAATGTATTTGCATTGTTGTTTACATGATTTTAATATGTTGTAGGCTGCTTTGGGAGAAAAGCGGGATATAAATAAAGATTTATTATTATTATTATTATTATTATTATTATTATTATTATTATTTTATTACGACACAGCAAACAAGATAGATATGCTGGATTTCATATCACAAAATCACAAGTCGAACACTTCCCAAGTGTCTGGGACTATGTGATGTATTTTCGGATGATGCGTGCAGATCCCAGCAGGGTGGCCTTTTGCAGTTGGCAGATCGTAATTTTGTCAATGTCTATTGTTTCCAAATGCCGGCTGAGATCTTTTGGCATGGCACCTAATAATAATAATAATAATAATAATAATAATAATAATAATAATAATAATAATAATAATAATAATAATAACAATCCTTCTCTGCAAAACCAGGAGAAGCAGGATTATTTGCCTGGCTTTTATGACAAGGTCATAAGTATTGCATAGCATATAGTGTATTAGTCAACCTCATGTATAACTTGATGGCAGGTTTTAGTGCAAAAAATTATGGAATTTAATATGATCTGTGGATAAGACAAGGATCAATCTGTAGAAAAGGGAAGCCCCAGCCTCTTCTAGACACTGATGCCACCATTCCCCACCCAGGCCTTTTGCTAAGTTACTAAATGAGGGTATGCTTTCTTTTCTGATAAAAGTTAAGTTGCATTGTTAACTCTCATCAAAAATGAATTATCAACTTCTCTCAGTTATAGCGCTACCTCTAGCCTTTCTGAATGCCTGGATGATAAAATGGCAGCAATGTGTTTTTGGTGCTTTTCATCCAGTGAGCACCAGGAATGTAGAGAGGGTCAATGTTTCTTTCCCTGGATAGACTAAGCTCTCATGGGTTGCCACTCTATTCAAAGAAGGGGATGGTTCCTTTTTTAAAAAAGAGTTAAAGTATGGTACTCACATTGATCCATAGATTAAATCGATTCAGGTATTTTGAGTCAATTTTATGACTAAAATTTCTGTAGTTATACAAGATTATATATAGTGTTTAGAAACGTGTTGTGCTGTAAAACTGTGAACACCTAGTGTTAACCATTTTGAAAGGAAGTATTCTGCATTCTATTTTCTCCCATTTTCTCCTCCTGAATACTTCCCTTTCTTCCCCCGAACCCTTTGCATGTCTCAAAGTTTGAAGTGCAATAGTGGGAAACTGTCTGCCTTCCACATGTCTACATAGGCAAAGCATACCCTGGGGAATAAAGGCCAATAGTCAGCCATTCACTGCCCTGGGAAGTAGAAGCGAGAGGAACATTTGGGTCGCTATAACCCTGCCAACCATTTCTGTATTGTATGTAATTCAGCTTCTATATGCTTGTTTCTTTTTGGGTGGAATTTCTACAGTGTTCAATTATTTTACTGAAAGCAGTTTTGCCTATTGCTTCAAAGCCAAACAGTTTCCCACTATTTCACTTCTAACGTTGAGGCTTCTGATATTCATGAAAGGAGAACTCTATTCATAACTTCTGTGACTGTTCTTCTATTTTTAACAAAAGGAAACTGGACATTTTTGACTTGAAATTAACCTGACATGTTCATTATACAACCCTTTTACTGAGTGAACTATGCTCAAACAAAAGAAAGCTTGTCTGTGACATCTATTCATAAGAGGTATGCTGTTTTCCTGGGAACCTGAAAATTTTTACCTATTGACAAATGGGACAAGCCAAATGGAACAAAACTGAATGCAAGGAAATATGCCTCAGATTGCCAAGGACAGCATCAAGTGAGTGATCAGTTACACTTTCCATCATCACTGACTCTTCAAAGGTATAGAAAAGCAATTGAAAACATCAGATAGATAAGGAGGAGAATAGTTCACAATGTAAACTTTAAGTGTGTAGCCACTTGTAAAAAGAAGTACAGTAGAGTCTCACTTATCCAACATAAACGGGCCAGCATAATGTTGGATAAGCAAATATGTTTTGTGCTTAATTTGTGAAATCATAACGTAATTTGATGTTTAATAGGCTTTTCCTTAATCCCTCCTTATTATCCAACACTTTTGCTTATTCAAATTTCTGCTGGCCCATTTATGTTGGATAAGTGAGACTCTACTGTATATAAACTTTTATTGGGGCTCCACAATAAACTTTTGCTTCAAAAAGAGCTCTGTAGCTGAACATGTTTGAGAATCCCTGCTGTAAACTATCAATCAAAACATTTATTCAAAATATATTACAGATGAAGGTTTTCAAACTGTCTACAACAAAAAGATGAGGAGAGTACAATGCTATGCTTAAATAATACTGTCTAGTTTGCTTTAGCGTCTAATGCATGGATGGACAATTGTGGTTGGGACATACAACTCATAGTTAATGGGGCTAAGATAACGAGAAGTGAGAGAAATCTACTCCTAGGAAGGGAAATTCATTCCTGGAACAGTTATCATGGGGAAAAGGTATCTCAACTGAAGCTTTAGCACCAATCCTTGTTCCCACAACAAGTTAATTTTTGTCAAAATCCAATGATTACCGGGACAGAAAGTGAGGTGAAGTATTCTGAACAGGAAGACATACAGCAAAACAAACATCACAGGGTTGTTAACTCTTCCCTGTGCTATCTAACGCTTTAAAAACACTTTTGGTTAGAATTAACATTTAAAAAATGTATTGTTCTGACTTACTTCCAAATTCAATTTAAGAACAAACATACCAAACTTATCTTGTTTGTAACTTGGGGACTACCTGTAATTAGTATTAAAGATCTGTTGACAGCCATTTGTGGAATATTTTCAACAAACCTATTCATTTATTGAATAAATCACTTTAATATTATATATTGTATTACATTTGTATCTAGCAAAGGTCTTTGTTTATAATTTAATGAAACTATATAGTCTGTAGTTTGCCAGGTTGAACCTTAATTAGGTATGTTCTTTACAGAGTAAATAAAATCTTTCAAGTTCTGGAACTGACAAATGCACTGTGCCCCACACACAGACAAACACATGTGTATGACTGAACTAGTTGGAAAAAAAGCAACAAACACCACTATTTTCAGATAGAACCTGGATTCAAAAAAGGATATTATAAAATCTAAAGCAATTGTAATAAAATTCATTTTAAAAATAAAAAACGAAGTTATTATAAAAAGCATCTATTGTACACACTCATGTATAAGTTTAGAAACGTTTGTCAAAAAATCAATCCAAAAAGCCTGGATTGATTTATCTATGGGTCAATGGTTCTAACCTTTTGGAATGTCTGATCAAAAAATGGCTGTGGTGGTGGCCAAGGACGACCTATCCCCTGACACTTTCCCCTATCTGTGGAATGACCATCAACTTATCCGCCAGCCATAACAAAATCCCTAATTTTAGTCCCCAGGCCTGCCTTCAACTTATAAATAAGGCCAACTTATAATTTTCTTGGTGATATTATTGAAAACATTAGAAAGATAGGCAAACAGATCTATGTAGGCAGACATTTGTAAACACACGCACACACACACACACAAATATATATAGTGGTGTGCTAATGATGGGAAATTGCATTTGACACATTTCATTACATTCTTGTACAAATGCAAGAAAAACAAAATTTACTATGTCCATTTTGCGTAAAATTCCAGATATCCTTTTTTTTGCCAGTAGCTCAGGCATAAAGTATTTGTGATTTGTGCTCAATTAATTTTATTTAGGGAAGCATTTGGTTTATAACTTATTATGGCAGATGGAGCTTTTGATTTTTGTGTGTGTGAGTGTGCATTATTGTATTTCTAAATGTTTTTTAAAACTGTTTTTAGCTTTGTTTTTTTTAAATCAAACTGTAATTGTCTTTAACTTTTGTATGACTAGATTTTAGATATACTGTCTTTAAATGCTTATAAGCCACTTTGAATCCTATACTGGAAAAAATTATTACTAGGGAAAAATGACATTTGTACAAAGATGAAAATATGTTTCCATAATTGGGAGAAAGTGCACATTAGTAGAATTAAAATGCTAGACAAATCTCTGCATGACACATTCAGATGAAGAAAGATACACCATGTGAACAAGCACCACCCAGGGAAAAGCCTGGCTCAGAATTCTGGTTTTACTACAGATGGAAAAACAGGAAAATAAGCTTTCTTTCATTGTGTGCACTACAAACTCAGTGCTCCAAGGACAGTAGTAGAGGAGAAAAAGAGAGCCAGGGCAAGCCAATGGATGGGAAGACAGTGGGAATGGGCTGTGGCTTCTACTCCTATGGCAATGGCCACAAGTGATCTGGGCTAAACACAAGGCAAGACCCACCGAGGTTGCCACTGAAAGAGAAGGTTCTGCAGGCCTTCAATTGTCCTTGCCCTCCTTCAACCATCACTGCCACTGTCTCAGCCACTCATCGTAGTTTACTTTCCTTCTCTTCCCAGTACTGCTCCTTCTGTCTGTTGTCAGTAATGCACAGATGAGAGTGAACAAACTGAGGTTTATCCCAGACAAAATAGCTCTTGGGAGTTATAAAGCAAATTTAGCATGTGATATAAGTAGTTACTAGTTACACTCTCCCTAAAATCTAAGATTCATAACTAGAGCACATTCTTGGACTCAGGCTAGATTTGAAGCCTGGTTTTTGATAATGGCCAGAAGTCCATTTGCACAATTAAAACTATTGCGCCAGGTGCATCCATTCTTTTCTCTTTTTTTCGTGTCAGGAGCAACTTGAGAAACTGCAAGTCGCTTCTGGAGTGAGAGAATTGGCCGTCTGCAAGGATGTTGCCCAGGGGAAGCCCGGATGTTTTGATGTTTTTACCATCCTTGTGGGAGGCTTCTCTCATGTCCCCGCATGGAGCTGGAGCTGATAGAGGGAGCTCATCCGTGCTCTCCTCGGGTGGGATTCGAACCTCACAGCTTGCAGATCAGCAGTCCAACCTTCAAGTCACAAGGCTTTAACCCACTACTCCACCGGGGGCTCCTATCATCCATTCCTGAAGATATCGGATCTGGCCATAGTAACACATGCTCTGATTATATCTTGTCTGAATTACTATAACTCACTCTATGCAGCACTGCCTTTGGAAAACCATTCAGAAATTTTAGCACGTCCAAATTACTGCAACTAGACAACTGTCCAGGGCTATTTATTAGAAACATATACACTAAAACCTTATATCCATGGGAATGGTACCAAGAGTTTCATTTACTCATATCTGATAAAATATGACATCTCTAAGGATTTTCTAAGCACTACAATGCAACTCTATTGTATTCTTGGGCCAGAAGTACTTCATTTCAATAGATTTTGCTATTCTCTGTGTTTTTCCATGTCCATGTGATATCCATAATTTTGCAACAAAGAATTGTGGATAACAAGAGTCAATCTAATTTAACAAGCCATAATAAAATACTGCCATTGTTTAACAGCTTCTGTTTATCTATTAAAATGGGGGGAAATGTTTCTGTGGCACATGAAAAGAGGGTTTTCCATGCATACATTATGGTTTCAGGTTATTGTGGATATTAGTGGAACCTGCAGTAATTGAAGATGCACCCTGAACTGTTTCTTAGATAATGTCATCTAATCTCTATAGACTTTGTAACTAATGTTTTAATCATTGCAAACTGCAGCACTTCTTGTTTATATTATGATAATCATATCTCCTTTTTTCATAGCTGTAATTCAATTACAAAGTCACAGCATCTTTAAAAACTGCAAACATTTTAATGCCAATTTATGTTAGCAATCTTTATAAATGAAATAAACATTTATAAACAAGCTTAAACACTCGTTAGGAGTCAAAATGGCTAATGGGTGCTTATCGTACTTGGGACATATCATAAGACAGCATGATTCATTAGAAAAGGCAATGATGCCTGTTAAAATGGGAGGCAGTTGAAAAAGAGATAGACCACATTACAGGTGGATAGACTCTATCAAAGATAACACAGTGTCTTTGAGGTTTCTTTCATAGGGTTGTTGTAAGTCAAAGCCAACTTGATGGCAATTAACAACAATGGATGAAATGCTTGCAAAAAGACTGATATCCTCTCGACTACTGTACTAAACAGAACATATAATGATGATAAACCATTTCTTCTTTAGCTGCAAGAGAGTGGTTTTATGGTACAGTTCAATTGCAGAGCACATAGCTTGTATACATGATGTCTGAGGCTGCTTCTACACAGCAACAAAATACAGAATAGATTGTGGATTAAAGAAATCCAGTCTGTCATGATTTGCAAAGGCACTGTGCTGTGTGGGAAATGAAGTGCATGAACCCAATTGGCTGAGCCTGCAAAGATCTGGGGATTGATTGGATATTGTTTCTGTTCTGCTGCTGCAGACCCTGTTTGGATAAGTGTTCAGTGCTGGCTGAGTACTGCTGGTGAAGAGAGCAGAGAGGCCTTGCTATTTTGAGGCCTGTTTGCTGCTGAGAAAAGAGGGAGAAAAACCAGGACTGTATTCTTCTCTGAAGCAGATTTGTGGGCTGAAAAAGGACTATTTATGACTGTAGACTTCTGTAAGTGATCAGAGGGATCATTGTAAATACTACTGTTTTTTATTTCTTGGAATCAGTAAAGTTCCTGTATTTTTGTTCTGCAAACCTGAGTGGCATGCTATTGTTTTGCAGGTGACTCTGGATCATGGGCACACATAAGAGCTTCAATTTATCTTCAACAATCTGCTACACAGTTCCCACAGAAATATGCTGCCTCCCAGGGGCAAAAATACACCATATCACTCAGAGGCACACCAGGCTCCTAAAGCCCCATCACCCTCCCCCCTTATGTTGATTCATGTAGGAACCAATGACACCGCTAGGCATACATTTCAAAAGATCACAAACCATTTTTGAGCTCTCGGAAAAAAGCTAAAACTGTGTAATGTACATGTGATCTTTTCATCCCTCCTCCCTGTTGTAGGACACGGCTCTACAAGGGCCAGAAAAATAGTACAGGTCAATAACTGGCCCAGAAAATGGTGCCAGGAGGAGCGTTTTGGCTTCTTCGACCATGCCCTTCCAGGAGAATGGCCTACTGGCAAGTGATGGGGTGCATCTCACACAAGTAGGAAAACATCTTTTTGCACACAGACTCACAAACCTCATCAGGTGCACTTTAAACTAGATCCACTGGAGGAGGAGAACAACAGCCTGGAAAACACTATATTACCCATGACCACAGGGAACCACCAAAAGGCTAAACGGAGGGCTGCACAAACACAGCAAGGACCAAGTACCGAGAGCACAATAATCCCAAATAAACAGCTCGGGGGAAGGTCACAGGGGCATACATGTCTTTATACTAATGCACAGAGCATGGGAAATAAGCAAGACAAACTCCAACTTTTAGCACAGCACCACATGTATGATGTCATAGGCATCACTGAAACCTGGTGGGATGACTCCCATCACTGGAATGTAGCCATTGAGGGCTATAACCTTTTTCATAGAAATAGAACAAAGGGGAGAGGAGGGGGAGTAGCTTTATATGTCAAAAACAGTTATGTTGCAGAAGAAATGCAAGACCGTAATCTGGGAACCAGCTTGAAAGCATCTGGATAAGAATCAAGGGAACTGGGACTCAAAAAGATCTCATTGTGGGTGCCTACTATAGACCTCCGAGTCAGGATGAAGGACTTGATGAAGCCTTCTGTCAACAGCTGTCCAAACAGGCACAAAGAAGAGACATGGGCAATTTCAACTATCCCGATATCTGCTGGAAAACAAACTCGGTCAAGAGTACAAAGCCCAACAAATTCCTCACTTGACTTGAAGACAATTTTATGGTCCAGAAGTTAGAAGAAGCAACAAGGGGATCAGCTACTCTTGATCTAATCTTAACAAATGTGGAACACCCGATCAATACAGTCAAAGTGGTCGGATCCTTAGGGGCAAGTGACCATGTGCTCCTGCAGTTTGCCATACAAAGGAAGGCTGAAACTAAGACAAGTCAAAAACGCATTCTGGACTTTAAGAGAGCTGACTTCCAAAAAATGAAGGAAATACTGAGCGGCATTCCATGGATGCCAATATTAAAAGACAAGGGAGTTAAGGATGGATGGGAGTTTTTAAAAAGTGAAATACTCAAGGCGCAAATGCAAACAGTGCCAACAAAGAAAAAATAAATAAGACAAGTGCAAAGAAGCCAGAATGGATGTCCAAAGAACTTCTAACCGGGCTAAGACTCAAAAGAGACATGCACAAGAAGTGGAAAAGGGGAGAAATCACCAAAGAATTTCAGTAAGGCCTTTGACAAAGTCCCCCATGACCTGGCAAACAAGTTAGTCAAATATGGGCTAGGCAAAACTACGGATCTGTAATCGGCTAAGCGAACGAAACCAAAGGGTGCTCACCAATGAGTATTCTTCATCTTGGAAAGAAGTGACAAGTGGAGTGCCGCAGGGTTCCGTCCTGGGCCCGGTTCTGTTCAACATCTTTATTAACGACTTAGATGAAGGGTTAGAAGGCACGATCATAAAGTTTGCAGATTACACCAAACTGGAAGGGATAGCTAATACTCCAGAAGACAGGAGCAGAATTCAAAACGATCTTGACAGATTAGAGAGATGGGCTGAAACTAACAAAATGAAGTTCAATGAGGACAAATGCAAGATACTTCACTTTGGCAGAAAAAAAATGGAATGCAAAGATACAGAATGGGGGACGCCTGGCTTGACAGCAGTATGTGTGAAAAAGACCTTGGAGTCCTCATGGACAACAAGTTAAACATGAGCCAACAATGTGATGCGGCTGCTAAAAAAGCCAACGGGATTCTGGCCTGCATAAATAGGGGTATAGGGAGGAGGGAGCAAGGTTGTTTTCTGCTGCCCTGCAGAGTAGGACGCGGAGCAATGGCTTCAAACTACAGGAAAGGAGATTCCACCTGAACATCAGGAAGAACTTCCTCACTGTGAGAGCTGTTCGGCAGGGGAACTCTCTCCCCCAGACCGTGGTGGAGGCTCCTTCTTTGGAGGATTTTAAGCAGAGGCTGGATGGCCATCTGTCGGGGGTGCTTTGAATGCGATTTCCTGCTTCTTGGCAGGGGGTTGGACTGGATGGCCCAAGAGGTCTCTTTCAACTCTAGTATTCTATGATTCTATGATTCCAGAGAGTCTCTACATGCACCCTGGGAACTGTGAAAAAGCTCCTGCAGCACCTACAAAGCTCCCTTCATACCAAACTGATCCAACAAAATGATATTTTTTTCTTACCCCATCAGATGTGGGGGGTTTTTTTCCGTGTCAGGAGCAACTTGAGAAACTGTGGATCAGCAATGAAGCTCATCTTCCAACTCAAAAACAAAAAGGGGAAAGTGATTTCTTCTCAGGGGTGGAGAGGAAAAATGTTTGTTTACTTTCTTGAGAGTGCCACATCCAGTTATTTTATCCAAATTTTCCAGTGATGGTGCTATTTACATGAGTGCTGTGCATGTTCATTCCGATTTCTGTTCTGCAGCGCCCATACACTGATCAGCTGCAGTGCATTTTATTGCCAATTTTGGGCTTTCTCCTTATTGTTTTTAACATGTGGATGTGCGTTGCAGCACGCATTAGAGGAATGCATTTTTTAGCCACCTCCCTTATAATCCACATCATTTTGAATTTTACAGCTTGTATAGATGGGGCCTTAGTTTTATTCTTTTCTAGTTAAAAGTAAGGAGAAAGCTCTATTTACTTGGACATAGAAGTTACATATAAGGAACATCATTATCTGCAAGTAATTACATTTGGGGGGAAATTATACTGAAGTAACATTTCAAAAAAATAATAGTGTGAGTAGGGGACTTCGTTTTTAGGTTTAATTAATGAAATATTACTACTGCTTTCAAACCAGGATTTCAAGAGACATTTTGAATGGGATTTTAAAAGTTTTATTCAATTCCCATCCATTTTAGTATTTTTATGGGAAAGTATGGAAAAATTAAAAAGCAGCACAATGAATATGCCACAGCGTACCTTTTCTTTGCCGTTTTATGTAATAACATGAAATTACTCTTTAAAAGATATGAAATGGAATCAAATTACTATTTAAAAGGAATCTAAGCTCTGAGCCAGTGCTTAAATGGTAATGGACCATTCCTTATATGAATTGTAGAATACTTATCAGACATATATATTTCTCATATACAAGTTAGAAATCTTCTGAGTACAGTATGGACATTTATGTGAGAGTGATTTGATAGTGGAATCAATTGCCTTATAACACTTCCAGACAGTGGCAAAATGTGGGTTTTAGGAGAGGGGCAAAAAAACCTGAGACCTCAGAGCAGATCCCCACACACCCCGCCAGTCCCAGGCTTTCTTCCCTGCCATCTTCACTGGCCTCCCTTCTGTGTCTTGGGACAAAATGGAAGACGATTGGGGGATACCTGCCAGAGATTTTTTTTTAATTGGTTATGTGCTGATCCATATATGCGTACATGGGCATATCTATAATCAATACAGATATATTTGCATTTGAGCATATGAGCTTCAGCACATAATAGTGAATAAAAATCTTCTGCCAGATTTCTCCCTTCCCTAATTATTTATTAAAGCTCGTTTAATATTATACAGTGTAAAATAAAGTGTTTCAGAGAGTTCTGATGGCTCTCTGTTCATGCTTTCTTTAAATCAGCTGCACGTCCGTTTGATAGCCTAATCAGCTGATTGGTTGTTTTGGGCTTTTAAAAAGGGATATCAGCTGGAGCAGTCTCCACAGGGGGGAGGGAAAGAAAACACATGTTTTTTGGAATACAGGGTCATACAAACATATGAAGATGTGAATCCTTTGGCCAGAAATAGGATAAAAGGGGACCTTTTATTCCACAGTTTCCCTCCTTTGTAGCAAACCAGCTTGCATTTAGTGCTGACGTTGTCTAGCCACCCCCCTTTTTGAAATGGGAACTCCCATGTTTAAAGCCCTGTCTGGATGGGCTCTTAGAGGATGGTAGACACTCCATCTTTTGAATTCTTCAAACAGAGACAGGCCTCTTCTGGGGTATTTTAATTATGAAAGGCAGAGAGTTGAACTAGAGCACGGGTACTCAAACCTTTTAGGCAGAGGGCCAGTTCAGTGTCCCTCAGACTGTTGGGGAGCCAGATTTTAATTAAAAAAAATCATAAACAAATTCCTATTCACACTGCATGTATCTTATTTGTAGTGCAAAAAAATTGAAAGAACAATGAAATATTTAAAATGAAGAACGATTTTAACCAACATAAACTTATCAATATTTCAATCGGAAGTATGAGCCTGCTTTTGACTGATGAGATAGTCATGTTAATTAGGACTGTTGTTGTTATGTACTTTCAAGTAATTTCAGACTTAGGGTGACCCTAAGTCTAACTTGGAAGGACACATCCGGCCCCCAGGACCCCTGGACTAGATGGATCTGGCAGATTCTTCCAACTCTAAGATTCTATGACCAAATAACTTAGGGGCGTCACCTGGAGTTTTGAAATAACATAACATCACTATCTGAACAATTTCCAGATCTATTCTGAGCTATTCTAAAACAGTACATGGACAAATCTGGTAAAGACAGATGTTCTTATAGTAAAGAGTTCATTTGTCCAGACAGATAGCTGCCTGCCTGTCTGTTCTAGAGGTAGTTGAATTACCCCTATAGGATTAGCTTCACAATTTGGGAGTTTATGACCAATAAGGTTTTTTATCAGAATAGGCAGTTTTTCACACCTTTCCCCCACAGTTCTCAATCTCCCCTATGTTAAAATACAACACAAGCACACTTATGTAACTATCTATCTATATATTTATCAATCTATAACTATCAATAATTTTCTTTTCAAAATTCAGTGCTGTTTTTCACATGTCCAAGTTATATTTTAACACCTCTCTCATATCCACCAGGATACATAACAATTCAGCCTTTTCCACAAATATGAAATATACTGACCCCATTCATACTGTTCTCCAATGACACAGAGATAAAACACAATTTATTTTACTTATTAGATACAATTAAATTGCTCATAATTTCAAATCAACTGTTCGCAATTGTTCAAAAGACTCCCAAGACCAATTTTAATCGTAGCACTTGTAAATTTGGCACATACGCCATCATGCTGAAATTATTTTTCTGTCAGCTATTAAACTGTCATTTATTATACAGAGAATTTTATGTGTAGAATTTTAGTTCTCAAGAGAAAACTGAAAACTGTATGCAATTATGGTGTTTACTGGCTTTATTTGTTACAAATGCTGTAAGAATATGTGGCTTCCTGTAGTCGACTCTTTGTTCCATCAGGTCCCAAAGAAATCATTTTTAAAGAAAACCATTTAGTTTTGAATCCCTATCTGATATTTCAAAAATTTAGCCAATAACACATCAATAATAATCAATAATTCTGAAAGAATATTAAACATTAATTTCATCCATTTGAACTGTTTCTGTAGATGAGCATATCTATATTTCTCATACATAAAGCAGTTTGAACAGAAAGTCAAAACTCAGGCATGCCACAGGAAAAGCACATTTGACAGCTTGAATATCCAATGGGATTAGGCTATAGCAGATTTTTGTTCATTTGCGGAAATACTCAAGAAAGTAAATGAGCCTGGAATTAGGGACTTGTCAGCAATGATCTTTACTAGGAAGATGGGGGTTCAAATATCTATTTAGCCATGGAAGCTCCTGGATGGCCTGAGGCAGGTCAGCCTCTCTAACCCTCATCAACCTCATGGGGTTATGATGGAGACACAAGAGATAACTATATGCATGTTATCTTGACTTCCTCAGAAGAAAATGGGGGATACAAATTAACAAGAGTGGGGAAACGCTATGAAATAACTGGTTTAATACTGAAGAGGCAGAGTTAAGCTGAACATTGCAAATAATCATCAGTAGGCGAAATTTGTTCATAAAAATTGAACTAGGCAAAACATTGGGAAGGATGGTGAAAATGTTGTACTGCTCTTATATTTGTTTTAGAGAAAGAAGCTGGACTACATGATACAGGGGCCTGACCAAATCGAACGTAATCTTTATGCTGATAATATTTTATCTGACAAAAGGTATATCAGGCATGGGCAAACTTCGGCCCTCCAGGTGTTTTGGACTTCAACTTCCACAATTCCTAACAGCTAGTAGGCTCCTTTTCATTAAGGCTGACATCTCTCAAAAAGGGGGATAGTAATGAATTAAAGAAAGAACAGAAAAGAAAGGAAAGGAGCAAAGACTGCTCTTACAACAAGGATGATTTAAGAGGCTTCATTTTTAACTTTTACATTTGGATTTTTTTTTTCGTTACACATAATTCAATTTTATGTTCAAAACAATTGAAATACCATCCCAACTTTTTAAAAAACCACCTTGTACAGGTACAATAGTCTTGGAAACAAAAGCAATGATACAAGCATGAAATCATTTAACAGTGTGGATGTGTACCAGGCACATTTTGTAGCACTGCTTCTGTGAAGGTGTTAGTTACACACTGGAACCTATCTAGCACAAATCCATCAACCAGTTTTGTCCAAGTGTCAAAATGCACTCTTGTTTCTACCATATCTTTTCAATTTCTTAGAGGCCAAGTATCCCTTATCCAAAATGCTTTGGACCAGAAAAATACTGGATTTTAGATATTTTTTTCCTTCAAATTTTGGAATACAAGCAGTCCCTGAGTTACAAACATCTGACTTACAAATGACTCATAATTAAGAATAGGGTGAGACAACAGGAAGTGAGAGAAGTCTGCCCCCCAGGATGGGAAATTCACTTTTATAAGGATTATCATGGGGAAAAGGCATCTCCACTGAAACTTTATCACCAATCCTTGTTTCCACAATAAGCCAAATTTAAGTTATACTTAAAAATGTACCTGTTCTGACTTACATACAAATTCAATTTGAGAACAAACCTATAGAACATATCTTGTTCGTAACATGGGGACTGTCTGTACTTGTATGTGCATATACATAATAAGATATATTGGAGATGTGAGTCTAAGGGTTCTTCCAGACAGGCCCAAATCCTGAGAGGAAGTGAGGCCCCACAGCTGAGCCAAACTCCACACTTTCCCTGAGGGGGTGGCTACATGTAGCCAGCCCCCAGCCCATCTGGCTGCATATTCAGGCACCTCAAAGAAAACTTTTGACATGTTAAAATGACACATTGGAAGCTTTGGAAAGGGGAGATGGGCATACAGCTGGAGGAGGTGAGAGGAGAAGGTGGGGGGTGCTATCCTGGTACTTTGGCTCATAGAGCTCAAAGAACTGGGATGGCAATGGGGTTGACCCCTGGGATCACAGAATGCATTCCTAGGAGTCCCACAGGCCCACATCTGGAAAAATAGACCTTTCAGTAAGGTCCGGAGCTTTCCAGGTGTTTTATTAATCTGGAGTAAACTGGGGAAGCTCAGTTTACTCCAGATTAATCTGGTTTAACCTGAGGTGTTATTTGGATGGGTTGTTGGGTCTGTTTGGAAGGGCCCTAAGTTGTCACTATCTCAACCACACATTTGGAAATTTTCAAATTTTGGAATTCTGGATAAGGGATATTCACCCGTAGTTATTATATAAGTAGGCTACACTAAAGATAGCAACTTTCATTTGATCATGGAAAGGAAATTTTGGGGAAAAGAAAGCTCATTCATTACTAGGTAGAACAAGGAAGCAGAGTTTTAAATTCACCTTGACAATTTCAAAGGCTAATTAGCAGTACAAAGAAAGAGAAAGAAAAAGAAAAAGAAAAAGAAAAAGAAGCTTACCTTGAGCTTTAATTTTGCTTCCTCCTCACATATATTATAGGATTGTAGTTTAAGGTTGCAACCCTCTACATACTTTATTCAGAATTATGTCCCATGTATTTTAATAGTAGTTCCAAGTAAACATGATAATTATCACACAATTAATCAAGTCCGATCACAATACTCATAAAAAGAGTTTCTATTTTTATCTGCTTCCTCTCTATGATAAACTCAGAGCTTTAATTAAAATAATCAAATCCATATTTTAAAGCAACATACGGACAAGACAAATGTTTTGAAGGATTAGTTACAAATCTTGAGTGTGTTGCTGATTAATCAAAGCTTTAGTAAAAACAATTGTTGCTATATATATGTTCTTAATTAAGATTGCCTGATGGAAACTTTAACTCCTTCATGTAGTAAAAATGCAGTTAATAGTTTGCGTAAATATTAATGTAGTAGGATTCAGAGCATGGGAAATGTTGGCAATCCAGACTAGGACTAAGTAGAATTTTCATGACACTGGACAATGGGGACAAAGCAGCAATCTTTATCTCATTCCACATTTTTCCTGCATCCCTGAACATCACCTCTCATCATATTACAGAGAGAATAACTACTCGTATGCCTTTCTACTCACGGAGATCAAAATCTGAACCCAACATAAACTTGGCATTTATTTAAAAGTATCAGAAACTCCATAGAGAGGCCAGGGTGGTGCCCTACTTGTTCTCCTGTTGGGAGGTCAGAGATTTTTGTGTCATCAGGCTTTTACAAATTGACTGGTATTGAGCATTTAATCTTGTGTGGTGCTGTTTTTATGGTGCTGGTAGTTTGTACTGCATTATGGCTGATCAGTCTCATGCAGCATTTGGTTACCACAATCCTAATCTACACTGATTTAAGGCATCATCACATGAGGAATTTTTAGCGTTCTAGGATGCTACTGCCCCAGTTGAGCGATGGAGCCCCACACCAGTCATCAAACGACGTAGACTCCCTTTTTACGGGGTTCTGTTGCTCAACTGGGGCAGCAGCATCTTAGGATGCTGGGCTGCCAACATGCCTCCTAGAGTTCAATTTGGAACAAGGGGGTCACTGTGGAGACAAGGGACATGTGGCAAAGCTTTCCTAAGTGTGAAGGGAAGCATTGCTGCTGGCCGGTAGGGGTGTGGGGTGCTGGAATTTCCCCATTGATTTGCCACAGAGGTCAGCAAATCACATTGATATGGTCCTTAGATGGTCAGTGTAGCTGAAGTTTGTGAGCACTCTTCAAAGGCAGACTAATATAGAGCATGTTACAGTAATCCAGATGGGATGTAACTAAGGCATGTCTCACCATGGCCAGATCTGGCTTCTCAAGGAATGGGTGCAGTTGGTGCACAAGTTTTAAATGTGCAAAGGCACTCCTGGCCACTGCAGAAACCTGGGCTTCCAAGTTCAACGCTGAGTCCAGGAGGACCCCCAAACTGCAGACCTGTGTCTTCAAGGAGAGTGTATCCCCATCCAGCACAGGCTGGATCCCTATTTCCTGATCTGCCTTCTGACTCACCAGGACCACCTCTATCAAGTCTGGATTAAGTTTCAATTTGTTTGCCTTCATTCCTGATTACAGACACAGAGTGATGTATTCAAACAAAGAAAAATAGATTTCATCTAAACATTGGGAAGAACTTCTTGATGGGAAAAACTCATTTGACAGTGGACTATGTTGCCTTGGAAGGTGATGGAATCTCTGACTGTGTGTCCATGCATGGCAGGGGTTAGGCTGGGTGGCATTTGTGGTATTTTCCAACTATATGATTCCACTATCAACAAGAATTAAACTAATAAAGAAATGACCCCCCCCCCTCCCAAATCTCCCTAGGGCATCTGTTTCCATCAAGACTTCTATATAGACTCTAAAAAGAAAGCTTAGTTTTAAGCTGAAGAAAGAACCCCTTGTAAAATTCTTAGCAATCACACTGAAGATGCCAAATGTCTGTACCATATTTCAGTTAGATAAAAATATGATGGTTCCCAGATTGTCGAGACTTATTAGCATAACTCTCACAGGAGCTGCTGTCAGGAAGGATTTACTAAGCATGCCTATCTTCACGAGCAACTTAAAAAAGAACAACATTATTATGCTGGACTCAGGTGTTCTTCTGCTGAGCATAGGTGGCAGTAAGTGGAATTGGGAGTAAAAATTAGATATAATCAACACTTTTTCCTGGATCCTCCTCCTCTCTCATACAAACTACTCAACTGAAGTCAGCAGCAGAAAAAACGACTTAACAGTATCCATGTGTGTGTGTGTGTGTGTGTGTGTGTGTGTGTGTGTGTGTATGAGGAGACACTGGGGATTCAATGAACTCAGTCACATCTGGACTGAAGAAGGAGAATAGCTGAAAGGGAGTCAATTGATAGAGCTTCAGTAACTTTTTATTCTTAAAAAAAAACACAAAGCAACAACACTGCTGTGTGGAGTAGTTGGCTAATAAATATCCCTCTATGAAATGATAACTGGAGTCAATACTGACAAACTGGGGAATCTAGGCAGAGAAATCACTGCCTGGAATTCTTTATTTCCTTTTCTAGAGCATGTGTGTAGGAAAGTAGGACATAGTAACAGAGAGAAAAAGACTTTAAGCAAAGCTTCAATGCCTTTAACACAAGTATGGGGATTTGAGGAACAGAAGAACATCCATATTCAGTTTCACTTTCTAGATGACTCTGGGAGACAGCAAACCACTGTCTTTAATTGCCCATGGCTGTGACAGAACTCCTCTGTTCAGAGTTCCTTCCACCCAGAATGATGACTTATTTTAGGATATGATGAGATATCAAAGACACAATCTGTACATTCCAGTGCACATTCTGAAATCAGTTTGATTTTAAATTGTTTTAAATTGTTCTACCACATAATCAACATTCTATGGGGCAAGTTTCAGTATGGTTTTGCCTCTCCCTCCTTTTTTGTCCAAAAGTTTGATTACTTCTTCAAAACATAAGATGCATCCAACTTTCTTAATACCCCCCTTCCTTCCCAATTCCTTTGTTGGATTGCAGTTCTGGGGAAATGATAAGTTTACCTACCCTAATTTTTGAAATGAGGTTCACTGAAACGCGCAGTAGCCAACAAATATTGGAAAACTCATTTTTGCAAATGTTTCTTAACTTTTTATGGCAACCCTCTAAAATATGATGGTTATTTTGTTTTTGCTTTGTCTTTTCCGACTCACTATTATTAGCTTTCTTCCTACTTAAAACTTCCACAGAAGCCTGCAATTAAAATGATATTATCTCCAGCATGAGAAGTGGCTAGGCTTCTTCCTATTTAAAAATCAAAAGGTTAGTCATTTCTGCTAATTTGTTGCTGCATATAGATCAGGTATAATAATTACACAATAGTGAGAGTTTTGTGCATGTATTCAACCTGAAGTCTCTACAGTATTATTCAACTACAGGAAATCATTATACCAAACAACTCATTTATAAACTTACATACAAACACTTGCACATATCTCCTTAAATAAGACAGTATTTCCTTTTTCTAAGAACAAACAAATATGGATAATTTTAAATAAACAGTGGCTATATTCATACATTTATCCACCATTTCATTAACTGTACCCCAGTGAGGAATACATGTCTGAACTACAATGGATGAATTCCTTGTTCAGCCATGAACCCACTGAGACTGCATCTACATAGCCACATAATCCAGATCAAAATATGGATTAACTGAATTTATTGTGGAGCTTCTTTAAAATTTGGTGCATTACAACATGGAAGCTTCCAGCCACCTTCAGGAGGCATTTGTGTGATGCTTTCCTGAGGCTGTCCTGAACTGTAACTAAAAAGATAGGGCTGAATCCAGAAAGCCATGCCTACAAGGAAAGCGCCACTAGTGGCCTTTCAGCAACATGTGTGCAAAATCTTGTAAAAGAGTTCATGTAGTGCTATACTAAATTATTTTAACAGTTGTACTTATTTCACCAGTATTTATACTGCTTTAAGGAAATGAATTTGTCTCAAAGCAATAAACAAAAAACCCTATTAACAAACCAATTATATATCTAGCTGATAGCATTAAAACTATCATGAAATTACAAAACTTGATAAATCCAAAAAGCAGAGTAATATTACACATCAGCCCAACAGCCAATTGCAAAGTTCAAAGGTTAAGCAAAAACAGTAACTAAACCATTTTTAAATTTTGAGTGGTCAGGGCAGGAAGGTATCTTTAGACTGCGTCTAAAAACAATTATCTCCACAAAGAGAAAGCCTGGACTTCAGAAGCCACAATGTTCTGCACTAGCAAAAGCTTCCAAAACATTTTCAAAGGCAGTCCTAAATAGAATGTATAGCAGTTGCCTAGTGTTGATATGAGAAAGCACTGTCTTCCTTAACATGGGTCACTGCTAGCATATCCATCTAAGTTGATGAAATGACGACTAGGACATCATGTGAGCTCTGCAATTGGTCCTTTAGGAGAAGTGTAATCCTATTCAGAACTGAATGAATAGTTCTTAAACATAATCTGTCTTCAGATCTAGTTTTCAGATTCATTTGGTCCAAGTTCCACCTAGTGCTGAAAACTGTTTCCACACATAGCCTTACTAGGATCAAAAGGTGGAAATAAAAGATAAATCTATGTCATTTCTATAGTGAGGACATTTTAGCCCAAATATCTAGATAACAACCTAAACAGTTTCATTTATATGTCAGTGTTTGGATCTATGACATTCAAAAAACCATGCGCTGAAAGAAAAGCCTCAGCATCACTGACATACTTTTTTTCAATTAACAACATCATCTTCCTATTCCCAGTCCAACCAGTCAATTCAGAATTGTATCTGAGAGCTGTAAAAGCCAACAAGAGGCCCATGAAAACATACAGCTTCACTTATCCTGTTTCTTTCCTAGTGTATGTCATAAAGCACCCTATATTTACACTTTCTGTAGCATCTTGCATAAGAGTGGAATGGTCTGACACTATACAATCATTTCCTAACATGCCACAGCCCTAAACTATTCTTTCCTTCAGAGGTATCATTACCTCCTGCCTCCTAAGAGTAGTACCAAATACTTCTGAGGGTCACACTATTTATTTATTAACTGATTTATTAATTAAAATATTTATATGTTGAACTACAGTAGATTCTCAGTTATACAGGAGTCTGATTACCTGAATTCTCAAGTAACTGGCAAAAAAGTGAAAAAATAATATTTTAAATAAAATTAAAATAAAATAGTTTTAGTGGGAAATATTATATTGAGTTAAGCTTGTCTTCATTTGTCTTCATTTGCTTTTAATTAATGTATGTAATTAATGTAATTGACATATGTATGTCAATATCAAGTCAATACAGAATTTAGTATGGGGCATTTCTCTCCCTCTTGTTGAAGCGAAACACACCAGGAATAAAAAGCACACAAAATGAACTAACCCAAACTTCCTCAGTGGACAGCAATCTCAGAAAGCAGAGAAGAGGCAAGCAGGCAGCAGTCTCCTAAAATAGAGAAGAGCATTTAGCAAGCAGGCAAAGACATGCAGGCAGAGGCACTGAGACATGGGCTAAGGAGGGTGGGCTGCTCCCCGGAACCCTGTACTCTGGCGCTCATGATGGCACTCATGTGCTCACTCCTTTTAGCACAAGGGTTCTGGCACTCACTTGAGCACTCTATCTGGCACAAACACTCTTGTGCTCTCATGCTTCATTTGGCATAAGTGTTTGGTGCTCAAATGAGCACTCTCTCTGTATGATTTCCAACAGGTCCCATCACATGACATTAAACTATCCCATCTGGAATCCATCTACAAAAGTCACAGAAACAGAGTATTTCTATGATGTTATAATTATAATATTTTAAATACAACAGAGTTTGCCATTATTGAAGTGCTGGTTTTGCATTTAATCAAGAAAGCAATATGCACCCCATCAGCAATGATATGACTTGTCATCAGGGGACATGCCTGGTGGGTGAAGTATTTTGACTCCAGAATTTTCATGGTGCCATTTCTGTTTGGGATGTCAAAGGAGAAAGATCTCAGGGATTAAGGAAATCAGGAATTGCTGCTATATCTCACTATATATATATATATACTAGCTGTGCCCGGCCACGCGTTGCTATGGCGAAGTATGGTGGTATGGGAAATAAAGTACTGAGGAATTGGTGGTAGTTAAGGTAAAGGGTAAAGGTTTTCCCCTGACATTAAGTTGAGTCGTGTCTGACTTTGGGAGTTGGTGGTCATCTCCATTTCTAAGCTGAAGAGGTGGCGTTGTCCATAGACTCCTCCAAGATCATGTGGCATGACTGCATGGAGTGCCGTTACCTTCCCGCTGAAGCAGTACCTATTCATCTACTCTCATTTGCATGTTTTTGAACTTTAGGGTTGGCGGAAGCTGGGGCTAACAGTGGGGGCTCTGTCTGCTCCTCCAATTCAAACCTGAATGAATGCTGTAATTAGGGGAAATGATTAGCATGTAATGGCCTTGCAGCTTTAAAACCTGTCTGTTTCCTCCCTGAGTGAATTTTTTGTTGGGAGGTGTTAGCTGGCCCTGATTGTTTCATGTTTGGAATTCCCTTGTTTTCAGAGTGGTGTTGTTTGCGATATTTTATGTGCTTCTACTATCTGTGGCCCTGAGAAAACAGAGGATTTGCCAGACTTTGGTGATGGGAAGACTATGTTGGGAGGTGTTAGCTGGCCCTGATTGTTTCCTGTGTAGAATTCCCCTGTTTTCAGAGTGTTGTTCTTTATTTAGTGTTCTGATTTTAGAGATTGTATTGTTCTGTTTTATTATACCACAGTAATTTTATATATTCTGATTTTAGTGTTTTTGAATACTTGGAGGCAGATTGTATTCTGCTTCACTCCATTGTCAGCTTCCTTTCTGGAAGAATCCTTCCTTGGGAGGAGTTAGCTGGCCCTGATTGTTTCCTTTGTGGAATTTCCAATTTTCCCGCTTTCAGAGTGTTGCTCTTTATTTACTGTCCTGGTTTTCGAGATTATATTGTTCTGTATTATTCTATCACAGTAATTATTTCATATTACAGTAGAATCTCACTTATCCAACATTCACTTATCCAATGTTCTGGATTATCCAGCGCAGTCTGCATTTTAGTAGTCAATGTTTTTGTAGTCAGTGTTTTAAATTAATTGTGATATTTTGTTGGTAAATTTGTAAATACAGTAATTACTACATAGCATTACTGCACATGGAACTACTTTTTCTGTCAAATTTGTTGTATAACTTGATGTTTTGATGCTTAAATTGTATAATCATTACCTAATTTGATGTTTAATCAGCTTTTCCTGAATCCCTTCTTATTATCGAACATATTCACTTATCCAACGTTCTGCCGGCCTGTTTATGTTGGATAAGTGAGACTGTACTGTATATTTATAATCTTATATTATCTTCTTAGAACTGGATTATATGAGGCCCCTTCGACCCAGCTGGATAAAATGCACACTGAAGTGGATTATATGGCAGTGTGGAGTCAATATAATCCAGTTCAAAGTAGATAATATAAGATTATAAATGGGTTATATAGCTCTGTGGAAGGGCTTTGAGTCTACACTGCCATATAATCCAGTTAAAATCTGATAATCTGTATTTTATAGGCAGTGTGGAAGAGGCCTAACTCTGCCTGTCCCCTAGGCTGAGTGGGTTACTAGGAGACCAAGTGGGCAGAGCTTAGCCTTCTAAATGGCAGCAATTGGATAAAAACAATTATTCCTCTCCCTCTAATTAGGACTTTATTTTTCTTTTCTTTTTATTGTATCAACCTAGAGGCGTGGATGATGGGTTGTGTTGTCAAATTTCGAGGTTGGGGGCCTGTAGTTTTGTTGTTTTGTGGGTCGCCAGGATTTCATCACTCTTTTATATATATATATATATATATATATATAAAAACTGGAATCTGCACAATGTCTTCCTTTTTGTATCTGTATTGAAGCAACAGGAGAAGCAGCATTTTCAGAAGCTACTGTCGCCTCTGTATCACCTTGAGTTCAACCTCATAAAACTGAAGTAGTAACCACAGCAGCAGTAGATGCTGCAAAGAAGCCATATTTAATGAATCAATAATCTATTGTTTAGAAATCTGGTAAGATTAGATTCCTCAGAACTGTGTGTTATAGATCCCTGTTTATTTTTATTATTTTTTTTTGGCCAAAAGTTAGTGATCAGGCGAATGAGTTAGAACAGAAATATTTAATTAAAAGCCTGGTTCTTGGTGCTCTTTAACAAACACAAAGTGGAAAGGGCTGTAAAATAAGTTATCAGTTCTCAAATGTCTATCACGTGGTAATATCTGAAATATCCCTAAAGAGCTTTGACAAGATGCTGTCTTAATTGCAATGTCCAACTCTCAAAATCATGACATTGTTATGGATGCAAACAGTTTTTTACAAATTGCTCCTTCAAAGATTCTGTCATCTGACCTGCCAAACCTATATGCCAAGGAAGAGGGATGACAGACAGGTCATGGGCTTTCATCTTCTTATCACAGTGAGTGATCAGAGTCTCAGCAGAACTATCAACTAGATCTGGAGAAACCTGTCTAAAGACACCAGAAATGAGCTATCTCCACCATATCTATGGGTGGATCATTCCAGTTTATCTTCTACCCTGCAGGTATTACAAGTAGCCATTGCATCAAAGTCAGCAAGATGATCTTTGGCTCACTCACTCAAAAATAATTTTCCCCTTACTAAGAAAAAAGATTACAATTGATTTGTGGGCCAATTATAATGTGAAACAAGGGCATTGTTTTGTAGTTTATCGACACATCAGCCACTTCAGTCATGTCAGACTCAGTGTAAACTTTGAAGTCCTACAACACCAAAAAGTCTTGAGGACTGCCATACCAATTTCCAGTAGAAATTTGAAGACCTGAAGAAAAATAGATGAACATTTTAAAACTCCACTTTCTCACTTTTTCCAAGGGCATATTTTCAGTTTCTCTATTAATGATTCCAGCATATACACTATATAAATACTGAAGATTATTTCCCTGCCTTGAGGTATTCATGACAGCAAAATACTAGAGGGCTGTCACTGCTTGTGAAAATTCAGATGTAACTTTTTAAAAAACCTGTCAGTAAAGTTCCTTTCTACAAAGCTTTTTATGCCTGATGAGCTCCCTCTTCTGATCCTGGCCTTCTATCTAAACGCTAGCAGTATTGGCATTAAAAGGATGGCAAAGGGGGGGGGGGTAGAGAAAGAAAAGACTTTAAGGGTCAGATTGCAGACGACTGCATGCATAAAACAATGCAGTAAAACTTGATCTGGGAAAGAGCAAAATTCAACTCTAGCCAATTTTACTCTGGTCACATGTGCCTGCCTACAATAGGTAAGATAAAGAGCAGCTGCCATTGGACTGCCTTACTGAGTATTTGTGAACATCAAAATAGAGAGAAATGGGGATATTTGATAAGCCAACTTCAAAGAGCTATTCTAAGCATGTTAATAAAAGTAGAGGTATACAATGAGAGTAGTAACAAAAGTGAAATCTGGAGAAAGAGAAAGTAATCTCTGGGTGTGTTTTGAGAAAGACAACTTGGTTGTTTCACTGCATATTGTTGTTTTGAATAAAAAGTTTGCTGAAACATGTTGAATTTATATTCTTTTTTTGGTACAGGAGACTACCTCAATTTTTCCATGCTCTGTTACCAACTTTCTTGCTAAAGAAGCAATGCAGAGGAATATATCAACTCTATTAACTGAAATATACACTATTGAAGAATTCAGCATTTTCAACACTGAGTTAAATTTTGTTTGTAAATATACTAGGGATAGAATTCATGAATGCAGACTGGAAGTTCCCGACCTGTTGGAAAGCATAGATGAAAAACGGCATACCAAAAATTTCTGCAAATTCTGGTAACTTTTTTTGTTCCAGGCTCAACATAAATTGCATAGTTAATGCACAGTCCTACAGTCAAAACTTGTGCTCACAGTCTCTTTTACTGCACGCCAAAAACTGCTTTCTGAGAAAAATAAAGTTCTTGCCTTACGTTGTTTTGCACGATAGATTTGGGGAAAGTACAGAAAATACAAAACTAAATTGCATACTATATCCCAATACAAACAACATGGGGAAGCATTCCATATCATGGTTGCAGCCATTAGTAGTCTGAAAGTTAAGCAACCAAATGTTGCACAGTAGGAAAGGAAATTCAGGCCAACTGAAGCTGCAGCCACATGAGGTTTTGTTGCACAGCATTCTTCTGCAACCTTGCTGATGACTACGTAAAAAAAAACAAAGCAATGTTGCACAAGAAAATCATGGGGTTATTTTTTGCGCAACATCACTGATTTCGCATAATATTTTTGTTTTCCAAAAATGTAGTTTTTGGTAGAAGATGTGTAGCTTCTGGAAAACTGCAGTTCTTTGTAGATGTTGCACAGTTGATTTCTACATAGGCATTAGCAATGTTACACAAGAATATTGTGCAGCTTCAGTTGGCCCAAATGTCTTTTCCTACTGTATAATATTTCGTTGCTCAACTTTCCGACTGATGAAGGCTGCACCCATGACATGGAATCACTGTGGGAAATTCCTGATTATCTCGTAGCTTTTTACCTTCATGACTTCAGTATTTCCATGGATCTTACATCTCTCCTTCCAAGACCCATTTTAACAACCCATCAAGGATGATTGTTAGATAGTAACACAGTAAAAGAATACAAATCCTTTCTGAAATACCCAATACCACACACTAAAACCTGTTGCTCACATCTGCCCCCAAGGTAAATACCTGGCCCTTGGAAGTTATACCCACGCTGCTATTCTTTTCAATTCCTGCCAGGCACTTTGATATCTGAGTCACAGCAATTGTTCTCAACCTTTGTTCCTCCAAATGTTGTGGAGTAAAAATTCTCAGAATGCTTGACCATTAGCTACATTGGCTTGTAGTTGAATTTTAAAACTGGAAAATAACATTTTATGAACCACTGGTTCAGGGGGATGATGAGGTTACAAAAAGCTTCACCTGGTTTTGTTAATACCAACAAAAATAAAATCAATAAAGTGAAATCTAATTATGCTATACGTAATTGGAGAACTGTATCCACTATTGGATCTATGCTATTAAAGAATATTTCTAATCACACAAATCACCACATGTTGTTAGTTTCCGATTCACTGCGGTACCCTGGAAAGTTGTGCAAATAGATTGAGGAATATGAGACATGACCCAGTAACTGTATGGTGGTGGTGGTGGGGAGTCTGGTGAAGTGCCTTCTATTAGTAAAAAAAACCAAAAAAAAACCTAGTAGATATAACTCAGTAATTGTTCCCATAATTCTGTTTGTTTTTGAATGCCCACAGCACCTTGCTGTATAATCCTTAAAATGTCTCATTAGAAGTTTAGCCCCACTGCTCCCAAACAACTGAATACATACATTCATCTTAGTGAAACTGTAGTTGCCGCAGTCATAAAAAGCAGGTGTTGACTATTCAACTTGAAATTACATTTGTCCAAAAAGTGGATTTTTATTACTTCATATTCATCATTTATACAGAAATCAGTTTCAGAAATACAAAGAAGTCAAGCTGAGGCACAATACACATAACCACAAATGTCTTGACCTTTGTAAGAACATATAGTAATTTCACTGTTTTCTTTTTTAATAGCTCTATAGTTTTACTTAACTTGTATTTTTTTTAAAAAATGCCTCAAGCCTGTCCCTGTTTACCTACTGATGTAGGACTATTCACAAATGTTTAACAATATGGGAGAAAGCCTGGAGCAACCTTGCAAATTTCAAGGCAACTTAATTTCAGCTACATTTTACTTAGTATGATGGAGAAATTCAAACTATAATTTAACCAAACATAATTTAGTTCTCTACATCCTCGATCAATCTTCTGAAGCACTCCAAGAAAAGAGATGAATAGAAAAAAATGCTGCAAACACCCACATCCATCCATGGATGAAAAAAAAATCCTAATAGTTGAAGCATTGTCTGTCATGAGAATGTATGCAATTTGCACTGAAAAGTGTTTGATTATGACTCTAGAAATCAGATTTAAAATAATTGTTTAGGCATAGAAATCCACTGAATAACCTTGGACAGGTTACTCTCTTTCATCCTGGGGAGGCAAAGACACTGTTTGTTCACTGTTAAGATGTCTGTTCAATGTGCTTGCAACAAAAAAAAAATGGTTTCACCAAACTGAGTAAGTTACTCGCCTGCTTAATTTCTTGATCCTAAGCCAAATTCTCTTCCAGTCATTCAGAATTATCAAACATGTTTTGTTTTGATGTGGACAACTTTCAGGATTCCTGCAAAGCATATTTCAATTCTTCCTCATACAATCATAGAATAATAGAGTTGGAAGAGACCTCATGGGCCATCTAGTCCAACCCCCTGCCTTGTAGTTTGTAGTTTGAGTATACACTTGGGCTATGGTATGCTGATAGGTTTTCCATGAAGTCTTATTGATATTATCTGGTTGGATATTGCATTTTATTGCCTGACTGCTTCTGTTATATTCCACCACACTATTAATTCTGCTTTGCTTCTTCTTTGATTATCATTTCTGGACTGAAACACTAAGCAATTATCTGATTGAAAATAACCCAAACCTGTCCATTTTGTTCTTTTATACAAGGCAGGTTTAAAGTTTAACTTTAGAATTAATGACCACAGATGATTTCCTTAACTTTGAAGTAGATCATGAAGACTTTGAAACAGTTCAACTTGTTTCATAATTTGGCTCAATCATTAACTAAAGCGTAGACTGCAGTCATTAAATCAGAAGACTAGGACTTGTAAGGGCAGCTGTGAAGGAACTAGACAAAATTCTGAAAGGTAAAGATATATCACTGGATGCCAAAGTAATAGTACAAGTCATCATATTTCCCATTTCTATGTATGGGTGTGAATGCTGGACAGTGAAGAAAGCTGATAGGAAGAGATTTGGCTCATTTAAAGTATGGTGCTGCGGGGAAAGATGTACAGATACTATGAGCTGGAAAATAAATGGGTCCTAGAGTAAATCAGACCACAACTCTCCCTAGAAGCCAAAATGATTAAACTAAGGCTGTCATATTTTGAGAAGACATGGCTCATCAGAAAAAAACAATAATCTTGGTAAGATGGAGCATAGCAGGAAGAAAAAGGCTGCATACCATTTGGATAGACTCAAAGAAATCACAGCTGAGTCTATAAGACCTGAGGACAGGGTGACTTGTAAGTCTCTCATTCTTAGGATCGTCCTAAGCCAAAACTGACTTGAAGGGAGTTATCAACAACATATGTTTCATAAGGAGTGTGTGATATGTTGTATGTATAGAGAGGGGGGGCAATGTAAACTGGTCATAAAAATAGTAAAACAATAAAAGCCCCATTGCTTTGCAGCAATCCCTGCTAGTATCTTCAGATTTACCTATATATTTTGCCCTAACTTCAGTCCATACTCAACAGTTAAACAGTTCTTCCTTTTCCTTTCTTCATAAAGGCCTGTCAACTGAATACAATGTGTGCCCTAGCCTTCCTTAATAGTTTGTTTTTAATTGAACGGGGGTTGCGGTAAGGAGGGATGATTCTCCACCCAATTCTACTTTTCACAACAGTTTGAGTGGTAGATCTTTTACTTAAGATCTGGGTTTTTCCGGGAGAGATAAAGTGGGGTATAAATAACAACAATAATTTGTTGTCTAGCATGGGTGGTTCTGATTTATTTGAAACCATGGTATTTTGAAAGACACGCTTCACAGAAAATATACCTTTAAAAAGATTGGCAATACAAATAAAAAGAAAATGTCTTATTTGTTTAATCATAATTTTTTCATATTTCCTTGGTACAAGGAAAAATGAGAAAATTGTGTATGAAAAATACAGTTGCTATTAAATGCTATTCTTCTTGTTGTATGGGTTACAGAAACAATGCTAATGAAATGTCTTCAACACTTTGAAGTAATTTCCTAAGTATTATTACAACAATTGAAATAATTATGGATTTCCTCCAGTATTGTATTCATGATTACATTTTTTAAAAAAAGAAATAAAAATGCAAATGATTTTTATTCCCTATTTAGATTTTCATGAGGCATTTCACATACTATTTTCCAATGTTTTGATAGTATATGCTAGAGTTTTCTCTAAAGTTTTTCCAATATAATAACAGTCTAACATTTCAGTTTTTTCCAGTATCATAACATCTGTTCCATTTTAAAATAGTAGATTGGACACTTGATCACAGAATCAAAAATTAGATCCAACTTTTTTAAAAAGCATATAGAACTTACCACTTTAGAGCATTTAAAAATAGTTTCCTTCTCATACAATTATATAAAACTATATAATTTATGACACTTAAATAGTATTTCATGGATTAAAAATATGTAACTATTAGGACATTACAACATTGAGACTGGAAATTTCTCCTATCCAACATACGTGTTTCTTTCTAATTACTCTTGCAGGTACTATTAGCTCTGATGCATACAGCACATAAGACAGTGTAAGGCAACTGAATACTTTCAATTCACCATGAAGCTTTCTTGTTGGTCTTGGATGCTTGCCATTTCTTTGTCTATCTTACTGTGTTACAAAATGACATGAAATAGGTATCCATGAACAAATCTCAATGTGTTCTTATAACCCTATGAACGGTTAAATAAAGCTGAATGCATGCAGAAATACAAATGGGCAGCCCCACCCCAGCCAAAAACCATTGTCCCAGTTGTCCCAAGAATGCCCTACACATCTATGCTGTAGCCTTTTCTCCAACATCTGTGTTCATTTCAAAATCAACTTTTTCTACTTTAGAAGAATGTCTGAATTAAAATGTTTCCCCCAATAGAGAAGACAAGATCTTAATTCCGATCAAGCAAAACCAATCTCCACATAGATCACCATGCTAATTGTGCTTAGTGGTCGTGTGAGGAAACTCTTACACTCAGCAACAGGAACAGTTTCTACTATCCCAGTGATTGTTGGGGGATCACATCTCTCTGTACATGTATCTCATAGCAACTCATTGGCAGGTTCATCTACCAGAGATGACTTATTCCATTTGAGAATAAAGCTATGTTTGGTGGGAGCATGTGCAGAAAGCCTCATGCAGGTCAACATAGAAACAGCTTACTATCACACATTGAGAATCTAGGACCAGAATACTTTAGTGGAGTTATAACACCTGAAGCCGTGATAGTTTGTTGCAGCAGCATTGAATTCCCTTAAACTAGCAGCAACAGGCTCAGGTCAAACTATAAGGTTTCTTGAACACACTGTAAATACTCCTGATGCTGCTTGCTCATGAGATAAAATCTCCAGTGGATGGTTACTTTACAGTTACATAAAACGCAAAAACAAACATTTTAACAAATTCAATTATTTAACAACATATCTTTCCTAATAAGTTTTTACCACAATACAAGTCTGCAAAATTCCTATTTACATAGATAGTTAATTTCTATATCATTGCCTTTATTAGAAGTGCCTTCTGATTTTTTTTCTTTTTCATTTTGGATAAACAGCTTTGTTATCCCATTTTCCACACTGAAACAGCATTCTTTCTACTAATATTTTTTAGCCTTTGGAGTGTCTTCTTCATAAAAACTTGTTATTGTACACCAGATAAAGCTGGAAGTGATGCAAATACACTCCCCTGAATCCAGCGAATTCTGCATTGTGACACTCACTTATATTTCTTTATTCAAAGATCTTCCTTCAGATCTTTTGGAAAAAAAAATATGGAACAAATAATTCTTTACATATTCTCACATCCCATACCACTTTTAAATGTGTGTGTATGTATTCATCTTTTCATGAAAATAATTTAACAAGGCAGAAAGCATAAACCAGAGCAATAGCTTTTTTAGTGTAACAGGGAGGGCCACTATGATATAATAGTATCATTACTAATGACAGACTGAATTATCTCCATAACAAGCCATGCAACCAATAGTTTTAAACCTTTGAGTTATTTTTGATTACCTGCATTTTTATGACCCAAGAGTTGTCAGAAGTCAGTTGTTTCAAAACAGTCACTACAACCTTGATTTTGAACAAATCGAGCAAGACACTGCACTAAACCTGCGAAACTCTTCAACACACACATGTATCTCACACAGAGACACAAAGAGACATATGATATAATACTATTGTGGAAAAATGGAAGACCTCTTTGCCATTTTTGCAATGTCAACATGCAGGTATACCTACACCTGGGTATGTGGAGCAGAGATAAAATACAAATAAGGGATATAAACATTGATTCAAGTATGTTTTGTGTGCATCCATATATAGAGAGAGGAGGACACACACACACATACACACACACACACAAATCACAGTTCAAAGATTGCAGAATGACTGGGTTGCTGTGAGTTTTCCAGGCTGTATGGCCATGTTCCAGAAGTATTCTTTCCTGACGTTTCACCTACATTTATGGCAGGCATCCTCAAAGGTTGTGAGGTCTGTTGGAAACTAAGCAAGTGAGGTTTATATATCTGTGCATGGTCCAATGTGGGAGAAAGAACTCTTGTCTGTTGGAGGCAAGTGTGAATGCTGCAATTAATCACCTTGATTAGCAATGAAAAGTCTTGCAGCTTCAAGACCTGGCTGATTCCTGCCTGGGGGAATACTTTGTTGGGACGTGTTAGCTGGCCCTGATTGTTTCATGTCTGGAATTCCCTCACAAACCTCACAACCTGCCATAGATGTGGGCAAAACATCAGGAGAGAATGCTTCTGTAACATGGCCATACAGCCTGGAAAAATCACCGCAATCCAGCAATTCTGTAGATGAAAGCCTTAGACAACACAATCACTACAACCTTGATTTTGGAGAAATCAAGCAAGGCACTGCACTTAACCTGCAAAACTCTTCAACACACACACATGTCTTTCACACAAAGAGACCTGGAAAAACGGAAGACCTCTTTGTCATTTTTGCAACATGTGGGTATACTTACACCTGGGAATGCAGAGCAGAGACAAAATACAAATAAGGGGTATAAACACTGATTCAAGTACGTGTGTGCATGCATCCACATATATAGAGAGCGGGACAAACACACTCTACACACACACACATATCACAGTTCAAAGATTGCAGAATGACTTGAGCAACAGGCTCAGCAAGCTCTATTCCTCACATCACTAGTGATGCTATATACAAAGCAGGCTGCTGGGGGGGGTGGGGGTAAGAACCTGCTGTCATAACAACCCTTTCACACAGAACTACTGAAATACCGGGAAAAAAACTGAAAATACTACACAGCCTACAGCAAAAGCATGAGAGACAGCAGCACAGCCCCCTGTCATTCACCAATGTAAGAAGAAAACAGGCAAACAATACCATGGAAAAGGGGTGATTTGGGGGGGTGTCTAATTTTGCAATGGGCTTCCCCTTTGTCTCCTTTCTGCGCCCACCCGGGGAGCCCCCTCCTGCTTACCTATGGCCCCAAATCACATTCCAGCCCGGGAGCCAGCCAGGTGCACCTCACTCACGCCTTCCTCTTCTGCATAGATCCGAGTCTTTGCCAAGGAAATGGTCCAGCGCTCGACTTGGAGAAGTCCTGGCCCCAGCCCAGCCAGCTAGCGGGCAACCAGGAATCTCTTTAAAGGCTTCATTGTGAGGCGAAAAGGAGGAGCGGGGGGGAAGGAAAGGGGAGACGCCTCCAAGGACACCGGGGATTGTGGAGCGGAGACCGCTGCCTCTCCTCCCCGCTCCTCCTCCCCCCGCTTTAAAAAGCCAAATCAAAGGACCTCGACAAAGTTTTTTTTCCTCTCCTCTCCAGCGGTTTGAAAAAGCAGCCGCAATGGAACTGTGTGGGTCAACGGACGTTAGGAACGGTCTGTGTCTCTCTTCTCGGAGAGGAAGGCGCAAAAGGGAGGCGGGTGTTTGTGTGGAAATGCCGCTCGAGTGACCCTTGCGAGGGAAGGATCCTGGAGGGGGAACACGAGCGCGAACGGGGTCTTTTCAAATTGGGCAGCCGGACAAAGGCTTGCACTAGTAGTGGGCTGGTTTCCATCCCAGAGAGATGGAAACCCCTTCTCCTTCTCCTTCCCTTTGCCCTCAGTCAGTCCCCAAGGCTGCTGGTTGTTTCCATCCCAAAGACAACCCCCCCTCGCTCCCTCCTTTCCCCCTTGCTTTCCCTTCATCCAATCCCCGAGGAATGGACTTTGAATGCTGGATGTGCTGGTAGTTGTTCCCATTTCCAAAACAACACCACTCTTGGTTTGTTGTGAGTTTTCCGGGCTGTATGGACATGTTCCAGAAACATTCTCTCCTGAGGTTTCGCCCACATCTATGGCAGGCATCCTCAGAGGTTGTGAGATTTGTTGGAAACTAATCAAGTGGGGTTTATATATCTGTGGAATAATGTCCAGAGTGGGGGAAAGAACTCTTGTCTGTTGGAGGTAAGTGACAGTGTGAATTTTTGTAATTAATTATTGAAAAGCCTTGCAGCTTCCAAGCCTGGCTGATTCCTGCCTGGGGGAATCCTTTTCTGTGAGGTGTTAGCTGGCCCTGATTGTTTTTTGTTTGGAATTTCCCTGTTTTCTGAGTGTTGTTCTTTATTTATTGTTTGGAGTTTTTTTAAATAAGGGTAACCAGATTTTGTTCATTTTCATGGTTTCCTACTTTCTGTTGAAATTGTCCTTTCTTTTGAAATTGATTTGCTTTTCAATGCTAATCAAGGTGGCCAATTGCAACATTCACACCTGCCTTCAACAGACAAGAGTTCTTTCTTCCACCCTGGACCTTCCACAGACATATAAACCACACTTTGCTTAGTTTCCAACAAACCTCACAACCTCTGAGGATGCCTGCCAGAAATGTGGGCAAAACGTCAGGAGGGAATGGTCCTGGAACATGGCCATACAGCCCGGAAAACTCACAGCAACCCAGTGATTTTGGCCATGGAAGCCTTTGACAACACAAAAACCACTCTTTCTCCTTTTCCCTTAATCAGTCCCTGAGGATGGGACTTCGGAGACTGGGGGTGCAAGTGGTCCCTATCCCAAAAGGAAGCCCTTTCTTTCCTTGCCTCCTTCCCCTCAACCAGCCTCTGGCTTTGAAGGCTGGACCTGGGGGTTGTTTCCATCCCAAAGTGAAGGCAGGTTCTTCCTCGCTCCTCTTGCTCCCGCTTCTCACCCACATCCCCTCAACCAGCCCCTGAGGATTAGACCTTCAACGCTGGAGCTGCTGGTTGTTTCCATCCCAAAGACGAACCCTCTCTCCCTTCCTCCCCTTGCTTTCTCCTCATCCAGTCCCTGAGGAATTGACTTTGAATGCTGGATGTGCTGGTGGTTGTTTCCATTTCCAAAACAAGACCACTTTTTCTCCTTTCTTTTCCTTTAGTCAGTCCCTGAGGAGGGGACTTCTGATGCTGGCGGTGCAGGTGGTCCCCGTCCCAAAGAGAAGCCCTTTCTTTCCTTGCCTCCTTCCTCTCAACCAGCCCCTGACTTTGAAGGCTGGACCTGGGGGTTGTTTCCATCCCAAAGTGAAGGCAGGCTCTTCCTCGCTCCCCTTGCTCCCCCTTCTCACCCACATCCCCTCAACCAGTCCGTCTCTGAGGAATGGACCTTCAAGGTGCCGGTGGTTATCATCCCAAAGAGAAGCCCACGCCTTGACTCCCCCTTTCTTTCCCTGAGGATTCGAGTTTGGAGGCTGGGGGTTTCTATCCCAAAGAGAAGCCCATGCCTTGCCGCCCCTTTCTTCCCCCGAGGATTGGACTTTGGAGGCCGGCGGGGCTGGGGGTTTCCATCCCGAAGAGAAGCCCCCGCCCGTCCTCCTGACTTCCCTCCTTTTCCTTTCCCCTCAAACACTCCCTGAGGGCTGGGAAGGCGGAATGAGGCACCTTGCCCTGGAGCGGCGGGAGGGGAAAAAGACTGAGGCAACCACAACGACTATTCCCCCCCCCCTTCCTCCCCCTTTTGGGGCACCAACACACCACCCTCCCCCTCCAAGCACACAGAGGAGCCCCCTCTTCTTTCGCCAGCCCCCCTCCCCCTCGTCTCCCTTCAATCCCCTTGCAATGAATTCGTCCCTTCACTCACCCGTCCGCGTCGGGAAAAGGCGGGAGCGCATCCGAGGCGCCGCCCTGGGGGCAGCGGGGCAAGAAGAGGAGCAGCAGCAGCGGCGGCAGGAGGAGGAGGAGGAGGAGGAGGAGGAGGAAGAGCAAGTGCGGGCGCAGCGGGGAGCGGCGGAGCCCGGGCTGCTCCTGCGCGCGCTCTCGCTGCCCATCCCCGCCGCGGCTGGGTGGATGGATGGATGGATGGATGGAGGAGGAAGGCAAGAAAGCGGGGCTGGTGGGGGGCAGGAGACAGAGGGGCGGGGGGGTGGTGGTGAATGGAGCGGAGCGCTCAGGAGGAGCAAGGAACGCACCGAGGAAGAGGAGGAGGAGAAGCCGGGGAAGAGCCGGCGCAGGCGCGCAGCCGAGCAAGTGGATGGGCAAAGGGAGCGAGGGAGGGGGGAGAGGGCGCGCTGCTGCTGCTGCTGCTGTTAGCGGGGTCGCAGACGGAGGGAGGGAGGGAGGGAGAAGGGCAGGCCGCGCAACACAAGAGCCCTCGCTGGCTTGCTCGCTCTCGATCCCTCTCCTTCGCCCGTTGCGGCAAAGCCCCGCGAAAGGAGGGGGCGCGGAGGAGGAGGAAGGCAAGGCGCTTCTCCCCGCCTTTGTTGGCCTGCCTTGGAGGGACAAGGCCCCCCGCCGTCCTCCGAGAGGCTTCCCTCCCCCCGCCAGCCCTTCATTTCCCCCTTGGCTGGGCCGAAAGCGCGCCCCTGCTTCGGCTTTCTTGGCCGGCTCCTGGAGACTGGATGGGTTCTGCAGAGGAGAACCAGGGCCCATCCACACAGCCCTATAGAATGTCAAGGCAGAAAATCCCACCATGCCTGCTTTGAATTGGTCCTCACTCAGAGAATGTGGGACTCTCTGCCTTGATATTCTGAGATATAGAGACAAAGCAAACCGCGGTTTCTTTCTCCGCTTTTGCACTATGGGGGGCTTTCCCCGAGGCTTCCCAAAGACCCACAATCGGTCCCCTTTGCCCCCTCCCTCCCTCCCCGCGAAATGGGGTCCAAGGAGAGGCTGCGGGGCAGGCAGAGGGGCACAAGGCAAAGTCTCCCTCATGCCGCTGCTTCGCGGGGTCAATAAACACGGAGATGCTCGGCCGAGCGGAAAGCAACGCGGCGGGCGCACGTGCTGCTCCTCCTCCTCTTCCTCTTCTGTCTCCAGGTTTGCTTTGGAGGAAAGGAGGGCGCCCCAGGAACCATCTCTTCGCAATGCAAGTTGAGCATCCCTTTGCCTGGGATTCCCACATCCAAAACACTAGTGGAGCTCCCAGTGGTGCATTGGGTTAAACCCTTGTGCCGGCAGGACTGCTGACCGATACGTCGTCGGATCGAATCCGGGGAGAGCGGGTGAGCTTCAGCCCCACAGGCGGGGACGTGAACATCCGGGCGTCCCCTGGGTAACGTCTTTGCAGACAGCCAATTCTCTCACACCAGAAGCCACGTGCAGTTTCTCAAGTTGCTCCTGACACATAAAAATACCTCTCCAAAATGATCCACAAGGAAGGCTGAGGTGGTAGCCCCCCCTTGATTTTCTAGTCTTGGTACTGGTCAGTCTGGTCAAACTGGTCTGGGATCTGGGCCCATAACCAATTGTCAGAGTAATGCGCACAGCGTAGCAGCAGATGAATAATGTCAGTTGAACGCAGAACGAAGGAACGTCAGAGACGATGTAAAAGTATTTACAGTAGAGTCTCACTTATCCAACACTCGCTTATCCAACGTTCTGGATTATCCAACACATTTTTGTAGTCAATGTTTTCAATATATCATGATATTTTGGTGCTAAATTCGTAAATACAGTAATTACTACATAATATTACTGCTTATTGAACTACTTTTTCTGTCAAATTTGTTGTATAACATGATGTTTTGGTGCTTAATTTGTAAATTCATAAACTAATTTGATGTTGAATAGGCTTTTTCTTAATGCCTCCTTATTATCCAACATATTCGCTTATCCAACGTTCTGCCGGCCCATTTATGTTGGATAAGTGAGACTCTACTGTACAAAGTTTTACTTGACAAGACAAACAGACTTGCAGACAATGGACATAAGACTTTCGCTCTAGATAAACAACACAGATCTTTTCAGCAGGCAGAAACAGATCTCATCTGATGCAATCAGCTATATACAAACGCACTTGTAGTCTGGACACTCCTCTCTGTGTTCCAGCCACACATCCAAGGTCAATACAGCTTCTTAACAATTAACTCTTTATACACTATAGCATTTCCTGGATGATGCAATACATGCTAGACACAAATTTCATTTAAACACTACCAATACACAAATCCCACATTAGCAAGTTCAACCCACGCAAACTTTGTTTCCTGCACAGCATGATGTCAGTTACAATACACTCTCAGTTAAATGGAACTCAAACAACAACAATGAGCAACTAAAAATGTCAAAAATTAATACTGCATTCACAATGCTGTTTTCATAATACAGTGCCCCCGTGACGCAATGGGTTAAGCCCTTGTGCTGGCAGTACTGTTGACTCAAAGGTTGGAGGTTCGAATCCGGAGAGCGGAGTGAGATCCCATCTGTCAGCTCCAGCTTCCCATGCAGGGACATGAGAGAAGCCTCCCACAGGATGGTATCACATCCAGGCATCTCCTGGGCAACGTCCTTGCAGACGGCCAGTTCTCTCACTTTAGAAGTGACTTGCAGTTTCTCAAGTCACTCCTGACATTATTTTTTTATTTTAAAAATAACAATATGGTAGAACTGTAACATTAAACTCATCTTTATTTGTCTCTATTTGCTTTTAATTGCTGTATTTCAATATGAATAATGTGTCAAGGCAGAGTTTATGGTTTGCTATTTCAATAGTAACTCTCAAGCAACCAGAAACTACATTTATCCTGCACCTACCAATCCCCAGTGGAGGTTAACAAAAAATCAATGTACAGGCAGTCCCTAAGTTAAAAGCATCCGACTTGCAAACAACTCATTTCTAAGAATGGAGCTGAGACAACAGGAAATGAGAGAAACCTGTCACTTGGAAGGGAAATCCACTCCTGAAAGAGTTATTATCATGAGGAAAAGGTGTCTCAACTGAAGCTTTCTCACCAATCCTTGTTTCCACAACAAGCCACATTTTTCCAAATCCAATTTTCACAAGGTCAGAAAGTGAGGGTAAATCTTCTGAAGAGAGGCTCAGGCACCATAGATAGAGGTAGATAGATATTTGACTGGAGTTACACTTAAAAATGTACCTGTTCTGACTTATATACAAATGTAACTTAAGAACAAAACTACAGAACCTGTCTTATTCATAACTTGGGAACTATCTGTATTGTGTATAAAATTACTTTCAGGTTATCTAATGTCTATATGAAATATAAATGAATTTCATGTTTAGACTTGGGTCCCATTTCTGAGATATATTTGTCTTTGCAAATTCAGGTGTATTCTGAAACACTTCCGGTCCCAGGCCTTTCAGATAAAGGATGCTCAATCTGTATTTGATTACTCTTAGCAAAACAAATGAGTACCTGATACTGACTGAATAGAAGACATCATATTCAGGGAGTTGGTTCTCTCTCTCTTCCCTTTGTTTGTTTGTTTAAGGACAAGACAGAGCTTTACAAAGCTGCAGGTGGCACCTCAGATGAATTATTATCATTAATAAAGAGTCCCTAGTGTCATCATATCATTTGTTTTTTAAATACTGTACATAGAGTCATGTTTCTGCTTTCTGTGTCAAACTTTTAGGGAGCAAAATTAAGTAACAGAAGAGAAAGGAACACTATCCCCAACATACAGATACCTAACACTACACACGCCCAGCCAAGTGTAATTTTGAATATCAAATGTCTTCTCTTCAGACATGTAAGAAAGCTCAGGTGTAACCCACACTTGTGTCCATCTGCTTTGTATTGCAAAAAGCTAAAAAGGATAGCCTGGTCTGACTGTGTGGCACAATGAGAATGAAGTATATAGGAAGGAAATAATTGTATGTCCCGCACCAACATTCCTTGAGCTCTATTCGGATTCTGGCTTTGATGGTCTTTATCCTTTTCATTATGTCACCATTGCTGTGAATGGTTACAGTTCTTATTCCCATACATCCAAGGTCAGCATTGTCTAAGAACCTTTTGCATTCCATTTCCCTCTGACTTCACTACTTCCAATTTCTCCACCCAATGAAGCATATATACATATATACTGTTTGCAACAGAGCTTAGCATTCAGCAGTCTAGTGAGATGGATTGTAGTAGAGCTTTTGTCATACTCCCTGCATTCCAGATTAGTTTGCCAGGTGCCACAAAACCCTTTGCATTGGAGTGAAAGCAATGACTAAGTATAAATGTCTAAGTATAAATGGCAGATAATGACTGTTTAAAGCTGGTGCAATGTAACATTTTGAATGCTGGTCTAGGCCTAAGAGACTAGGGCTCAAATCCTTGCTTAGTTGCCCAAACCTTCTTGAATGAATTTGTTCAAGACACACTATTTTAGTCTGAGAAGACAGCAATGCAAACTTTTTCAGAATCAATCTTGCCAGGGAAACAACTGTAATGTGGTGACATAAATTGGAATGGATTCAGAAGCATGTAAAAAAAATAAATAAGAGTATTACCAGAAGAAGAAAAAAATAGATCTGGATCCAATTTTAATACAAAAATGAGAACACTCCATACTTAAGCAGTTCCTAGCATCTATTGCTACTAACTGCACTGCATTTAGTAGGGATGCAGTTCTTCAGTAATTTTCTTTTCAGAGGAATTAAGAATGATTTTTTGGCAATTTTCTTCCCAAATCTCTTCATAATATAGGACTTACTCTGTGCAAAATTTACACACACACAAGATTATTTTTGCATACACAAAAGTATTTTTGACTTAAGAAACAATACTTTCTACACATAATGTATTTAGAGGTAGAGATGTTTTTTACAGGGAAAGAACCATGTGTAGATTTTGCACTGCGAAAATTCTTGTCAGTCCAGGATTCTTCTCATGTGGGTTTCTGAACATTTACAAACCATTTTTTTCAACCATTTAATGTGTGTGTGTGTATCAATATGCTTTTTATTCCTAGTATGTAGACGAAACTTTGATATAACCAGGGCCACACTTAAGATTCTTCAAAATATATCCACAACTGTTGGAACAAGAGAAAACTGAATAAATTTGCATTAAAAGAGGGAAAGAAGAGCAAGAACAACATAATACATGTTCTTATTAGTCTGGAGTAGGGGAGATGGAGATGAGAGATCCCTCCTAACTTTTATGCTAAATGGCTGAATGCTGGTACAGAAGAGATGTGAAAAATGTTAACAAAACATAGTTCAACCAAGTAATCATATTTTTCACCAGCTCCTATCTATAATGTCAACTCTATATTAAAGTGTGCACATGTTTTAAGGCTAAGATATCTGAGAGCTGAATCTCACAATATTTTCCATACCTTTGCTATCCACACTCTCCTTTTGAAAACATAATGTACTTATAATAGTACCTTTATGTAGTGCCACCCATACCATATTCTGGTGAGATACTTCTCTACTATTGTAAACTCTGTGACCTGCATCGGAAAAGTTTGGTGGATGTCCAAGTACTGTGAACTATCCATTTTTAATGGCCTCAGGCAACTGGCCAAATATCTCTCCTGACAGGGGGAATGAAGGTGATGTGTTTCCATCAGTGTTCCAGTAGGTTGTGCCTTTTGTTATCTTCCTACTACTAGCTGGCAACTGTGTGCAAGGAAGAGAGTCCTGCAAATTGCATCAGGAGCTAAGCAAGACCATTTCACTAGGCTCATTAAGCTAATGGCATTTTGAGGTATTGGTGGTCTTTCTCTAGGGATCTGAAAAGGGAACAATGTTTAATTAACCAGTGCATTTAATAAATAAATAAACACTCCAAAGCTACATTAAGTCACTGGAGATAGCCTTCCAAAGGGAATTAAACTTAGGTCAGTACTGCATCTCGGAATGTATCACCACTTGAAAAGCTGAACAAGCCTAATAGCACAAAGTGCACACCATTGTTGCATTAATGTTAAATAAGATGAGTCTCCCTTAGCCAAATGCTTAGGATCAGAATTTTAAAAAAGAAGTATTTGATAAACCCAATCATTCTTAATCGGCTATGTGGCCACTTCAAGTGTGATCTAGAGTTAATGAATTAATTCATGTTGACCAGCATCATGTAAAGAATGTGGATTCTTGCTTCCATTACCCAAGCTGATGTAGGAAAGCTTTTCAAGCAGCCATGTGTTCCAGACTTCTGACCATCACCTTTCAGTAGTGAGATCACCAATCTTCCATAACTCCTGCAGCAACCAAAAGAAAGGTGATGAGTTTCCCATGTTTTGAATGGCTGTTTTCTTTGATGTATAAATAAAGTAAGTGAAATTTGAGTTATAAATGTCATCCAGGAGGTTTTGACTTTTGGGACTATTGTCAAGGGAAATAGGAGAAAATCAAAGGCAGCTAACTTCAAAACCAAGCTTAGAAAACACACTGACACATTGATTCTTTGCAACTTTTGTTGCATATTTTAGCCCCCCCTTCTCGTTTTCCATTGTTCCAGGAAGCCTAGGACTAAAAATACAAATTGAAAGCAAATTAATTTAATTAAACAATTTTTTTTAAAAAACAACATAATAGTAAGAGTTGTTTGATAGAACAGAGCACACTGAGCTCACCTTCATTGGATGCATTTAAATGGAGGCTGGACAGTCATCTGTTAGAGATGCTGGGGCTGTACAATTCCTGCAGTGAACATCAGTTTAAGCAATCTAAGGTCTTCCTAAAAATCAACCTAAGAATAAGTGGCAATGATATTCAAAACATGAGCATACCAAGTATGCAGATCTTTACTTAAGAGAAAACCCCACTGTTTTCTAGTCCTGTAACCTTTTTAGGATGCAAAATTAAGACATCCATGTTTGAATATCAATTCAAACCTGCAGCATCTGTGTTGAACAGACTGATCACACAGAATGGGCATTCAACATTGGAGTAAACCTCTCTTTCTCACTTTAGTTGCTAGAGTGATAGAATATTTCAAATGTTTCACGAAACCTCCAACTTACTTATTACTCTAATTGTTCTTCCCTTGTCCACCTCATGTGAACCTTTTCAGTGGACCCACTGTATCCACTGATTTCTTATCTATGAGTTTAGCCAAGTGCAGATTATATATATATATATACACACACACACACACACACACACACACACACACACACACACACACACACACACACATATATACACACACACACACGGTGATTGGCAGGGGTATGGATGTTCTTGCTCATTTGCTTGCTTGCTTTCAAGACCAGTACTGTTTGCCATGTTTTGTGGAAGCTGCTTTTTGCCTTGCAATTGGTAGTGGCAAGCAGCTTCTTCAGGGACATGATGATTGGTAGTGGTGGGTACTCCTCATTTATTGGTGCAGTTTCTTACCATGTCCCTGATGTTGGCAGTGGGTTGCTTCTTTGGGGACATGGAAATTGGTGCCAATGGACATGCTCCTGCTTGTGTGTTCACACTTTGTGAGAGTTCCACTGTCACCACTTGCCATGGTTTATGTATTGGACTAGGACTCTGGAAGACCAGCATTTGAATCTCCTCTTGTTCATGGATTCAAACTATAAGGAAAAAAGATTCTGCCTAAACATTAGAAAGAATGTCCAGACAGTAAGAGCTGTTTGACAGTAGAATATGCTGCCTTGGTGCATTATGGACTCTCCTTCTCTAGAGGTTTTTAAACAGAAACTGGATGGCCATCTGTCAGGAGGGCTTTGATTGTGTATTTCCTGTCTGACAAGTGGATAGATTGGATGGCCCTTGTGGTCTCTTTCAACTGATTTTATGAGTTTGTAATTGCTCTTGTCTACACTGCACTTCTCATGTAAGGCACACCACTGTATGGATTAGGGAAGACATAATACTAACTAATACCAGTTAAAAACATTTAGCAACTTCGGGGTGAGGAATGGAAGAACAAATGATTGTTCTTTAGCTCATACTGGCTTAAGCTGGATGGCTGTCTTGCTACACTGACTTTTTATATTGAAAACAGTTGATGTAGAACCATTTTGAACTTCACCTGCACATCTTTGTCTTTGCTTCTGAGAACAGAAAAGGAGCCTTAGGCCCACAAATTTGCAAAGCGCTAGCTGCATCTTGGGGTTCTGTATAGTAATTGTGTGACATGTTTTAAGACTGGTATTTAATTAGGAATACCTGGCTGCATTTCCTCTTGGGCTTATGGTAGCAAATTCTATATATAACCACATGGTTTCCTGTGACACATCCAAGGATAAAAGAAGAAAGACTTAATTTGCATGCAAATGCCTCTGGGACTGAGGAGAACACTGGTTTTTCACAATCACTTGAAAGCTACTGACTAATATTCATTCTCCTGGCCACACCATTTGTCACACAGAGAAGAAAAGAGGATCTTTTCTGTGGTGAAAAGGAAGAAGACCGCTTGTAGGAAAATTACACACCAGTTCTGTAAACTGTAACTGGTTCAAAAAGGAAATTCCACACATAGCCCACAAAGAGTAATAGCTGACTGTGGAGACCAGATCTGATACTTCTCTAGCCAAGGGATTCAATTTGTGAGCAGATGTGTATTCATATATAGTCACTGACCAATGTTTTAATGAATATGTACACTATGTAGAACCTCCACTGGCATTTTTAAATGATAGCAGGTGATTACCTGTTTGAAATAAGTCATTTTAAAACAGGAGGTGGACAATGCAGGGTGTTCACCATCTTTTGCTCCTGGAATCCACCAGAAAATACAGAAATGGCCAAAAAATTCCCAAAAAACCCCAAAACAAACAAAAAAACCCTGGAAGGAACCATACAAGTGTTTCTGGTTTGAAAAAAAGTAGGTATACTTTGATATTAAACAGTTCAGAAGAGCCCTAAAAGTTATTTAAGTGGCTAACTGCCTCTTCCAGTAATGAAAATTTGATCTTTTTTTAGTCAGAGACTGAAACAAACTACTTTACAGCTGTATACAGCCCACAAGCTATGACACTAAAACCATTGGGGTAAATGAAGGCCAATCCCCAAAGATTAGGCTGGGCATGTGTGAGCCACTTCCCAATAATTGGAAAACAATGGATCACCAAAATGTCTAGGTATTTCAGTTTCTTCAAGAATTATCAATGAGAAGTATACTAAAAAATTAAGCACACACCTACACACACACACACACACACACACACACACACACACACACACAAATCATGACAAGTATTATTCCAAATAACAACAGGTGCTGCCTACAATCCATCCAATGAAGAATTGTACTGTACACATTTTTATTTATTGATGAGATTTGTATGCCACCTTTCTTCCAAAGTGGGAGAGTACTTCAATGTATACCTTGTGTTTGTGAGAGTTATAATATTTAAGGTTGTTTGAATAATAATGAGGGAGTTAAATAATTTGCCCATAATTTTCCCAGATTGCAGGGGAAGTAGAATTTGTGAACCTGTGTCCTTGAAAAGGTTTCAGTATCCTTAAACACTTCCTTTTCATATCACATTTCACACTGTACCCCATCATACCCATAGTTCTTCAGGAGAAGAGAAACCTGTGGATGTTGCACTGACATAATATTTCAGGAGACATTTTTAAACCTTGTACTACAGCCTCCAACTGACCACTTAGATGCAAAGCTCTAATCAGCTAATGGAAATAGGCGTGCAACCATTTAATTACCATTAAGAATTAATGGTTGTTCATAGATGTCATTAGTCAGTTCCTATGCTATTATATAAATCTATGGCATGACAGCATCTGAAATGCTATGTACAATTCAATGTGTAGAAAAGGACAAGCAAAACCCTCAAGGGCATGACTTGCCTGTTGGGAACTGTCACATTTTGAGAGGCTACTCAGTGGGTGAGGGGGCAATATGAAACTTGCATAGAAAAAGGATATCGACTTGGAGAATTTTCACTCAGGTTGTGCAATTTGACTGGACCACAATCCGTTTTTGGTATTCAAATTTTGGTGGGCATCTGGATCCATTTTCGGGAGCCTCCTGAAATCAGCTAATGGAAAAAAGCTGTCTTTGGCTCGGCAATCAAAAGATCCAGGAAGATCCATCCCATTGGCAGCAATGGGGAACTTATGAGGCTCTCCTTTCCACCATTTTCTGTGATCCTTTCCCTTCTGTTTTTCAAGGAGACCAGTGTTTAAGGCAAGGGCTTAAGAAACCCCCCTTCCTGGGATGCTTTCCCTTCTGTCTTTCAAGGAGACCTGGGTTTAGGGCAACAGGCTTAAGAAACCACCCTTTCTGGGATCCTTTCCCTTCTAGCGGCTGCCTCCTTCCCCGCACTCCATGTAGCTGAAAGAAATTGAAAGCAGCCATTTTTCGGCAGCTACTGTTCTGTTGTGGCCGGGAAAATAAAATGGCAGTGGCGCTCATGCCGTTACGGGCATCTAAACCAGCCAAAGACCATTTTTGAAAACAGATCCGTACACATCCCTAATTTTCACCATACTAAAACTAGGTTCATTCACTAGCTCTAGGGGTCATCTACACTGTAGAATTAGCACAGTTTAACTGCACTTGAACTGCCATGGCAGAGGCTGAATCTACACTGCCCCATAATCGAGTTTCAGAATGTGGATTAACTGCATTGAACTGGATTATATCAGTCTACACTGCCTTATAATCCAGATCAATACAGTTAATCCACATTCTGAAACAAGATTATAGGCCAGTGTAGATTCAGGCTGAATGCCACAGATTTGTAATTTGGTTAGGCATCAGCTCTCATTGGCAGAGAAGCCCCTTGGTAGGGAAAACTTCATAAAGCTACAACTTCCATGATTCCACAGCATTGAATCATAACAGCTAAAGTGTTATTGAACTACATTAGTTCTACATTAATGCACCCTAGACCACAGAAAAGAATGTATAACTTCAAATGTTCTAGAAACAATTATTTTAAGTAATTCATTGCCAAAGGGTATACTGATGTCCACAAGTTTAATTGTCTTCAAGATGAAATTGAAGTATTTCGTAGGTTTTATAAACTACTCTGAATTCTAAGGTGAAATATAACTGACTGAAGTCCCCAAGTAACAAACACGATAGGGTCTGTTAGTTTGTTCTTAAGATGAATTTGTTTTTAAGTTGGAACAGGTACATTTTTAAAATGTAGCTCCAACCATCCATAACTACCTACCTATCTATCTACCTACTTACCTATCTTCGGATAGCATTGAGAAGGTTTAACATGCCTGTGGTGTTTGTTTTGCTGTCTGTGCCACTGTTCTGAAAATTTCACCTCATTTTCTGTTCCTGTGATAATTGAATTCTGAAAAATGTGGCTTGTTGTTGAAACAATGTCAGATGCTTGTAACTGAGGGGCAACCTGTATATATAACAATTGTTGCCATCATCAACACCATCAATGAAATAACTCCCAATTATAAAAGAAATTAGAGTAGTTTATATACTAATTCACAGATTAATTCAAAGGCATTCATGACTGCCTTTGTGACATCATCAGCAATTACTTTAATTTCTGTTGACCCCGTTGATCAATTTCCATGTCCAACAAAGAAAGACTAATTAATGACAATAGCCTTTTGGCTAAGATCAAATGTAGTATCTGTTCTTATAAAATTTGGACAATAGGGAGTATTGTCATTAAATGTCAGAAGTAAAAAATTAATAGTTTGGTTTCCATTTTGGAAGAAAGGTGCAATATAAATCAAGCAATAAGTGAATAAATAAGTAAATCCTCTTTATGGGTTTGTTTTGGTAGTTTTATTTGATTATCAATTTTGAGCATGGTAATAAAATGTGGCATGCACATGCACACATGTACAGAATATATTAATGCCTTGCCTTATACAGATGGGCTATCATCAAAAAAGTACATGCACGGGCCACTGCCAAACAAGTATTTTGAATACGCAGAGAAATAAATGATGCTCTGCCCCAAGCTGGAAATATTTAAGCAGCAGTATCCTGACACCAAATGTGAACACACTTATTTCCCATTCAAGGTAATTACAGATCTCCATTAATTTTCAGTGAATAATTTTAGAAAAAAACCTAATCACCCAACAACTCGTAATTGATGTTTTCGGCTGACGCTACAACTCATCTCAAAAATATGGATCTTGGCAAATGAGGCAGAAGTCTAAATTACTTGATAGCCCTTTGGCATCATTCTTTCTGAGGCAAATAAAAGAAATTATATTTGAACATTCATGGGATATGGAATGTTTCCAGGGTGGAAAAGTGCAAATATGTTGGTAAAGCAGAAACTGAGTCTGCAGAGTTATTTTTAACTTTCTGTCCTTCAACCCAATCTATTTCTTTGATATCCCCGAACTCTTGTGAAAATGGAGACTGTTGTTCTCTTAGCAAACCAGGATCTGATTTTATTCCTCATATACAGAAGGTAATACACAGTAGATAGACATCTCTTATAATAAGATACACCCACTTTTTCAGGGGTTCAAACCCACACCCCATTTTATCTATTCAGCTGAAAGTGAACATATTTAAGTAGCAACATCACAATATACTATTCTAGCACAGAATGATTATTAACACTGAAATTACAAACAAACTAATGAGACAAAAGATCATAGATTTGGACAAACTCATAACATGTCGCATCGAATATCATATAACATGCACAGAAACCTAAATGGACCAGAACTTGTTTTACCCCTTCACAACTATGCCTAAGTTCAGAAAACCAACTCTACTCTAGTAGAGTAGGCCTGAAGTTGTCAAGTTTTACTTTTATAACTCTTAAGGTAAAGGTAAAGGTTTTCCCCTGACATGAAGTCCAGTCATGTCCGACTCTGGGGGTTGGTTCTCATCTCCATTTCTAAGCTGAAGAGCCGGCATTGTCCATAGACACTTCCAAAGTCATGTGGCAGGCATGACTGCATAGAGCCTCTCCTCAAGGCTCAGCAGAGGGTACAATACATCGACAAAAACATAAAACCATTAAAAGACAAATATAAGATGAAATCCATTAAAATCATTTATGACTCTTACTGTGTATGATTTTAATGGATTTTCATCTTATATTTATGTCTTTTAATACATATCTTTTAATGGTTTTATGTTTTTATCAAGTGTATTGTATCCCCTACTGAGCCTTGAGGAGAGGCAGGTAAGAAATAAAATAATTATTGTTGCTGTTATTGTTATTTGAAATTCTATAGGGGTGATCACATAAGTACAGTTACATGCAGGCATATGGTATAGGTATATGCTGAAAGGGAAATAATGAAAAAATCGGACTGACTAGTGATTGGCTGGTTATCTGAAAGGTTTTAAAAAGCAATGACAGATTTTACAGCAGTTACGGTGAAGAATGTGAGATGTTAAGGAAGTTAGGGATAAAGAATATGAGAGGAGCAGAGTGAGATATGTCTGTAGAGTTAGTGTCGATCAGGATATATCTTTGATGATCAATTTCTGAACATCAGCCCATTGCTGTTATTATAAGTTGAGTGTCCCTGATCTGAAATACATGAGATTATAAGGATTTTTGATTTCAGCCTATTTTGGAATACCTGTATTTGTGTATATTCAATATTGAGATATCTTAGAGATGGGATCCAAGTCTAAACACAAAATTCATGTATGTTTCATATCCACCTTATACAAATAACTGAAATATAAATTTCTCCACAATATTTTAATCATTATGTACATTGAACCATTAGAAAGCAAAGGTGACACTATCTCAACCACCCATGTGCACAATTTTGGATTCTGAAGTATTCTGGATTTTGGAATTCCAGAGAAGGCATGCAAACCCTTGTGGCTCTGAGAATGCTAAATACAGGCTATTTGAAAACTTGAATTCAGACACAAAGTATACATGGTGGCATTAGTTGACCAGGAATGATGGTCTTCAGTGGAGAGATTAGATCAGGGGTCTCCAGACTAAGGCTTATGGGCCGAATGTGACCCTCTACCCAGCCCTGCATTAAACATTAGACTTAAGGTTGCTGTAAGTCTGAAATTACTTGGAGACACACAACAACTACAATCCTAAGTAACTTGATAGGCCCACTCTTCCCATTGAAATACTGGTAAGTTTATGTTGGTTAAAATTGTTCTTCATTTTAAATATTGTTCTTTCATATATTTTTTGCACTGCAAATAAGATATATGTAGTATACATAGGAATTTGTTCATGTTTTTTCCAAACTATAGTCTGACCTCCCAACAGTCTGAGGAACAGTGAACCAGACCTCTGCTTAAAAAGTTTGAGGACCCTTGGATTAGATTAATAAAGTCCTTTACAGGACCACAAGGGCATATAGAAGGTCCCCACATTTGATTTCATAGCGGTGGGACTGAAGGAAGTCTAACATTGGTAGCAGCATCTTAATTGGGATTTCTTTTTAAATGAGGAAGTCACCACTAAGGAAAGTTATCTTTGGAAAGCCTTCTTTAGTTCTGGAAAGAACTAAAGTTACTTCCTGTTAGTGTGCCTTCTAAAGGGGGGGGGGTGAATTAAGAGATGGCCCTTGTAGTCCTTACCAAATTTAACATTCCAAGTGAATAGCTTTAATAGAGCATGCATAAAATCTGCATGAATTTCGCTTTGTAAAAGAAAGAAGGCATTTGTTCCTATGAGAGCTAGTGTTGGACTACAACTGGAGACTAAGCCTCAAATCCCTACTGGCCATGAAACCCACACACTATCTCAGCCCCAGAGAACAGCAAAGATAAATCTCTTCAGAACAAATCTTGCCAAGAAAACCCTGTGATAGGTTTGCCCTAGGATAGCCATAGGTCAAAATGGCTTGAAAGCACACAACATGAAGGGGAACTCTGTCATGTGAACTTCGATCTGTAGTATGAAGTGCTAGAGATCACACCACTTTAAAAGAAAAGGCAGTGCATGTTGTTGATTTTGGAAACAATTTCCTTGACAAGGCCTTGAGTTACAAGATAAAAGTGTCAGGAGTTAATTTACTTGAATCACCTTTCCAAGAAAGCAAACACTTCTTCAAAATGCACTATGAAACTAAAGAATTTGGTTTTGCATGTATAGTTCAATATATAAATCCATTATGCTCATAGCAAAAGAGATATAGTAATGAAGACTTTTAATGGATTTATAATGAAGTTCCAGTCCTCTTTCTTGTTTCAAAATCTATGTCCTGATTAAACTAGGCTCATTGATTCAGAAATGTGGCTTTTCACAAAAATAACAAATACATTAAAACCAATTCTGAACCACATTTAGTGCTATTATGCTTCAGATAATATCTTAGAAAAAATAACCTAAAAGGTATTGTGGAGAAAATTGTACTGTAAAGAGCACAATGTATCAAGTTAAAATCTTCATCAAAGACACTACAGAAGAGCCCTGCACTACATAACCTCCATGGAGGCAACCACATTTGAACAAATTTCTACATTGAGGAGTCACATTTAAGGAAACAACTTAGGCTGAGTAGCCTAAGGACAGGAGGCTCCTTGAATCTTTCTACAGAGATGATTTGCAAGATGTCAGAAATTTAGCTATGGCTTGGTGTCACTGAAGGAAGTGCCAGCCCAGTGATCCCTTTTCAACTGATTGCTTGAATTCTCTCTCTCTCTCTCTCTCTCTCTTTAGCATCATGGCATCTCCCCCTTTAAAATCACATTTGTAGCTTTATCTACAAATACAGTCTTATGGTTCCTGAGAATAGGAATGGTGCATGTAGTTAACTTTTTGTATACAGTATATGTTTTAGATGCATATGGTTTTCCTTGTATCCTTTTTTATTCTGCATGTTGCTTTGGGTCCCACTTTTGGGGCCAATTTTTTTTTTAAATAACTGCAAAAATGAGTAATCTTGATAGTCAAGCCTCTGATTATATGAAATACTGTGTATTGTGATGTACTTCATAAAGGGGCAATCTTCAGGGGGACAGAAGCGAGTTTATGGAACAGCTTTTGAAAATTAAACTGGAATGGACAGGAATTCCATTTCTCATTTTGTGAAAAAAATGCTTTGCAGTATGTGTGTGTATGTTTTGCAACAAAGCAAATGTAGGTGACTGTGTCTTATTTTAAGAAGTGTCACTTTTGCAGGCTTTTGGAGAGCAAACAATTTGCCATTTCTGATGCTAAGAGAGGTACAGGATGTTATAACATGAGCCTGCTATTCCTCTATAGTCGCATTATCATTGGTAGCAGACACATATCTGATTGGAACCCTTTAATTTTAACCCCCCCCCCCCCAACAATAAAAACCACAGATTTGGATAAACTCATAACAAATTGCACAATTTTGTAAACAAATATTTCCTTCCCACAATACAATTGTGTGGGAGACAGACCAGCAGTCAGTAACTGCAATGCTGCATCACTCCAGGTCTAATGCTGGTTTGCCTTTGAAACAATTCATACAGAGGAATAATTGCATATATACGTACACACACTAATCTGTTGCTGAACTCCACACTTGGAAGTATGACGTATTTAGTAGTGGAATGGTGCTTCTGCTGCTGGAGAAATAGCCTGCCTTATCCCTCTGCTCTTAATAGTAAATTGCTCTACAGAAATCAGCAAGTGAACCTTTTCATGGGAGCATTGTGCCCAATGTTTTGCATGCCATTCGCTGCTGCTTACTTCCCGTTAAGGGTACACATGTGGGGGAGGATGACTGGCAAACTTGTTGTCAGTGACAGCTGGAGAGAATTCTCTGTACAGGAATGTCTTAATCCATCTGCGTGGTGTAAATGAGCTATTGATAGAGGGAGACTTAAAGGTATGCTTTGTATATTGTAGGTAGAGAATGTAATGAGACGTAAGTGACTTCCAATTTCATTTTAATTGGAAAGGTTTGCTCCCTTCATCTCTCTCTATAAGTCTGTTTTGATTTAATTTAAGATTAGAACCCTCCCAGACAGATGGCTGCTTACTCTACCTCTCAACAGACATGGTACCGTTGTTGTTTTTTTTTGTCTTTTACTTCCCATGAGGGTCTCCATTATTAATAAGTAACAAATTCCTACCCCAGATCTGTCCAGGTAATATTCTTCCTCTCCCTCTTTGCTATATTTTACTTGCTGGACTGGGAGAAACCTTCACCTTTTATCAATCCAGACACAGCAGGCGCAGTCAGAAGGAGGCAGGCTGCAGGCAGGACTGGAAGGGAGGAATTTCAAATTACCTTAGATGATTCTCTGAATGCTCAAAATTGAGGAAAATTAATTCATGTCAAAAAGGCTATGCTCATGGGTGGAACACAGGGACAACTGTGCAAAATATGTACGGCACTTAACAGTAAAGAAAATGAATTTGTTGCCAAGGAATATCAGGTACTATAGGCTATATTTCAGAGGAAGGAACATACCTGTGAGTATTATCTAGAAAAACTATGAAATTCATGGGGTTGCCATAAGTGGTCAAGAGATATGCACCCCCCCCCCCCACACACACACACATCCTCCCCAGCTAACACCAAGGGCAGAGAAAATGAGGCCTTGGACCACAATCAGTCCACCTCTGAGTGGTTTTGGGTGACAAAACTCCTGAAAATCACAAAAAAAGTTATTTGCCTCTCCTAGAACCCTCTAGCAGCAGGAACTGGCTTTATAAAGTTTGCACTGCATAGCACTTAAAGAACACTGTTTTCATCGCCAGTTTTTAATATATGAGGAATCTTCCCTATGACGATCATTTTGTCCAATGCAGAGTGACCATATTCAATTTAAGCAGAGTTGTACATGCAGCAATTTTGAAGTCTCACTGTTTGTTGACATTATTGATGTCTTTGTAGCCCTGGAGGGACTCAAGGACAGAAAAGCAGACAGAAAGGGAGTTGTTCACCAATTTTGTTATTGTGTGCCTTCAAGTCATTTCCAATTTATGGCAATCTTACGGCGAACCTACCACAGGTTTTTCTTGGCAGAATTTGTTCAGACTGAGGGGATTTTCTGGGGCTAAGATTGTGTGACTCACCCAAGAGCTGAATAAACCAAAATCACTAATGCAATAGCAAAAGCAAAATTAAATAAATCTCTACGACCAGATGGATACTCAGCAATCTATTATAAGAAATTTGAAAATGAATTAATAAGGCCTATGAAAAAGTTATTTAACTCAATTCTAGAATCAAGTAAAATTCCAGATACATGGGAAATAGCCATATGGGAAATACATGGGAAATAGCCACTTATGCCAAAAGAAGGACAAGAATTAACTAATCCAAGCAACTATAGATCAGTATCTTTATTAAATCATGATTGCAACATTTTCACAACAATTTTAGCAGAAAGATTCAAAAAGTAGTTTAGAGAATGGGTTTTTACAAGTCTCAGCAAGAGAGCTCTGGTTCTGCTGACCAAAATATAAATTTCAAGAGTCCAAGGGATGTTGCCCTAGGTGTTAAAGTGAAACTATAATGCTATAACTGTGTAGCATGAAAGATAGCAGGAGGGCATTTCCATTGCTTCTCTTCTTCTTCTTCTTCTTCTTCTTCCTCCTCCTCCTCCTCCTCCTCCTCCTCCTCCTCTTCTTCTTCTTCTTCTTCTTCTTCTTCTTCTTCTTCTTCTTCTTCTTCTTCTTCCATGTATTTCAGATTTTTCTCCTTAGACCACAAATTCCAGGATTCCATAGGATGAAACCATGGCATTTAAGGTGGAATCATAGCACTATAATTATACAGGGTGAAAGGGCTTTACTTTGAATCCACCATTTTCCTTCTGTCAAGCTAATTGCTACTCAGCTGAGAAGTCCCATGTGTCATCCCTGATGACATGATGGAGGAACCTGTCTTTTGATAGACCCAGCTGTCAAAACTGACAGATCACTTGGTTATACCTCTCTAACAAATTTCCCATGATGAAATGAAAAGATAGGAGAAGGAGCGAGCAAACATTTGAAGGTTATAAATGCAATAAACCATGTGGGCTTTCAGCTATAATTCTGTGAATGAGGCAGAATTTTGTAAAGAGAACAGGCTGATGGTAACATAAAAGCTCCACCTGGCAGTATGTCCTAGCTATAGTAGAAGTATGACTAAAACAAAACTCTCCTTAAGACTAAGATATTATCAAAAACAGCAGAAGCATACAAATATAGTACAGTCCTTAATCATGTCGGTATTTATGCCGGGAGACATTGCTTATCAGGATGCTGCTAATGTAGTAAGAATTTTCATCTCCTTTTCTTCATTTATTATTAAAATTATAAGATTGAAGCCTTTGTGTTCCAATTATTTAGGTACCCTGAAGCAAAATAAATCGGTGCTTGGTTAGGAAAAATGTCCATAGTATAAATGTGAAAGCTTGATGCTGGTGTGTGCCCATTTGTACCCATTTAATGTCAGAGAATGTTGATTTGGTACGTTTCTTGGTGTTTTCTCATTCAAATGATCATTTTAAAGACAATAAATTCCATGTTTTTCTTATATTTCTTTCTAAAAGCACATTATTTGAATTGTTTAATTTTGCTAATTAAGAAGTCATTTATTTATAGTGTTATTATAATATCAGTAAGCTTAAATGATGTCATTGATGTGCTATTATGAATCTATCCCTCAACGCATCATCCCACAATAGTCTTGCACAAAGCTCAAGTGTGTTGTCTAGGTCCCAATCTCACTTCTGGGGCACGATGAACATGGCAATTTGAACAGAATGCAGAGCCTGATGATCTTTTTCTCTCCTTTGCTGCATCTGTTGAAATTTGCTCTTCTACAGAACAAGAGACAAGGTACTGGAATCCTCTCTCCAGTTTTCAGTCTGGTAACATAAGGTAGAAAAGATCTGATCTGGCAAGCTTTCTCCTTTGCTTTCTTAACGTCAAGTCACCAGGGCCAGATGTATTGCACCCAAGTGTATTAAAAGAATTGGCAATGTAATCTCAGAACCACTGGCAATAATCTCTGAGAACTCCTGGGGAACAGGAGAAGACCCAGCAGACTAGAGGAGTGAAATGTTGTCTCCATTTTAAAAAAAGGCCGGGGAGAGGGGGAGGGGGGCTGAAATAATTATTGCCCAATCATCCTAGGATCAATATCAAGGATGAGTCTAGATCATTAAAGAGACAATCTGTGAGCACACAGAAAGAAATGTTGTGATGACTAAAAGTCAGTGTGAGTTTCAAAAAAAGTCATGTCAAATGTTTTTATTTTTTTCATAGAGTTTCGAGCTTGGTAGATGACGGAAATACTGCAAAACATTTCAGTAAGATTTCAGTAAGATCTCTGACAAAGTGCCCATGATATTTTGCAAACAAACTAGTAAAATGTGGGCTAGATTATGCTGCTTTTAGGTGGATTGCTAGCCGGTTGACAGACTGAACCTAAAGTTGCTCACCAATGACTCCCTCCTGGAGAAAAGTGAACAGTGGTGTGCCACAGAGTTCTGTTGTGGAGCCAGTGCTAGTCAACATCTTTATCAATGAATTTTATGATGGTCTGGAGAACATGCTTATCAAATTGTCAGATGACTTCAAATTCTGCCCCGGAGTATGGTGGAGGTGCCTTCTTTGGAGGCTTTTAAGCAGAAGCTGGATGGCCATCTGTCAGGGGTGCTTTGAATGTGATTTTCCTGCTTCCTGGCAGGGGGTTGGAGTGGATGGCCCATGAGGTCTCTTCCAACTCTATTATTTTAACAGGGATGACCTCAGAAGAGGGGATCAAAATTCTAAATGCCCATAACAAGTTAGAGAGCTTGGACCAAGCTAACAAAATTAGTTGCGACAGAGAGAAACATTAGATTCTACATATAGCCAGAAGAAATGAAATACATAGATATAGGATGGTTGACACCTGGTTTGACAACAGTATGTGTGAAAATGATCTAGAAGTCTTACTAAACCACAAGCTAAAGATGAATCAATAGTGAGATGTGGTAGCAAAAAAAGCAATATAATTCTAGCCTTCATTATTCTGCTCTGGTTAGACTTCACCTGGAATACTGTGTCCAGTTATAGGCACCATGATTTAAGAAAGACATAGACAAGTTGAAATGTATCCAGAAGAATAAGAAGAAGAAAGGGAAAAAAGATTCCCCTCTGCCTGAGATCTCCACATGGAGCAAGTTTGTTTTCCATTGCTCCAGAGACTAGGGCACATACCAATGGATTTGATCTACAGGAAAAGAGATTCTACCTAAACATTAACATGAACTTCCTTCATAAGAGCTGTTAGACAGGGAGAAGTATTAAGTGAATGAAAGGGGGAAGAAGAGAGGAAAAGAAGTAGTTGACATGAACTTGTCTTGCTGTTTGGGGTGTTCCAGAATGGAGCTTTCATTTTGGGGATACAGTCCCTGATTTATATCAAGTGTGTTCATGCAAAACACTTATTTGTGGTGTGAGGTTTGAGCTTATCCTGCCACAACAATAGCAGTACTGGCATTGACTGATATAATGATGATCCTTTAGACCAGTGGTTCCCAATCTGTGATCCATGGACCACCAGAGGTCCCCAAGAACCAAAATATGGTCTGTGGTCTCACTGTTACTACAGTGTTGCAACGAGAGTGATTGGTCTTGTGAAACCCTCTTATAGTTCCGAGGCAATGGGGATGTCAGGAGGGGAGAGGCTGACTACCCACGAAAGGCACGACAACCAGCCTCCTGACTCCTCCTCCTCCCTCCCCCTGAGCAAGGCAGTTCCATGTGGCACTTGGGGGTGCCTTGATGTCTTTGTTTTTAGGCCTGTTTCTGGGGTTATTTGGGGTGCTGATTCAAAAAAATTGCATTGGATAGACCACATCAGCTCTAGATTATTAAATATGGTTTTCTGTGGGCGAGTAGATGGCAACTACAGGGTGGCATATGCTCTGTATCAGAAACTAGAGCTGATGTGGACTATCCAATGTAATTTTCTGAATCAGCACCCCAAATAACCAAACTGAATCTAAAGTTGACCAAAAACTGATTCATAACCCTTTTGGTACTAATATTGGAGAGTGGTCCCTGGTCAAAGTGGTCCCTGGTCAAGTGGTCCTTAGTCACAAAAAGATTGGGAACCACTGCTTTAGACAGAATAAAAATAACTAATTTAACAATTGAAAAGAGGTACCGTATATACTCGAGTATAAGCTGACCCAAATATAAGCCGAGACACCTAATTTTACTACAAAAAACTGGGAAAACTTATTGACTCAAGTATAAGCTGAGGGTGGGAAATGCAGCAGCTATGGTTAAATTTCAAATAAAAAATAGATACCAATAAAATTACGTTAATTGAGGCATTAGTGGGTTAAATGTTTTGAAAATTTACCGTATTCCAAAGAAAAACAGTAAACTAAATCTATAAGTGGAAAAGTAGGGTCAAGAAAAATAATGTGGCATCAACAATAACTTTATAATCATCATCATCATCAACAACAACAGCTTCTTTTGTATCCCACTCTATCTATCTCCCCATGGGGACTCAGGCCGGCTTCCAACATAGTAACAGGCAAACATTCAATGCCTATATAAACAATGCAGAGCTAGATATAGATCTATAATTATATATACTAATTTCACATTTGTACTTTCCCCTGAAACCTTTGCAAATCCTTTATGTGCATTTTCCTCCTGCAATATTTGCAAGCCTTATTTATCAATGTTTATATCTATCTAGACATCTCTCTATATATATGTGTGTATGTGTGTGTGTGCGCGCACATTTTCCCTCTGTAATATTTGCAACCTCTATATATCTATATTAATATATATTTATCTAGACATCTTTCTATCTATAGATAATTATATATAGGACTTGCAGATACTTGCAAACATGTGAGGGTAAAATGCATATATAAAATTAATATATACATATAGGTACAGATATACAGGTACATGGAAATCTCTAGATATCTATATGTATATAGGATTTGCAAAGACCTGCAAACATATGAGGGGAAAATTCATATATTAATGTATTTGTAGGGGGAACATCTAAATAAATATTTACAAGCTTTGGGGCATGCATTTGCCCAAGGAAGAAATGCAAGCAAAGCCCCCCTAAAACAACTTTGGCCTCTTTTCTCCTCCCTTTTCCCACCTCTTTTCTTTCTCCCTTTTTCAAACTCTAAAAGTAGCCAGAAAGGGCTTTTTAAAACTTCTTTCCCCCTCCCAAAATACCCACCTCATTTTTGTTTCCTTAGGAATAAAAAGAAATACACACCATCTGTTGCTCTCTTTTCCCTCCTTCCCTCCCTTTTGACTCAAATTTGCAAGAATCTCTCTTTTTCTTCCCCTTCCACCCATGCAATCTTTTTCTTCTTCCTGGCTTTCTGTCGCACCCTCCTTTCGCTTTTTAAAGCATTCCCTTCTTGTCTCTCTCTCTTAAAAAAATAAGATAACTCCAGCCTGGGAGAAGAAGTGGAGGAGGGAGGTTTTGGAAAAGAAAACATACTGTGGCCTCCAGGCTCTGCTGCTGGCTTGACCTTGACCCCATTATAAGTTGAGGGAGGCTTTTTCAGTCCCCAAAATAGATTTTAAAAACTCAGCTTATCTTCGAGTATATACGGTATTTTGGGGACATTAAAAAATGAGACCATAGATTGTAAATAACGTTGAGAAATAGGGGGACATGGAGGGAAATGGGCATTAAACATAATTCTCAAAAATGCTCACAAGTGCACTAGAAAGGATTTATTGTCTAAAGTCATTCTTCTGCTAGGTATAAAAAGAGATAGAAAAGAAAGGGGAAACGCAAAAAGTAATTTCTATCTTTAAAAAAGAAGTGATAATCTCTTCAATAAACATCTGCCATCTTCTGAGATATTTGGCTAGTCTGGATGATAAGTAGTCTAATGGCAACATGAATTTTTCTAAAATGTTTTTTAAAAGTTCAAGTAGTTTTAGGGTTGTCTAAATAAAGACTGTATCACTAGAATTGCTAGGTAGAGATTTTGTTTTCCTCTATTGTATTTCAGGTTCTTGAATGACTCCAGGCAAGGAAGTTCTTTGAAGTGTCAGGCAAGTTATCACTACTTGGATATTTGGCTAGTTGTTATGGATTTCAAATAAATATTATTATGTGGATCCAGATCCTGACAACATACTAATCTACCTAATCTTTAAAACATTTTATAGAACTACTTCCTATTAAAATGCACACAATCTTTATGATCTACCTTAAAAAAATGAAAAGCTATATCTTATTGGTATGTTAATAATCTTCTTTCCAAAGCAGTTTATGACTTTTAGCTAGGTGCAGTTCCAGTATCTTTTATGAAGCTCTTAGCAATATAGAAATTTTGCAAGTGAAGCTTTTATCTTTACACTTGAGAAGCTTTCAATGATCACAGAAATTCTAAAGATAACAGAATTCTTACAGGCTAAGGCTAATCTTTGTGTTCACTTGACATGGCTGAAAATTGAATGCTGAAACTAAAGCAGAAAAAAAAATCACAAGACAGTTTACTTTATATGGATATTTTCTTTAAGCTTACTTCAAAGTTACAGCATGGAAGCTTGATTGCTGGTTTGAGATTTTACAGAAATCCTACAATCGGCTTTTCACATTCACTGGGGTTAGGTACAAGACCCCCATGAAAGTGAAAAATTGTAACTAATGAAATTGCTCTAGGAATTTCTTGACCTTCAGCATGACTTTATAGGTTAAAACATTATTTGTTTTCAAGGCCTTTGGGACATGAAGATTCTGCCCAAATCTGTACAGGGTTCAAGCTGGTTTAATCAATTAAAATTATGAAATTGTTGAATTATTTAAGTCTTAAATACATTTTAGATTTCTTAAATTGTTCCTTATTATTTTTTACTCAATGTGTGCTCAGTTCTTTTAAACTGATTTTATTGATACACCACTCTGAAATGATTGGTTTTTTCTGTACCTATGTGGGATGGGATAGATGGATGGAGATACACACACAATAAATAAATAAACAAACACACCCTCACAAAACTAAACTGAAATGTTACTGTCTCTTTTAAGAAAGAATGGAAAACTCCTGACTCAGCTGAGATACAATGAAATCCTATGCCAACTAGTGACTCACCTGTGCAGTGGGGCTCTTTCATTCACTAATCAACAGAAGAAGAAAAATGTACACATTTTTAACAGTGAGGGCCATGAAAATTAGACAAAATCAGAGAAATTTGAAATATTGAATAATACCATTAAATCTCCTTTACAAATCTTACATGAAAGTTATGTGTGTGCTTGTGTGTTTAAAATAGCACATTTAATTTAATTTCATTCCCCCCCTTTTTTAAAAAAAAAAAAAGGGGTGCAACTATTACATGAAGAAAAAAGGGTTTTTTGGTTCTAAAACAATATCTTTTTAATGAAATGATGTTGAAAACAACTTGAGACCATATACAGGAGTGCAAAGAAAAGAAATTTACATATTTAAACATTTTAATTTTCCTTCTTGAAAGACTCCACACCACTGTGATTGCTGTAATTATCTGATGTGCTGTTCTCAACATTGCTCAGGGCAGATTTTTTTCCCTGCCCATCACTCTCTGACACTACATCATCTTCTGATCTTTCCAGTGCACTAGAAATACCAGGTTTTAAACTTCTTTTTTGCAACAATGTCCTCCATGATTAGATCCAAACACTTTGTGACCCATGCACACATCAGTTCTAAGGATGAGCGCTTCACATTTCCAGTAGGTATCAATTGTTGATCACTGCTCATCATCTATTCCAGGGGTCCCCAAACTAAGGCCCGGGGGCCGGATGCGGCCCATTGAAGCCATCTATCCGGCCCCCACGGCACAAGGGCAGAAGGGGGTTGGGCTAAATGACCTAAGGGGTCTCTTCTTCTCTTACAACCCTTATTATTATTAACATTGAGGCTGGGTGGCCATCTGTCAGGGGTGCTTTGCTTGTGCTTTTGGTGCACAAAGGCAGAAGGGGGTTGGACTAAATGGCCCAAGGGGTCTCTTCCAACCCTTATTATTATTATTATTATTATTATTATTATTATTATTATTATTATTAACATTGAGGCTGGGTGGCCATCTGTCAGGGGTGCTTTGCTAGTGCTTTCGGTGCACAGAGACAGAAGGGGAATGGACTCAATGGCCCAAAGGGTCTCTTTCAACTTTATTTTTTATTGTTATTATTATTGCTCAGTGGCCAACTATAGTCCGGCCCTTCAACGGTCCGAAGGATCGTGAACTGGCCCCCTGTTTAAAAAGTGTGGGGACCCCTGATCTATTCATTATACAAACAGTGCAAGTGATCTTTAAAGGGTTTGTTCATCAATACATTCAGTGGTTGCAAGATAGAGATTAAGTAAGCCACCAGAATGGGAGACTACCAGTGAATACCAGGTCCTGTAGGCTATATTTCAGAGGAAGCAACTGGCAAAGCCACATTTGAGGCACATGCACATATACATGAATAAAACACTACATGTTTCATCTTCAATGTTCCTTAGTGATATATATTGGACTGGGAGGGAGAAACAGCACCCAGTGGCAGTTGTAGGATTCCCAGGGTCTGGCAATGGACTCACCAGGATTGGTGCTGGAAGCAAAAGTGGTGTTGACTTCTAATTTAATGCCATAGTGCACCATGTCTATAGATCCACATTTTGTCTTTGGTTTCAAACATGGTTGAATCACAAGGTTTGCTATACAAATGTTGTCATCTTCAAAAAGCTGTGTCCCTCAGAATTAAAATGTCTTGAAACAGGTCACCCCAGCTTTTTAGTAGTGTTCACTGATTTCAGCTTCCTAAATGTTGTAAGAGATCAGTGTTATTATAATCAGGGTTCTGGGACCCATTCATGCACATAACTCTTTCTCTGTTACATTTTCAGTGACACCAGAAGGTGACATTTGGTTATTACAAGACAGGTATATTACCTTCCTTCCTTCTTCTTCATGTAAAAAGAAGATGCTTTTTATTATCAAGAAGGGAATCCTTTACAACAGCAGTGCTAACAAATACTAAATTTGCAGGAGGATGACCTTTCAGAGGCTAGAAATGTACTAACTTTACTGCCACCTACTGGGAAATATCATCATATTAATCTGCCTGCCTTGTTTCTGAAGGCAACAGCTAATAAAAGGGTCACTTCCAGGCCTGTAGCGGAGGGGGGGGGGGTTAGGGGTTCAACCGCCCCCCCCCCCCCCGAAATTTTTCAGGTTATAAAAAACTGGTTTACTCATGAATTTTAACAGGTTAACCAAATCCCCATGCTAGTCTATGAGATGCAAAACATTAAGAGTCCCTCCAGGCACTATCTCAAGCAGATATTGACAGGTTTGTAGTGGGGTGTGTGTGTGTGTGCTAGGGGTTCAAACCCCCCCCCCCAAATTTTCAAAACCCCTCCCAATTTTTTTTTTCTGGCTATGGCCCTGGTCATATCCATGATCATGGAGGCCTCTTCCACATAGCTGAACAAAATCCCACATTTTCTGCTTTGAACTGAAATATATGGCAGTGTGGACTCAGATAACCCAGTTCAAAGCAGATATTGTGGGATTTTCTTCCTTGTGGCTGTGTGGAAGGGGTCTGAGTGGTAATATGGTTAGGCTGCAGTCCTATCCACACACTTCGGAACACTTGTAAGACTAAATCTACAATGTAAATATAATGCAGTTTGGAAGGGCATTATATGGTCAGTGTAGACCTATATAATGCAGTTCAGTGCAGTTAAATTGCATTATACACTAACCATATTATGTTATTCCAATCTGCAGCATACAGCAGTGTAGATCCAGTCTATCTTGCACTGAATGTGACCTATTTTTAAGTAGATCTGTATAGACTTATACTGTTAGGGTATTTTTATAAAATTATTTTTTACATTCAAGTAACAAATACGTTTTTCCCATATGTAGGCCAGCAAGAAGTTGCACCAAGTCTATCAAAAAATGTAACAGCTATTTTTAGTCTTAGACCTCTAATGAGAAAGTGATATCAGTGCTGTTCAGCAGAAATCCTTCAGATACGGGTTTTCTATTTCTAACATGAATTTCTTTCAGTGCAGCAGGACTGTGTCTGTGAGTACAGGTGTATGAATGACAGGTGTCACTCACTATGGCAACTCAGGTTTCAGCCCTATGGACCTTCTCCTGTAGCAGACCATGCCACAGTATTGAAGCTTAAATACCAGAAAATTTAGCAAAATTCGTGACTATAAAAAAGCAAGGGTGATGCTACAGTGCATACAGATGTTTTTTATCATGTCAGAAGCGAATTGAGAATATACTGCAAGTTGCTTCTGGTGTGAGAGAATCGGCCGTCTACAGAGAAGTTGCCCAGGGGATGCCCAGATGTGTTACCATCCTGTGGGAGGCTTCTCTCATGTCCCCACATGGAAGCTGAGACTGACAGATGGGAGTTCACCCCATCTTGTGGATTTGAACTGCAGACTTTTAGTGAATACCGATAAAATCACATGTTTCAAACAGTTGTTGTAAGTGGGTAATAATAACAGCTCTGACATGAGAAGCTTCAAAAAGTAAATTGGCATAGAATTTCAGTCTTGTAGGTATGTTGTGCATGTAAGAATTTTTTTTATGGCTATAGGATATTTTTTTAAAAAGAATACATGCCTGCTGATACACTGCACAACAGTTTTATAGATAGTCTTTTTGGTGTCTCTCTTCCCCCACCAGGTGGTATCACCTGGTGCAGTTTGCACCATCGACACCACTGAGGAGGATTGTGTGTTTGTACCTCTGTAGCTTGTGTGCCAGTTGTACCACTTCCTGGAGATGTCAGCTCTGGCTATGGTGACACATGCCATCTGCTAACCATGGCTTGTTACAGGCGATAACATGAGCTCTCCATGTCTAAATGACATCAGTGACTACTAGTCCTTTTCCAGGCACAATTCAAAATTCTGGTTTTTGCTTTTTAATTTTGATTTACATTATGTAGCAGTGCTGTCTGTGCTTTAAAAAAAAGAAAACAACAACAACCTTATTTGAAGAGTTTAATTACAAAACAGCAAGACATTAACCAACATTTCATTAACTTCTCATTTCAAGGGCAGCCATCAATCCCCACTTGCATATTCACTTTGAATATGTTACCAGAGAGCCCATTCATTACTTGTATTGCACACAACATATTATAAATGTGAATCCCATCCTCTAACTTTATTAAAAGTTTGTCAGGGTCAAATTAACACGTGTTCTGAGTGGGGATATGGGATTAAATTTGCAAGTCTTTTTACACAGTTATGAATAAGATGTCACAAATTGGAACCATTTTCCTAGAAACCATTATTGAGATTAGGGTATGAATGGGTACTACTAATTTGCCTAGGTATTTTTCCACGGAAAAAACCTTCCATATTTATGAAACTGTTCATTCTAGGTAATTCGGGGGATCTTGGTGGTGGTTGTGAGTTTCTCATACAGCCAGTTAAAACTGGATTGCAATATTAACAGATCTATTAATGTATGTTTTATATCTTGAATACTTTATTTCTTCAAGTAGCCCAACAAAAGGATAAGCAGCATTGTGTAGTTAAAGGATTTTATATAGCTAAAGATCTTTCCCTAATAACATTACGTTTCAGCCTGACAACGGGGATCGTAAATATGCTCCCTTATATTACTATATTTTTTTTTAACTTTTATTATATTATTTGCTAATAAGCATTTTCACTTGTAGTAATATACTAGCTTTGCCCGGCCACGCGTTGCTGTGGCATGGAAAATAAAGTAATGAGAAGTAGGCAGGCTTTGAAGTTGCAAAGCTATTCATTCCTGTGTATTTGTTTAGGTTTTTTTTTTTATTGAAGGTCATACCTTGGATGTGTCGGTGTGTTGTGGCATAGTAAATTGGCCAGGTTGAGTAGGATTTAATGGCCTTGTAGCCTAAAAGCCTGGTGGATTCTTCTCTAGGGGAATTCTTTGTTGGGTGGTGTTAGCTTGGCTGATTGTTTCTTGTCTGGAATTCCCCTGTTTTCAGATTGTAGTTCTGTATTTACTGTTCTGGTTTTAAATACGTTTTATGGTGGGAGCCAGGTTTTTTTCATTGTCAATGGATTTACCTAGGTAAGAAACAGCCAGGTAAGTGTGGTTTATATACCTGTGGAATAATATCTAGCATGGGAGGATGATCTCTTGTCTGTTGGAGGGAAGAATGAATGCTGTAATTTGTCACCTTGATTAGCCTTTAGTGGCCTTGTAGTTTCAAAGCCTGGCTGATTCCTCCCTGGGTGATTCCTTTATTGGGAGGTGTTAGCTGGCTGTGTTTGTTTTCTTTCTGGAATTTCCCTGTTTTGAGAGTGTTGCTGTTTATTTACTGTCCTGATGTCACTGAGAACTCAGCAGATCCCTGCCTTCAAATTGATCTGACCTACAGCGGGGAGTTCCACAGGCCCATAAGACCAACATTGGATAAAGAGAAGTGGGAAAGTGTTCCAGCAGCAGCAACTCACCATAAACGCCTCTTTCTCTGGTCTTTCCTAACTCCAACCTTGTAACAAATCCCCTAATAAAATGTTTCCTGACTTGCAACTTAATTCCTGCCTTCTGACACTTTGTGTCCCTTTTCTTCCAAAAATAACAATAAAACCTTATAAACTACCTTTTGGGGCCGTGGGAAGCCACTGGCCTACCCAGGGGGCCTCCATAGGCAACCTGGGGGGAACAGAACCACGTTTTCCCAAACCGCGGATACGGAAACCGCACTAACCCCCGTAACCGGGGGACCACCAAAACGCTCCGTTTCGGTGGCATATTCTTCCTGACTAAATCCTAACACTAACTGCTATCTCACTTTTTGCACCAAGGGCTCCTGTGCTCGGAAAATAACCTTTTTGTTTTAAGAGCCAAATTTAAAGAGACAAAAACAGCTGAACGGTGGAAGTCCGCTGCCGCCATTGCCCCCCCCCCCTCACCAAGCCAGGAGCCTCTGTGGCTGTTCCTCTGGATATCCCTGGAATGACACCACGACTGAGCCATGACTTGGGAGGAAATGTATAGTCTCCCAAGGACCAAGGGCCAGCTCCGGGCCCCCCACAGAACCGGACTTTGCTTGGGATTCACCCTCCTTCTAACTCTATGGAGACTGCCAGCCTGCTGCCAAGAGATCCAGATTTTCCACTATGTCTTAATGCCCAAATTTCTCTCATTTCCCCTTTTATATGAACTGTATGCTTATATGTTTATGAAATATTGGAATCAATTCTTTATTAACTGCTTAGCCAAATGTAACTTGGTCTATGGGTTCCCATAGCGAGGCGGGAGACCAAGCCTCCTCCCAGCTGGGACGCCAATCAGCGGTCAGTGGGCGGGAGGAAGAGGGCAGGAAATTTGAAGAGGCTTCACTTTGAAAATTGTATAAAAATGACTTTATTTCTCTGTAACAACATGCTTTGCCTGACGAACTATCACGGCAATTGCATCCTTTTCAGATGAATCGCAATAACGATCACCTCGGTGGCATTTCCTTCAACTTTGGCTGAGTCTTTCATTTCGTCTCAGGAAAATTAATAGATCTATAGATTGGGCTTCCCCGGCTCGCCAAAGTAGCGATCCCTCCTTTGTTGGGATCATATAGTCTCCCCTCACTGGGGCAGACTTCCCAAAGTCCGCGGTCGATTTCACTGATATTAGAGTTTATATTGTCTTGTATTATTATACCATAGTTTTAAAATATATTATTATACTTATTATCCTAATTATGTTGAAAGCGCCGCTGGTCGGGAAGGTCTCTGCTCACGTTCCCCATTGGGAAGCAGCAGCACCGTCACCAAGTGGCACAGTGTTCCCTCGGGGGTGAAAAGCTTCCAGCTGACAGGAGGAGTGGGTCCATGGCGATGCCCTTGTGAGTGCATCTGGCAAGTGAGGGGAATCTCAAGGAAATCCACTGCTTGTTCTTCCCTCTTGGCTCTTCTGCCATCCCTCCCTCCACCTGCTCACCTGCCAGGTCTTGCCTTTTTGCATGGGTATTTTTTTCCCTTGCGCAGTTTCTCAAGGGGCTCCTGAGTCCATAGCTAGGCCTCACTCGCCGCCTGGCTCCAGTAGCAGCCAGGGGGAGGGAGGAGGAGAGTTAACACATTGAATTTGTTGTATTTTAACACTGCTGTATCTCACTGCTATTTCCTCAAGGCAAGAGGTGTGAAATAAATAAATAAATGAATAAATGTTACTACTATTACCACTCCTGTAGGTTGGACCAACATTTGGCTCTAATTTTTTATTATTAAAATGATTTATGCAGTGCTGATAGATGGTAACAAAAGGAGACATGAAATCCAAATCTTTCCCCTTCATTCCTTGAGCCCTCCATTTCTTTTCTCCAGTTCATCACATAGGATAGTTGGCTCTTCCCAGCTGTGAGAGCCCACATGTTTGTACAGAAATAAGAAAGTAGACCTGAAATCAGTGTTAGCTGTTAAATTATCAATACGTTTCTCTGTAGCTTTCCCCCCCTAAAGTATAGAAGCAGGCTGGCTTACAAGTCATAATACAATGATTAAACAGCAATAAAATAGCACTTCTCCGGAATGATCAAAACACAGCCAACACCAGAGCCACTAAAATGAATGCATTTCAGATGTTGATTTCTTATTTTATGTTTTGTTTTCCCATCTGCATTTGTATCTCACTCAGTCTTAAAGAAAGATGGGGTTTTATAGGTGGAGCGGTCTATCATTTAATCCAAGTAACCCCTCCATGACAAAGGGTAATGGAGAATAGCTGGCCATTCAAAAGGCTTTATGACTTAGTCTGAATGTCATTATTTAGTCATGTAAGACATTTTATCCCTCTCTTTAACTGAAAAAGGTTTCCATTGAGTGACTTACCGAGACCAATAATAAATCAGTTCCTACCATCAGGGTCACAGTTTTGTTTTCATCTTCTACTTCACACAGAGGTATTTGTTCTAATTTTTGAACACAATGACATGTGCAGGATGTAATGATGCCATCCTCGTATTAGTGTTGACATATCCCATGAATACCTTGAATGTTTTGCCCAATTATGTCTTTTGGCACAATGTGACAAGTGTTCAAGCACCACTTAAATCTTTTTGTTATTTACATGTTTATTTCCATATGACATGAATTTATTGTGTTTGGCTATAAATTATCACCCCCACCCAATCCAATTAACAATTTTTTGACCAGCTGGAATGAATTATTGATTATTTTGAGCAATACGAAATTAAACAATGTAACAAATTGTGGTTATGATTATTAGTAAAGCAATTAGATTTTTCAATTGAATCTATGTTGTAGTTTTAGGCTAGGGATTTAGTGGTTTATTTTAATTCTAGTTTAGCTTCATTCTCATTTATAGTATATTTTTTGGGGTAATTGTATGTGTATTCTTTAAAGAAAATATAAAGAAAAAACAAAAACACAAACCCAAAAAAGGACGGAAGGTATACATACACATATTCTCTCTCTTTGTTTCTAAAGGTGTTTTTACTTTTTCTTTTTACTGTTTCTGTTAAAATCGATTTAAAAACTCAATGTGAAAGGGGGGGGGGGAATCACCCTTGGTGTTCACCACAAAGCTGGTTGAAGTTTTAGGGAAACTCATTTTAATGGACATGTAATTGTCAATAATACTGACTTTGGAGTTGAATAAGATAAATCAACATGCCAATTCTGCAGCAGACATACAGAGATAAAAGAAAAAGACAAAGAGAACAAACTGTATTAAAGATCAATACAGTCTGCAATTCTTTGCATTAAGCTTATTCACATAAGATTTCATGCACAGCCTGTTTGTGTTGTTACAATTTTTATTTTTAATAAATATAACTGCTTTAGCATTGTTGGGATAAAAATGGAACAGAAATATTTTAACAAATGAGCATCACTAAATAATCCTTATCATTCCAGGAGCATTTTGCTGTGGAATGAAAACCACGCGTAGTTCACATTTGACCAGTCTACACAGTGTCTTGCGAGAGAGAAAAAATATGCCACGCAGATGATCAGTAAAGAACAAGATGTTTACTCTTCAAAATGCAAAGCAACATATATACAGTCATATGAACAGTTGCCTTGACTCACACAATGTCCTTTGAGAGAGATTCAAATAGTCCTTAGGTGCCCATGTAAATGGTCTTCTTCCAGCAGCCTAAAAGCAAACCTCTCTTGGTAAGCTCCATCACAGAAAACTATATGTAACTGTTGCCAAAACTCCCAGGCTCATTTAGCTCCCTGAGTGTAACCCAACCAATCAACTTCATGCTTTTCATTTTCACTTAACACATTCACCAACTGATTTTACATGCTCTAACACAGGGGTCCTCAAACTTTTTGAGCAGCGGGCCAGTCCACAATCCTTCAGACTGTGGAGGGGCCGAATTATCATTTGAAAAAAAATACATATGAACAAATTCCTATGCACACTGCACATGTCTTATTTGTAGTGCAAAAAAAGAAAAGAAAGAAAGAACAATACAATATTTAAAAATAAGAACAATTTTAACCAACAACCAGAATTTCAATGGGAAGTGTGGGCCTACTTTTGGCCAATGAGATAGCCAAGTTAATTAGGATCGTTGTTGTTGTTGTATGCTTCAAGTCATTTCAGACTTCGGGCAAGCCTAAGTCTAAAACTAAGGGCGGGGGCCAGGTAAATTGCCTTGGAGGGCCGCATCCGGCCCCCGGGCCTTAGTTTGGGGACCCCTGCTCTAACACATTTGTGGCAGGTACTCTGACAGGTTTGCATAAAAGTGCTCTGATTTGGCTTGTTCCCTACAAGCAACAAGCTTGTGATGGCAATGAACACATATTTTATTGCTCTGTTTAGGTGGCATAATTGTATTTTTCAATCTGGACTGATTTAGTCCAATATTTACACTGAGTTCTAGAAGCTTTTAGAAAACTGCAGCTGTAAGATCCATAATATTGTCACATAAAACAGGGGAGACATCTAAGTCCAATCTGGAGTCCTTCTGCAATTCAGTGATTTCAAAACACATGCCATTGTCACTGTTAATGCAGATTTTATATGCAGGCTTGGAGAATTTATTTCCGTGCTATAGAAAACAGAGATTTCTCCAGATTGCTGTCAAAGGAAGAAGAACAAAGATATATTTTTGTTCAGCTAGTCATTCTACCAGATCTCCCCCAGTTCTCAGCTATTTGGATGAGGAAAACTGCAGTGCTGTCATGCGAAGAAGATGCTGAAAAATGTAACATCAACATAGTGACTTGCATTTAAAAATTGTTGACATATTTTTCCCATAAAAAGTTGTGATTTAATTGGAGAAACACACACACATACTGTACATATATGGTGCATGTTTAGGGGTGGGTTGGTGGGGAAATCTCCATAATACCATTTAGCGCCTTTGACTTGAATGAAACTATGCTAAATTCCCCAGCAGAAAAGCTTGATTGAATTTGACTATTAATCACAGGAGATATATGCTTTTTTATCAGAATCACTGGATTTATATAGGTCAATTCTAGTCTCTAGCTCCTGCAATTTTCTCTTTGTATATCTCCCCCTCCCTCCAAGTTTCTCTTCTTAATTATCTGGAGCCTTTGGAAATGTGATCTTTAGAATTTAGGTAAAAGGAAATTATTCATTTTTACATCACTCACATTGGACAGCTGACATCAAAGAACAGGTGTACACTTTCAAATGCCTCAAAATATACAAAGGACAAGGACAAATGGCCTTCATCCAGGTCAGAACTGTTTGGATTGAAATCTCACACAGTGGCCGGCTTCAAAGACCTGCCAATTGCAATTGAATTTATGAGCCAGGAACAGTTCACAGCAGTGTGCTGATAATTTCTAACATGTAATATTAGGTGATTCGGTTGGCTATAAAAGGAAGGGCTTTGGATATGTGTACTTTCCACAAAATTGTCATTCCCTAAGAGATGGTTTGCATATAACATTGTCCTGTAGAATAAAGTGGAGATGGGAGACTTGCAACCAATGAAATGCACATAACTTTCAGCATCATGCCATTAGGGTTATCTGACTTCCTTGTTGGTTTCTTTTGCTGTTTTTATCCCTACAACTTCACCAAACTCTCCCTCTGCAAAAATAAGCAGATATCTTTTATTAATCTGCATTACATTAAATCTTTAGTCTGTCTGCTCTAGTGTTGTCAGCAGTTGCTGACAGTGTCTCTCCAGGGTTTCAAGCAAAAGGTTTTCCTGCCCTGCTTAGAGATGTTAGGGATTTAATACCTTTCCTTTGTCCCACCTTTACCTCCAACGAGGTGAAAAAGCTTAGAAATCGGATAATCTCTAAATCAGATTTCTCTGGCATGAATGCGGGATCCTGAGAGAAGGAATGCCAGACAGAATGGGCTTCTAGAAAAATAATAACTTAGATCTTATTATTAGCTTTAATTAGGGGCAAGAATAATGTAGACTTTGGAAAAGATTCTGCAGTGCACATTGATGTCATCCATAACTCCATCAAGAGCTCTGGTACCTGACATATTTTCTTCTTTTGACCAAAAAATACATATTTTTCAGTAGAAAAAAATGAATTGATACCAAACCCTTAAACAGGGCTTTTATTTGCTGTTTGGAAGTCAGCTCAAAACCCAGAAATAGATCCCCAAAGCAGAGCAAATGGTGACAAGAAGTAACATGTCGCCACTTCCAGTCATCTAAAAATAGTGATCAAATAAAATGCCACAAGGCCCTCTAGAGATCCAGGAAATAAAACAACAAACAAAACAAAACAAAACAAAACAAAACAAAACAAAACAAGAAGCACCAGCATGGCTTTCTGGACTTTTGAGCATGGCCACTCCTAGTCTTGACTAAAACACACTGATTTAATTAGTGGATTTACTAATGTACTGAATCACCATTTAAGATGTAGGGTGGTGCAGTGGGTTAAACCGTTATGCCAGAAGGACTGATGACTTTAAGGTTAGCTCAGATGAGTTCCCTCAAGGATGGTAAAATCATCAAAAAACATCTGGGTATCCCCTGGGCAACATCCTTGCAGAAAGCCAATTCTTTCACACCAGAAGCAACTTGGAGTTTCTCAAATTGCTCCTGACATGAAAAAAAAACCGTTTAAAATTGATTGTGATTGCTTAATGTAGTGGGTACTAGCCAAAACGGTTCAAGCCATTGGAAGGGTGTTACACTATTTGGTTAGCTCAGTCGACAGCTAGAGTTGTCAGTACATGAGGTTGCACTGTAGCTCCAATGAAAGAACCACATGTTATGATAACGTTTTCCACAGAGAAACTAATATTTATCATGGTACATATCCATGGACTGCATCATTTCACAATTTCTCTCACAAATGTTGGTGTGCTGTAGTTGCAGAGGACTCTGCCCATCCTCTCGGCATCAATCACTAACCACCAATCATTGTTTGCCTTCCTCCATGCTTTCACTTTGTTCTCCAACTAGTAAGTAAACAATAAAACCACCTTTATGTCCTTAATGGTTTCCCTTTGTCAGGCAAACAAAAGACAGAAGAGATTTCAACTTCCCCATGAAAATAATATATATTTGTATTTGTCTCACAATGGAAGACACTGTTGTGGGGCTAGGGAACTGCAGAATGTATATGTTCTTGAGTAAGAGCATTGAATTAGGAGATTTGTGTGAAATGGGCTGCAGAAAATGATTTCCGCTTTCCATTTCTTTCCCATGTCTTTGGTTTCCTTCTGTCACAGTGAACATTAAGGTAAAAATGTAGTCTTTTTCAAGTGTTCAGTGTCATTTTCTTTATCCCAGACTACTCTGAGTGAACAAAATTCGTTTCCGATGGAATCTAATATATTTTGTGTGGATCTGCTTGCATGTATTGTTCTGGGAAGGGGGTCCATAGCTTTCACCAAAGTCCCAAATGGGATCCCTGATGCAAGAAAAACTAAGAATGAGTTGCAGTGTGGATATAAATACTGAAATGAGTTTCATGTTGCCTCCAATTGTCAAATGGAGAGAAAATCCCTTGCAGTTTGTTGCCAACCAAACTCAGTTCAGCTGTATGAAAGACATTTCAAAATGCAGCGTCTTTAGTGCTTTATATTGTCCCACTCAATAAAATACTTTGGTCTGGGAAAGATGTCATCACATTAGGATTCCGATAAACAGATGGTAGTAGTTTTCAGAGACAGCTGTATGTTTGTCTGTTTCAATATAAATACAAAAGTAAGGGAGAGAGGATGAACCAATTTATTCATTTTAGAACAAGATCCTTTGTATTAAAATCTATGTCATCACATGTGTTAACGGGGTAAAATGTTCAGCTGTAGGTTTTAGTGCAGTTGCAACAGGGAGAGGGTGGGGTGGAGGATCAGAGCAAAACATGATACCGAAAAGGCCAATTGTCACATCAAAGCACAGTAATTCAAAGCACAATAATTCTAACATCTGTTCGCTAATCCAGTGGATATTGGAATTTGTCTCTGCATTTTGTTTTCTAAAGCTGCAATTAAACTACACCAGTTACCGGTACTTTAGGACAACTATGCAGAAATATGAAAAATCCCCTTGTGTGATGACTTTGCTTTATGGAAAATATGACTGGCATGATGTTACATCAAACATTTTTTTTTAAAATGGAAGAAAATAGGATGTAGAGAAAGTAGAAGGCATCTGCATTTTAAATGTATTCTAAACATACAGTATGTTGGTTTGCATTTGCAGTTTGGCAAACTGTGACTCCAGAGAAGGGGGAGAGAAAGCTTCAAATGAAAGATGCTGCCTTCTTTTGACCCACATTTAATAGCTTCAAGTTCAAGATCATCAAATAGGCCAACCTCATGACAGTTCTGGAATTAACAGCTAAAACATTTCTGACAGCAAGCCCTTTTGAAAGTAATAATGGTGTGCCCAAATGGACAGCCCAGTCTTTGCTTTTGGGCACCAAATAGAGACAAATGGACACATGCAATAAAATCAATACACCAAGAACACAAACTCAGATGAGAAGCTAATGAATGACTCGCTCTTAGAGGTCCAATTAATGGAATGCCACTCAGATACTTTGCTTAAAAAATTTGGGATAACAATGTTAGGAATATGATTCTTGAAAAGCAAAACTGCCTTATGAGAAGTGCTCTTCTGTGGACAAGATTGGATACATTTGGGTCTCAGTGAAACACAAATATAAACAGAAGAACACAGAGACATATTACACAATAATTTGGAGTTTTACAAACCATTTAGTTCTTTTGAGAAAGCAACTACATTGTAAAATTAATGTAACTTCAAATTAACTGCCAAAGGGTTCTGGTGCCTCAACAAACTACAAAGCCCGAATACCCCAACTATGATTAGAAGAGCATATTATATGACACTATAGTTTATTGGCACTGTTCTGAGTTTAAATTGTTGTTTTATATACTAGTGGTTTATTTTGTATTGTACTGTGTGTTTATTTTATGCGTTGTTTTAGGCATCTTGTGCCATATGTAAGCTGCCCCGAGACCCTTTGGGGAGATGGAGGTGGGGTACATCATAATAATAATAGTAATAATAATAATAATAATAATAATAATAATAATAATAATAATAATAATAATCCAGACTGACAAAGTTCTGGAACACAACTAGACATCACAGTTGTGGAAAAGAAAAAGGTTTGGATCATTGATGTTGCCATCCCAGGTGACAGTCGCATTGACGAAAAACAACAGGAAAAACTCAGCCGCTATCAGGACCTCAAGATTGAACTTCAAAGACTCTGGCAGAAACCAGTGCAGGTGGTCCCGGTGGTGATGGGCACATTGGGTGCTGTGCCAAAAGATCTCAGCCGGCATTTGGAAACAATAGACATTGACAAAATTACGATCTGCCAGCTGCAAAAGGCCACTCTGCTGGGATCTGCGCGCATCATCCGAAAATACATCACACAGTCCTAGACACTTGGGAAGTGTTCGACTTGTGATTTTGTGATATGAAATCCAGCATATCTATCTTGTTTGCTGTGTCATAATAAAATAATAATAATAATAATTGTGTGCCAATCACCACCGGGACCACCTGCACTGGTTTCTGTCAGAGTCTTTGCAGTTCAATCTTGAGGTCCTGATAGCGGCTGAGTTTTTCCTGTTGTTTTTCGTCAATGCAACTGTCACCTGGGATGGCAACATCAATGATCCAAACCTTTTTCTTTTCCACAACTGTGATGTCTAGTTGTGTTCCAGAACTTTGTCAGTCTGGATTCGGAAGTCCCACAGTATCTTTGCGTGCTCATTTTCTAATACTTTTGCAGGTTTGTGATCCTACCAGTTCTTTACTGCTGGGAGGTGGTACTTGAGGCATAAGTTCCAATGAATCATTTGAGCCACATAGTTGTAGTCTGTTGTAGTCTGTCTGTGCGATTTTCTTTCAGCAGCTGAGGATATGATCAATGGTTTCGTCGGTTTCCTTGCACAGTCTGCATTTTGGGTCATCAGCTGATTTTTCGATCTTGGCCTTAATTACATTTGTTCTGATGGCTTGCTCCTGGCCTGCAAGGATCAGGCCTTCTGTCTCCTTCTTCAGTGTCTCATTCGTGAGCCACAGCCAGGTCTTCTCCTTATCAGCTTTTCCTTCAATTTTGTCAAGGAAATTTCCATGCAATATTTTGTTGTGCCAGCTGTCAGCTCTAGTTTGTAGTGCGGTTTTCTTGTACTGGTTTTTTTGTCTGCTGTGCTTTGAGGAGTTTCTGATTTTTGACTTCAATCAAAGCAGGTTCTTCACTTTGCTTTACATATTCTGCCAGGGCATGTTCTTCTTCTTTGACTGCTTGTTTGACTTGTAAGAGTCCTCTGCCACCTGATTTTCTAGGCAGATATAGCCGGTCAACATCACTGCGAGGGTGCAGTGAATGATGAATGGTCATGAGTTTTCTTGTTTTTCTGTCCAAATTGTCCAGTTCCACCTGTGTCCAATTTATAATGCCAGCAGTATATCATATGACAGATATGGCCTAGGTGTTTATGGCCTTGATAGTGTTGTCTCCATTGAGCTTGCTTTTGAGAATTTTTCTGACCCTTTGTGTATATTTTTCTTCTCCTTCTTCTTCTTCTTCTTCTTCTTCTTCTTCTTCTTCTTCTTCTTCTTCTTTTCAGTGGACAAATTCTAGAGGACATTTTTCTTGCATGAATCATAGAATTATAGAGTTGGAAGAGACCTTGTGGGCCATCTAGTCTAACCCCCTGCCAAGAAGCAGGAAAATCACATTCAAAGCACCCCTGACAGATGGCCATCCAGCCTCTGTTTAAAAGACTCCAAAAAAGGAGCCTCCACTACATTCAGGGTCAGAGAACTCCACTGCTGAACAGCTCTCATAGTTAGAAAGTTCTTCCTAATGTTCAGGTGGAATCTCCTTTCCTGTGGTTTGAAGCCATTGTTTTGCATCCTAGTCTCCAGGGCAGCAGAAAACAAGCTTGCTCCCTTTTTCCTATGACTTCCCCTCACATATTTGTATATGGCCATCATGTCTCCTCTCAGCCTTCTCTTCTGTAGAGACCTTTCAAATATATGGAAACACTTATTTTCAATTTATTCACCAATTTGTTTTCTTTCTTTGCATTGAAATGTATATGAAAATCATGGGATGATGATGCCCCACAGCATAAAATAAGAGAGGAGAAAGGTCTGATGCCAAGAAAGCAGGAAGGATGCACACATTTCAACATACTTAATTGAAGTATATTGGTACCATGGTACCAACATATATTGGTACATGCTATGTACTAGGATGTGAAACAAGATAAAATTGGGGTGTGGGTGGGGGGACCTATACTCTATTTCCTCTGGATGGAAATGGATGCATCACTTTCAATAATAATAACAACAACAACAACAACAACAACAACAACAACAACAACAACTTTATTTTTATACTCTGTCACCATCTCCCTAAAAGGGCTCGGAGAAGCTTACAGATGGGACAAAGCCCAGAGCATACAAACGAAATTTACCAACTAAAACACAATTAAAAACATAATAACATTTAACAGTCAAAGTAAAACCATAAAAAACATCAGGGTTTAAAAAACATCGTTAAAAACGTATCAAACAAACTTCAGCAGCCAGTAACCAGGAATATGGTGGGCATGATCGGAATAGAGAGGGCTGGGCACAGACTTGCGCAAAAAGGGCTGGGGCAAAGGTCAAATGATACAACCTTATCAGTAAATTAGAGCTGGGCATTCATGAATAGGGCCTAACCATCATCAAATGCACACTGGAACATCCAGGTTTTCAAGTCTCTGCAGAAAGCGGACAGAGTGGGGGCAAGCCTAATCTCCTTGGCATAACATCAGATCTGATAATGGGAGAGAAAATGCAGCCCCTCAGGGACAGAAGGTTTCTCCTGTACTGCTATAAAAAGGGTACTCCCCACTGCATCTAGATTATTCAGAAGCTGCATGTATTGCTGCAATCACAGTTCAATTCAGATGCTTAAAATAGAAAAACCAATTCATATTGTCCATTTTGTGTTATGATAGATACACTTTTTCTTTTGCTGGATATTTCCCAAGGAGGAAATTATAGCACCCAAAATAGCCCAGAGAGCATCACAGCTTGGAAAAGAAAAGTAACGGCTGATATTCAATGAAGAGGTAGTTGGCGAATGACTGTGTGAATGTGATGAAACACAAGATGATGAAATGCAAATCAGTAATAAATCAAATTGATGTTACTATATTTATTAGTAGCATATTAGGGATTGGTTATAAAGCACTAGAACTGTGCTTTACAACATGATGTAAAACCCCCCCAAAAAAACCCAGTTCTCTGAAGGAGGAGTGATAAGAATGAGAAGGGATGAATATAAGAAAAATAATCTAGGTCACTTTTTTAGCAGATGACACCAAAGAAGTTAAATGATTCAAAGGTCAAATGATAGTTATAGGATTATACCAAGTAGTCATTTGTTTAAGCTAAGAGTCATGTCCTTAATGTAAAGCATGGCTGGTCCTGTTTGCACACCTTGTTCACTTAGTGATGAAATGTCAAATAGCAGTTTTGTGGCCCCATCCTTGCAGATTGGCAGCATGAATAAATTAATGTTGCTCTTTTCAAATGTGTGGAATTTGATTTATGTTGTACATTAAAAACACACATTTCCCATTTTGGAAATGCAGTAAATTCAAGTGTGTTCATACCTAGCATAACATAAATGCTCTACTAATAATACATATGTCTCAGCTTTGTGAACCTTACCTCAGCTAAACTCAAAATAAAAGCCAGCTGTTTGTTTCTGTGCCAGACAATCCCTAAGGCTCAAGTCAGGCAATGTTGCTACTAAAACATTAAAACATAAAACACACATTACATAGGAACCCATTTCTATCTTCAGCCACAAAAGCCCATTTAAATATTAAAATGCTGCTTCACTTTCAGAAATGAAGTACAGATTTCCAAAGCAAGTGAATTGCAGAGCTAGAGTGCAGTCATCAAGAAGATACCATCAACAGCAAATTCTAGAATATGTTCTTCCCGCTTTCCACATGTTCTTGTCCTCTGTTGTAAGGTTATAAGTTTGCCACCATTATCTTCTGTCAATCTGATAACATATCTTCACATTTTATTGCTGCCTTTCCCCCTTCTGTTGGAGACCCATGCTATTCTCCCCCGCTGGTGTTGTCCCAATATTTTGCTCTTAACCCCCTAGGGGCCTTTGTCATTGAAGATATTAGTTGAGGCTGGAGCAAGGTGGGAGTTTTGCAGTCCAAAACATCTAGAGGACACTAGGAGTCTGTCCATAAAGCATGGTTACAGACTGTAATTTCACTTTAGATGGCATGGTTCTGTTTAATGGAATCTTGGATTTGCTATTTTGGGAGATGCACTCAAGTATCTCAGCCACAGAGTTTTAGTGTGTCTGACCAAACTACCAACCCCAGGATTTCCTAGGATGGAACATGGCAAAGTAGAATAATAGCACTATAAGTATGAATGGGTCTCAGGCTAGGGATGCATTTAACAACTTCAGGAAATGCATAAGTTTCTCCTCTTGCCATCTCCATGCCAGGCAGATACCTTACCACTAGCAAAACAAACCAATAACATTCCCATTCTTGTCTTGTTGACCAAGCATGGAAATACATGCCCTTCTGATTTCTCTGCATCAGTTTTCCATAATCCCTCACCAATGAGTTGCAGGACCTGGAGGGCCAAGGAGCCCTGGTGGTGCAATGGGTTAAACCCTTGTGCTGGCTGAACTGCTAACCTGAAGACCTGAAGGTCGGCAGTTCAAATTTGTGAGATGGGGTGAGCTCCCATCTGTCAGCCCCAGCTTCCCATGAGGGGACATGAGAGAAGCCTCCCAGGCACCCCTGGGTGCATCCTTGCAGACAGACAATTTTCTCACACCAGAGACAACTTGCAGTATATTCTCAATTCGCTTCTGACATGATAAAAAAAAAAACCCTGGAGAGCCACACATTTCCAATCCTGCCTTCGATGGAGATATGAGAAGTTGTGTGGAACAGAACAAAGTTTGTCTGAGAGTTTAATTGACAGTACTGGATTTGAAACCAGAAACCTGAGTGAAGATCGCAGTCCAGTCATTATATTATTATATGTTTGTATATATACTCAAAAGCACAATGTTAGAAGCTGGCTTCTATTTCTCATTGCCCTGAACTATGACTCTATAATTTCATCCAGTACTGATGGGCTTCCATGCCTGTGGGGTGGTGACTTTAAACTTTGAAGAAAATAGTGCAATTGTCCAGGGTGCTGAATCTCATTTTCAAAAGGTTCAGAACCTTGGATAGTTTATTTACCGTTCAGAATAAACGTCAGGGCAGATTTACTGATATGGAAGCCATTGGCTTCCACTGACTCAGTCTGTTCAGTTTGCAAACCTGGCACAAATGTGGCTTTTAACAGAGCTCTAAAAAATATCTCAGCACTTCATGAAAACAGAGAAAGGCCCAGGCCTGTCAAGCATTTGCAGGAGCAGATATTTGAATCTTCTGTCTGAGTCATCCCAGCAGTGAGCTCAGTCCATGCAGAACGCAGTGTGTGCATAACCCATCTGCTCAACAGTCTGTCTCTCACTTCAGGAAGGTCACAAACCTTCTACTGAAGTAACTGCACCCAAAAATAGCAGTGGCAATCTATATATATAAAAGAGTGATGGCATCACGGCAATTCACAAAACAACAAAAGTACAGGCCCCCCAACCTCAAAATTTGACAACACAACCCATCATCCACGCCTCAAGGTTGATACAACAAAAAGAAAAGAAAAATAAAGTCCTAATTAGAGGGAGAGCAATAATTTTTTTTATCCAATTGCTGCCAGTTTAGAGGGCTAATCTCTGCCCACTTGGTTGCCTAGCAACCAAGGGACAGCCAGGTTTCAGTTAGGGGACAGGCCGATTTAGGCCTCACTTAGACTTCTTCCACAGATTATCTAATTTGCACTGGATTATATGGCAGTGTAGACTCAAGGCCCTTCCACACAGCTATATAACCCATTTATAATCTTATATTATCTGCTTTGGATTATCTTGACTCCACACTGCCATATAATCCACTTCAGTGTGCATTTTATACAGCTGTGAAGAAGGGGCCTCATATAATCCAGTTCTAAGCAGATAATTTAAGATTATCAATATACAGTAGAGTCTCACTTATCCAACATAAACAGGCCGGCAGGATAAGTGAATATGTTGGATAATAAGAAGGGATTCAGGAAAAGCCAATTAAACATCAAATTAGGTAATCGTTATACAAATTAAGCACCAAAACATCATATTATACAACAAATTTGACAGAAAAAGTAGTTCCATGCACAGTAATGCTATGTAGTATTTACAGTAGAGTCTCACTTATCCAACACTCGCTTATCCAACGTTCTGGATTATCCAACGCATTTTTGTAGTCAATGCTTTCAATATATCATGATATTTTGGTGCTAAATTCATAAATACAGTAATTACTACATAGCATTACTGCGTATTGAACTACTTTTTCTGCCAAATTTGTTGTCTAACATGATGTTTTGGTGCTTCATTTGTAAAATCATAACCTAATTTGATGTTTAATAGGCTTTTCCTTAATCCCTCCTTATTATCCAACATATTCGCTTATCCAAGCTTCTGCCGGCCCGTTTAGCTTGGATGAGTGAGACTCTACTGTACTGTATTTACAAATTTACCACTAAAATATCACAATGAATTTAAAACACTGACTACAAAAACATTGATTATGAAAAAGCAGACTGCGTTGGATAATCCAGAACATTGTATAAGCGAATGTTGGATAAGTGAGATTCTTCTTTAATATGAAATAATTACTGGGATAGAATAATGCAGAACAATATAATCTCTAAAACCAGGACAGTAAATAAACAGGGGAATTCCACACAGGAAACAATCGGGGCCAGCTAACACCTCCCAACAAAGTATTCCCATCATCAAAGTCTGGCAAATCCTGTTTTCTCAGGGCCACAGACAGTAGAAGCACATAAAATATCGCAAACAACACCACTCTGAAAACAAGGGAATTCCAGACAGGAAACAATCAGGGCCAGCTAACACCTCCCAACAAAGTATTCCCATCATCAAAGTCTGGCAAATCCTGTTTTCTCAGGGCCACAGACAGTAGAAGCACATAAAATATCGCAAACAACACCACTCTGAAAACAAGGGAATCCCAGACAGGAAACAATCAGGGCCAGCTAACACCTCCCAACAAAGTATTCCCATCATTAAAGTCTGGAAAATCCTCTGTTTTCTCAGGGCCACAGACAGTAGAAGCACATAAAATATCGCAAACAACACCACTCTGAAAACAAGGGAATTCCAGACAGGAAACAATCAGGGCCAGCTAACACCTCCCAACAAAAAATTCACTCAGGGAGGAAACAGCCAGGCTTTAAAGCTGCAAGGCCATTACATCCTAATCATTTTTCCTAATTGCAGCATTCATACTTGCCTCCAACAAACAAAAAAACCAATCAGAAATATTGTATATTCACAACCTTTAGGAAATAATATCCCCTGATGGCGCAGCGTGTTAAAGCGCTGAGCTGCTGAACTTCTGGACCGAAAGGCCACAGGTTTGAATTGGGGGAGCGGAGAGAGCCCCCACAGTTAGCCCCAGCTTCTGCCAACCCAGAAGTTCGAAAACATGCAAATGTGAGTGCATCAATAGGTACTGCTCCGGCGGGAAGGTAACGCCGCTCCATGCAGTCATCCCACATGACCTTGGAGGAGTCTACGGACAACGCCGGCTCTTCGGCTTAGAAATGGAGATGAGCACCAACCTCCAGAGTAAGACACGACTGGACTTAATGTCTGGGGAAAACCTTTACCCTTGACCTTAACTACCACCAATTCCTCAATACTTTATTTCCCATACCACCAGACTTCGCCACAGCAATGCGTGGCCGGGCACAGCTAGTAAAATATAAAATACACATGAAAAAACCATTCATTTATACACTGATCCCATGATTCAGAACAAGAACCAGTGGACCATTCTTCTCCTCCCCTTCTTTGTTTAATTTCAGATGTACCAGAGGTGCTTTCAGGCTTTTCAGACTGGCTCTGCTTCAGTTACCAGCCCTCTGCCAAAACTTAGCAAGCACTTAACAATTTTTCATGCATATTCATATGACAGAGAGTATCTATTTAGGCTATGATGTTTTATTAAAAGATGAATTGAGTCATGCTGTAGTATTCTCTTTATGTCTCTTGCTGGAAGACAAGCAATAATAATAATGATGATGATGATGATGATAATAATAATAATAATAATAATATATCAAGGTCATTTGCTTTTTTGTATGTTCACTGTTATTTAAAATTACAACTTAGGATGCAGTCTTGGTTCAGTCACAAAGCTAATGTCATAAGCTAAAGGATTCATCACTATTAATATGTGTTTCTTTCCCTTTCTAACATACACACACAGTTAATGCTGCTTATGTGGAAGTTAGCCGAAGGCAATATTTATTTTTAGAAAAAAGATAGTAGCAAACTTGTTTGAACTTGCCCTGAAATGAAATTGTTGGGTTTTGCTTAGTTGTTTAGGAAATAGAGAAGCTGGGGAGAAGCGAGCATGTGGATTGCAAAGTTAACAGCATCACCATCTGTATATTTACTCAGAAGTAAAACCTACTATAATTGGAATCTCCCATAATGGGAGCTTAGCACTGAGAGATACAAATATACTAAATTGGTTTACAATTATCCAATTTGCACCTCTACCAAACCCTAGAGAATTCTAGGCGTTTAAATCCAAAATATATATTTACTATCCTCTCCAGAGAGATCAGTGCAGTATATCTTACTTGTATGACTTTAAAATAAAACAGATAGAAACAAATACAGACCAAACTAGATTTAAAAATAAATAAATAAATAAAATAATTAACCGGGATTGGCAGCTAATTTAGACCAATGGAAGCTAAGATTATACAAACCATCCTCCTGGCACAAGAAAATGATGCCTGAGCAAATGAGAGGGGTGAAAAGGAAAATCCCCCGGGGTCTTGTCGCACATTATTTTCTCATGCCAGGAGGACCCAAGGAGAGGAGTCATGGTGGCCACTGACCTTTTAAGGCAAGTTTTAGGAGGAAATTGGGAGCTGGAGGGGAAAGGATGGCTGCCCATCCACACCTTTGGGCTCCAGGGGCCCAAAAGGTGTGGGATGGCTGTGAGGATTCACCACCGGGACTGCGGAAGCAGTCCTGGGAGTGAGTCCCCACAGGCCCAACATCTCATTAGATCTGTGCCTTTCAGATAGGCCCAAATCTAATGAGGTATTCAATTAGTTTGGAACAAACCCAGGAAACCTTGGTTTCTTCCTAAGTAATTTTCTTTTTCACAGGAGGCATCATTTGGATGCCTCTAGTAAAAACCGAGACTCATCCTGTGTTTTGGGACTGTCTGGATGGGCCCATAGATTGCATTTTGTGGATCATTGGCTTTTTAAAATCAGGCAAAAATGCTAAAAATATTCAGGGGAAGAAAAGTAATGATATTGGTACCACAGGACTGTATCTTGTTTGAGATGTTTATTATAAACTGGAGAAGGCCCTTGTATCTTTACAATTGTGTAACAATAGGAATTTCAGCTTGTGTTGCTTGTCACACAACAAACTAACTTACAGAATTGCCTCTTCTGCACAACCATTAAATATACAGGACTAAATGGTGTTTGATATGGTCTTGAAGAAGGGTTGATGTAGATAAAGGTTCCACCTTTTTCTGGTTATTCTTCGAATAAAGGCAGCAAAAGCCAAGGTAATAAAAAATTCTGTCTCAATTGGGCCAGAATTTTTTTAAAGGTAAGGATTTGTTTGAGTCAGGCAGTTGGAGCCAATGAAGGCTTTATGCTTTTATTTATTTTGCCTCTTGCTCCATATTGTACTGTGTGAGTTTGATTCTTTATGTCACTGAGGGGAATCCACCCTGAACACACAAATGCCAACATGACTTACTATGCCAGGAAAGTTGCAGGATGAGGCAGTCCAGAGTGCCTGGCCACCATTGCTTCTCTGCATTGCTTCTCCTCCTACCAGGGATGGGGTGTGCAATCCTCCAGCCAAAGAGATTGAACTTTCTGGCTCAATCCCATTGGGTGTGGGGAGGGAGGCCTGACTCAAGTAGCCAGGTAGGCATCACTCCAGTTGGTAACGCATGCCACTAGAGAAAGCAATGGTCTCTGGATGCTGCAGGCTACCTAACCCTACAACCTCCCTGGTAGGCATATTTTTTGTTGTATTTTGCTATACAGCTGACTTTGCTGCCCCTAAATAAATTTACTAGATTTGATGATACCATATTTTGCCACAAGAGGAGAAATTTTGAGAAAAATGCACTGAGACTTAGTTCTTTGAGATTTTATCTCCAACACAGCTAAAAGTATTTCATTTGGACTACAATTTTACTTATGCAGCACCTAAACATTATTCCAGATGTAATAGTATAGAGACTTCTTAAGAAGTTTAGTGTTCTCTGACAAGGCACAATTAACTTTGCACAGGACAGGGGCAATCTGGATCTCAAGGTAAGTCATTTTTCCACTGCTAGGAGTTAATATTGTATTACCTGTCTTTTCTTGTCCTGGTTTCTAGTTCTCACATAGCCAAGAAAGAAAAAGGTCTCTGCCTGCATTGAGATACTTCTAGACCAGGCTTGTCCAACTTGAGGCCTAGGATGCCTATGAATGCAGCCCAACACAAAATTGTAAACTTATTTAAAATATAAAGAATTTTTTGTTTTGTTTTTGTAACTAAATCACATGGTTCTTAAGTGTAAACCTTGGAGATGGCAACAGAATGGATCAATCAGAATGTTACATCTACAAATATTAGAATATTCTCTGCAATTCACTTTACAATTGCAAACAGTTCAGCTAGAAGACCTACTCTGAATGGGGCAGTGCATAATTAGAATTATTATGCATTTTCGCTTATTTGTGGTGGCAGATATCATGAAAATTATGCACTGACCTTTTTTTGGTGCTAATTAATTATTTTTAGTGTTAGCATATTTATTTGTGGCTGAAGATCATTCTTCTTCTTCCAATGTGGCCCAAGGAAGCCAAAAGGTTGGACACCCCTGTCTAGACCATTTTAACTGACAGCTGAGTGACGTCCGAGACACACTGTAGGCTCATTACTTTAACATGGCCATTTTTCTTCTCCTGGTTTTTAACATCTTTGCCTAATGAAAAAGCCAGTGAAGCATCGAAAGCTGGTACTATGTATTTTTTTCCATTTTGATTGGTCAATGAAAATATTGCTGTGTTGTCGAAGGCTCTCATGGCCAGGATCACTGGGTTGTTGTATGTTTTCCAGGCTGTATGGCCATGTTCCAGAAGTATTCTCTCCTGACATTTCGCCCACATCTATGGCCGGAATCCTCAGAGGTTGAGGTATACCTTATATACTTATACCTCAACCTCTGTGGATGCCTGCCATAGATGTGGGCAAAACAACAGGAGAGAATACTTCTGGAACTTGGCCATACAGCCTGGAAAACATACAACCCTGAAAATATTGTTCTTTTGTGGATTTGTGGTTTTGTTCGATTTGCCACATTGGATCATAGAATCATAGAATCGTTGAGTTGGAAGAGACCTCATTGGCCATCCAGTCCAATCCCCTGCAAGAAGCAGGACAATCTCAGTCAAAGCACCCCCAACAGCCTGGGCTTAAAAGCCTCCAGAGAAGGAGCCTCCACCACACTCCGGGGCAGAGAGTTCCACTGCTGAACAGCTCTCACAGTGAGGAAGTTCTTCCTAATGTTCAGGTGGAATCTCCTTTCCTGTAGTTTGAAGCCATTGTTCCATGTCCTCGTCTCCAGGGCAGCAGAAAACAAGCTTGCTCCCTCCTCCCTATGACTTCCCCTCACATATTTGTACATGGCTATCATGTATCCTCTCAGCCCTCTCTTCTGCAGGCTAATCATGCCCAGCTCTTTAAGCCACTCCTCATAGGGCTTGTTCTCCAGACTCTTAATCATTTTAGTTGCCCTCCTCTGGACACTTTCCAGCTTGTCAACATCTTCCTTCAATGGCGGTGCCCAGAATTGAACACAGTACCACACAGGTGTGGTCTGACCAAGGCAGAATAGAGGGGGAGCATGACTTCCCTGGATCTAGACGCTATACCCCCGTTTATGCAGCCCCAAATTCCATTGGTTTTTTTTTTGCCGCCGCATCACATTGTAAGGTCATGTTTAATTGTAGGCTCATGCTCCTGAATATTCAGGATATTATGACAAAAGAAAAGAAAATACATCTCAGAATGGCTGACCACAGCTTAAGAGAACACCAAAAGAATATTATGCTATTGCTGAAACTGCAAAACACACTGTGATCATTTTTAAGCCATCAACTCTTCTAAGATTATGTAGAGTGTTGTTGGAGATATAGACAATGACAGCCTTAAAGTGCAATAATACACATCTGCATAGTACTACTTAATATGTATTAGAGAACAATACTTTCTGCTTTGTATCTCTAAAGAGCAGTTTGCCTCAACAACACATTTCTGACAGTGATGTGAGGGTGGTTTCTTTCACTGCAAGGTCAAAGTATGGTTGGAGCAGAATATTCAGCTTTCTTTTGCCTTCTTCAGCAAAACCAAAAGATTATCAATAGTACATCCACACGTATACATATCTAATATTTATTCATTCTGATGGTGGTAGCTGCTTGCAAGATAGACATGTCATCATGTCTTTTATCTCTTCATTGTATTACATACATTTGGTGCAGTTATTTTGACTTGATTTTATTATTCTTCAGATACATGTTTTCTTGTCCTTCACTTTCTTGAAAGGAAAATTAAATAACACATTAACTCATCTCAAATATACTTTACTACATTGAGATAAAGGATTTCTGTACTCCTTTCCATCTGGTCATTCTGTCTCCTGCTGTCCTTTGGTTTTCCTTTCTGCAAGTCGTGTAGCATAAAAAATCTTAGACAGACTATCCATATGGTTACTAGCAGTTAGTTGCAAGGGCTTCAAGAAGAAGGGGAAGATCTGGCCAGATTCCCAGAGGTGAGTAAAGGAGATGAGCCCAGGTGGGAATTCTTAATAGCTGGCTCACTGATTTCATACGTCCAGTTCAGCCATTACTTGTTATGGGTAAACAGGACTTCTGTACCTGCTGAACAGGATCCACTCTTAAAAATAAACCTAGATGTTACATCTTCCCCTTATCCATACTTAGAGCTCAGCAAGTCACTTTTCAAGCAGAGTTTTTTGCAAATCCCATTGTAGGTTTTATTTAGAGAGTGGTTCATCATAATGTCTTAGGTACTTCTTAGAGGAGCTTTGTACAATACAAGCACATGAAGAAAAAATACAATAACATACATTAAACTACATGAAGTTAAAGTTGAGAAACAACCATAGGTTCTATGTAAAAGTACAGATACAAATTATTTTACTTCAACAAAAATAGCAATTCAAAATGATAAAAAGAGAAATGCCTGAAAATACCAAACAACAAAAATATCACAGTATATCCCAACCCCTAAGACATATAAATTGGCTACTTCTGGGCCATGGGGCATCCCACAGCTAACCCTTTTTTTTCTGCCAATGGAATTTTTTTTCAAATTTGAAATGTTTTGTTTTGTTTTGTGAGAGCTAATTCACCTAAAGTGAGTTAAAAATTGATGATGTGTGTTTTTTTCCTGTCTAGAGTTAGTTTTAAAACATCTTCCTAAATGCTGTGGAAAAACAACAGGCCTGCATACCTGTGGCCCTCCAGATGTTTTGGACTTCAGTTCCTATGATTCCTGGCTATTGGAACAGCTGGCTAGGGCTTCTGGAATTGGAGGCCCAAACATCTGGAGGACTACAGGTTGTGCAGGCCTGGTATACAGCAACCTCACATTCACAGTGTCTAAGACGTCATCTACACTGCAATATAACATCCAGATTATCTGATCTGAATTTGATTATATGGCAGTGCAGACTAATATATCTCAGTTCAAAGCCGATAATCTGGATTACATATGACTGTGTAGATGAGGCCTTCCTCCTTCAGTCTTTGTTCCTCACAGAGGCTGTGTGCCTTTAGCAGTTGCACAGCAGTGTAATATATTTATACAGTATTTATAAATATTCCATCATAATAAAACATGTATTAACAAGCAACAAACATCTTGGTGAGCACATTTGAAATAAATTGCATTACATATCCTCCCTTCATTTTTGTTTATGAGTAATAAAACAGATCTATTTCATTATATGCCTGTTTGTGTTAACCTTAATAAATAATTCCAGAGGTTACTGTGACTATGACAGTCTTACCACATATTAATTCCTCTGAGAATAGTTGGTGTACATGTCCCATTCTGAATATTAAAAATAATCATCTTAGTTCAGTATAATGCTATAAAATTATAGTTAGGTTTTCTATTAAGACATAGACCAAACCCATAGAAATTCAATTGACAATATTTTTCTCTGGCATGATATAAACAGAAAATTTCTGCTTAAACAATCTTTCCCAGGAATAAAGGTAATAACTGCAGTAGCCATGTGTTGTTGTTTATTCGTTCAGTTGTTTTCGACTCTTTGTGACCACATGGAACAGCCCATGCCAGAGCTCCCTGTCAGCCATTGTCACTCCCAGCTCCTTCAAGGTCAAGCCAGTCACTTCAGCAGTAGCCATGTGGATACCACTAAATAACCTGAACCTGGTGAGAAAAGAACTATGATGGGACATCATGATGGCACAATTGTAAGGTAAGTCTAGATAGAAAGTCTTCTCATTTTTAAAGTTAAAAAAAGAAGTAATTTGCTTGGTAGAACATTTTAGACCAAACATTCAATTGATGCTCCTTATCAGACCTTGGAAACCTGCTTTAAAAAACAATTCATTACAATAGTTCTAGGGCCAGAAATAGAGCAAATTAGCTTTGTAAGCACCTTTTAAATTGTAGTTAGTTTGTTTCTCAACAACAATAGCAACATAAAAGAAATTGGTACTTCTGGTTTTTTAGTTACTGGGGAGGAAATCTGAATGCTGCAAGCTTCTGACATATGGCAAAAATGCATATTTCTCTTGTTCATTTGAATGTTGCCTTAGTATGTAAACAGCACATAAGCCAGCACTTGAACTACATGACATACACTCTCCACTATTTATTCAGACCAGACCCCTGTAACTTTAAAAGTACAATTAATCCTTCACATCTATGGATTGGATTTGGGAGCATTTTACCTTCCCACCTAGATTCCTCCCATTCATTTATCTAAATATAGATGTCTTTTGCTTGTATTTCAAGAAAGCATTTGACAAGGTCCCCTATGATATTTTGATTAGCAAACTGACTAAATATGGACTAGATAGAAACACTGTTAGGTGAGTTCATGATTGGTTGGGGAAACATGCTCAAGGAGTTGTCATTCGTGGCTCTACTTCAAATTGGAAAGAGGTCTTTAGTGGGGTGCCCAAATTTCTGTTTTGGGGCTAGCACTCTTCAAAAAAAATTAATCAGTGAGTTAGATGATGGGGTGGAGAGAATCCCAGATGATGCAAACCTTGTAGGGTAGCTAGCTAACACATTAGATGATATGAACAATATTAAAAAGATCCTTGTGACAGATCAATTTATTGTGGCTGGCCCCCAAACTCTAGAAATCATTTCACACATCCTGCCCCCCCCCCAAACTATTTCCTTACTGGATTGAGTTACTGGAGTTCAAGATGATCTATAAATGTGGATTTGTGGCTGTGGTGTTCTGTGGGTTCTTTTGTTTTGGTATGTATATTGTGACTCTGGTTTAGGCTTGATAGACAACAAGAATAGGCTTATTAAACACTGTAGAAAAATATAATGATCTCAAACTGGTTCCCGGGTTTCCTTTGTAAACATCTGCACAACAATACTTCTTTTTGCAATACCAGTTTGAAACTATATTAAACGGTTAGTGTAGATAAAGTCTCACTCTAGAGTGGTCAGATGCAAAAGAGTCTTGTGTATCTTTAATAATTGAGTGAAAGAGGCAATTTCAACAGTACTTAAAAAGTCTTGTAATTGAATATAGTAATAGGTAGGTATAAGCTATTCCAAAGAAATAGACCAAAGAAGAAAGGAGTAGAGGTAGAAAAAAAAGGACGAGAGCCTTTTTAGTATCTATCTTCAGGAGAGAGATCAAAAGAGTGACTTCAATGTATGGATCTATTATAGACCCCCCCCCCTCCCCACCCCAAGCAAGATTGTATACTTGGATGACACCTCTCTAGAACAGATGGCCAGACATGCAAAAAGAAGTTATTATTATAATGAGAGACATAACCATCTTGATGTCTGTGAAAAGTCAAACTTTGCCAAGGATGCAAGATCCAACAAATTCTTCACTTGTTTTACTGACAATTTCATTGCTTAAAAGATGAAGTAGGGAACAAGAGAATGGAATGTTTTTGGTCCTGATCCTAACAAACAAGGATGAACAGTCAATGCAGTGGTATGATTGGTGATGAACAAGTGGTACTTGACCCCCACAAAATGTACTAAAATGTATGAAGGAAGAAACAACAAGTGTTGAAAATGTAAGGAATAAGAAGAAACTTTCTACCACATGTGGTGGTCTTGTAAAAAAGCAAGAGAATTCTGGGGAAAAGTACAAAAAACACTGCAGGATTTTTTAAAATCAAAGATACAGTTAGAGCCTGAATTATTTTTATTGGGAATGCCAAATAAACAAACAAAATTACTAAACTACAAAGTACAGCACTGCATGATAATTACAGCACGGATGCTATATGCACAACACCGGAAGAAGACAGACATTCCAAAAATAGAAGACTGAATTGTAAAGGCTTTTAGAATAGCAGAAGTGGACAAATTGGAAATGATGAGCAAAAAAACAAAAACAAAACAAACACGCACACAGAGAAGAAACTGTATCAAAGACTAGGAACCAATTCTAAATTTTGTTTTTAAAAAGAGAGAAAAGTTAGTATGGAATGGAATTTATCAATAACAACTATCATGCCATATGGAAGAATGGAAGAATACTGCAATAAGAAGGAAGAACAGAGCTGTGAATGATTGTCTCTAACCCAAAGAATGAGAAGTCACTACAGTGGGAGGGGTGGGAGGAAAGAATAGCATAGTCAAGTAGAATGATTGCATAGATGTAAAAAAAAAAGGAAAAATATTGCACTGGTACATGTACATATACATGTGCATAGATTTGTATTGTGTATTTTTATAAATATGTAAATTTTAAAAAAAAATACATGCAATACAAAAAAGATGGTGTGATTGGGATTGTAAGATCTCTGAATCCAAACAACCTTGGAGTTTCATGAGATTTAAGTTTTTTAATGATACCATGAATTGCAATGACAATGACTGCTTGGTTTCAACCAGTGGTTCTCAACCTGTGGGTCCCCAGATGTTTTGACCTTCAACTCCCAGAAATCATAACAGCTGGTGAACTGGCTGGGATTTCTGGGAGTTGTAGGCCAAAAACATCTGGGGACCCACAGGTTGAGAACCACTGGTTTAAACAAAAGACATATTCTTCCATTAGGGATTTTAGATGGGCTCTTCTAAAAAAAGATCAACTGCAATATCAATAGGATGCAAGAATGACTAAAACAGATTTACTTTTTTCTTTTTAAAGATTTTTAATTTTAATTTGGGGGGGGGGGTGCATTTCATCACCTAAGGGTCATTGATGTCAATTAGCTATTTTCAGCTTTTGATTTTTTTTCTAATGTAATTGGACAGGAATTCTGGAGTTTTATTATTGAATTCATGGGATCTTTGTTTTCTATACTATACTTATTGAACATAGTGAGGTGCACTCTAAGGGCTCTTCCACACAGCCATGTAGCCCAGAATATCAAGGCTGATAATCCACAATATCTGCTTTGAACTGGGTTATCTGAGTCCACACTGCCAATATAACCCAGTTCCATGTAGATTCTATACAGCTATGTGGAAGGGGCCTAAGTCTTAGGGGTGTAAGGGGGATCTAAGTCTGTTCGGTAGAATCTATGGCCCCTTCCACGCAGCTATTTAAAATCCACTCTGAACTGGATTATATGGCAGTGTGGACTCGGATAGCGCAGTTCAAAGCAGATATTGTTGATTATCTGCCTTGATATTCTGGGCTATATGGCTGTGTGGAACAGTCCTAAATCTGCTTAAGAAGCAATTTTTGGCTAATAGCAGTTTACATCAAAGTAGTAGTGGTAATAATAATAATAATAATAACAACAACAACAACAACAACAACAACAACAGTGCGGTTTTCTGGCATTGGCTTGGTTGAACCTGCCGGTAGTTACACTACCGCCAGCACAGCTCTCAGCATCCTTGGAACAGATAAGCCCCCCCCCCCCCCCCCACCATGACAGTCCTAAACGCTTGGGAAGTGTTCGACTTGTGATTTTGTGATACGAAATCCAGCATATCTATCTTGTTTCCTGTGTCATACTATGTCATTTCGTCAATAATAATAATAATAATAATAATAATAATAATAATAGTAATGCTTTTTTTTATAGCCCACCCTGTCTCCCCGAGTGTAAAAAACAGAAATTAATGAGAAAAAAAATCTTGAGAAAGCTAAAACAGATACCAAATTCAAGGTAGTCTGCAATAAAACAAGTCTCCAGAAGCCACTCAGTTTCTGCAAGATTGGGTGGGAGTAATTCTCCTGTTTGGCACCCCAAAAGTTGACAGGGATGGCAGTGAAATACTTTCTCTTGGGCTTCACTTTGTGAACAATGTGGGTTTTGCAACTAGCAGCAGCTGGTGAAGCAAAGATAAGTGAAAAGGTGAAGCAAAAGGAGGAAAAGCATGACCGGAGGACCTGGCAGCAAGCCAGTTTCGGAGACAAGCAGGACACAGTGCCTCATGGGAGAAGAAGCCCCACTCCATGGCAGGTGCAGATACAAAACTGGAATGTAAAGCAGAATCTCCATTTTTAAAGCCATCCCATGTGTATAAGTGATATTGATACAGTACATTTTAAAATGAGACTGCAATTGAAAGCTATAAGGCAGATATACAGTATTAATGTATGATGTTTTACCTGCTCCTTTGTGCATTTCTGTGCCAGGAGAGATATACCCATGGAATTGCTGCCTATCATGCACCTGTTGTAGCTATGAAGTTGCCCTGGCCTAGAAGGGAGAACACTAATGGGAAATACAGCTGAAATATCCCTGCTGATAAAAGTCAATGGCAACTCTCTTGTAGAAACAGTTCAGTTTTTGCTAAGCCTCAAATGATTATGTATCATATAAAGTGGCCCTCTTTGCTTTATCTGCAAAAGAGATCAGTAAGAGAAAGCTAGATAAAATTGCCATCAACTGCTACAGAGACTCAATGGGCTAAATTGACCTCCTCCCCCGAGTAACTATCAATAATTCACATTGGTTTTTTTGCTCTTTGTGTAAGCATGAAGCTCACCTATGTTTGTTATCTTTTTATTCCTGCTTGTTTTGAGGGTACTATTCTGTACACCCTGCACCTGTATCTTTTTGTCATGGCCTTGGGCTAGTACAATAAACTATTTGATTGATCTAGGATTACGGAATTCAGTTCCCAGCTAATGATGAAGAACTAAGTATCTCAGTACTGCTAAAATTCTGTAATGTGGAGCTAACCAGTTGTCTGTCAATAACAGCAATGAGGGAGGATGTTTAGCAGTGAAATTAATATATAGAGTGTGTTATGATTATGCTGCTTTATCAGAGGCACAGTCCGGAAGAGAAAATGCCAGAAGTTTATACAAACAAAGCCATGTTCAGCATTCTGAAATCAAAGCACAAAGTCTAAGCAATAACTGACAAGAATCGTAGTCCAAGTTCAATTACTGGACTCAGTATGGAGAATTACAGGATCAGGTCTGTCATAAACAATAGCTAAAGTCTGAAAAGACATATGTCCAAGAGTAGCAGAGTCTGGGTTCAGTCAGAGAACAACAATGTTGACTGTCACAAGTCTTCAGACTGAGCCTCATTATCCTAAGATCTCAGCTATTGCTTGTTGAGAGCTTGTTTCTCTTCTAATCTTAAGGACCTGCAAGACTCTGCATGCTCCCTTCTGCATTCTAAAACTGGAGATATGTTTAACTCCTTGCTACCTGGTTTTGTATTTGCTTCAACTTGCTCAGATTGCTGGAAAGTGTCTGTCACTGTGTTGAGGGCCAACAATAACTGAACTATGCTGGAGAAACTGCTAGGAGCTGCTGACCTCCATCTTCCCCTCTGGCTCTTTCAGCCACTCCTCATTCTCAGTGTCAGAGCTGGCCAAGACAGAGTGATAGCATGGATTATTTCATCAAAAAACGTGATTGCTAAAGAAACAATGAGCTGCTCGACAATTAAATAATTCATTGAAAAGGTCAAATTTCCACATTACATTCACAGTCAAAGGTTTGGCATGGTTATTGCTGGTAGTAACACTATCCTAATGTAAGGATTATAGAAACTGTAGTTAGAGCAAAATAAGAATGCTAAATATTACTAATGTTAATATTGTGTACAATACAACCCCCATATCTATTGAGAATATATTCCAAGACACTTGACACTTCAAATAATAGCAAACTCTATATTTTGACTTTACTTGAGTCAGAAACATACCATAAAATAACTCTGGAGAACCCAGAGAGGCTCACAAACACTTCTGGAGGAAATATTTTGTGGAGTATGGGAAAGCAAAACCACAAGTACAGTAGAGTCTCTCTTATTCAACATTCGCTTATCCAACATTCTGGATTATCCAACGCATTTTTGTAGTCAATATTTTCAATATATCGTGATATTTTGGTGCTAAATTCGTAAATACAATAATTACTACGTAGCATTACTGCATATTGAACTACTTTTTCTGTCAAATTTGTTGTATAACATGATGTTTTGGTGCTTAATTTGTAAAATCATAACCTAATTTGATGTTTAATAGGCTTCTTCTTAATCTCTCCTTATTATCCAACATATTCACTTATCCAACATTCTGCTGGCCCGTTTATGTTGGATAAGTGAGACTCTACTGTATTGAGTTTGTGGCTAAGCAGGTTGTGCTGTACTCTCTTTTTCAGAAACAAGTGACAGGAACAGGCCAGATGAGAAATCTAGAGAAAATACTGGAAGCTCTTTGAAGTAGGTCAAATTATTGATTTCTCATGCCTAGATTTTAGTTTGACTGAAAGCAGTCTTAAAGGTTTCAGAATTTCCAGCAACTGCTATGTAACCCTTTTGGCTGGATATTAAGTGGGATTATTCTGTATGTATACTTTGCAGACAGGTCTCAGAAAGTTACTTTCTGTACTACTGCTCTTTCAACCCTTTGCCATAAAAGAAACATTTCCAAGTGCTGGTCTTCTAATGGCCTGTATGTTTTTGTTCCATATGTTATTTCAATATGTTGCTACCTGCCTTGAGTCAATTATCAAGAGGAAGGTGGGATATGTGTCTGAAATATCTTAGGACCAGACAGATTAAACAAATACCAAGGGCAACTCTCTATGCAGGGGCAATGATTCAGCTCTACAGATTTTCTGCCCAGTTTTTCCAGGTGAATTTTAAATGATCTATAGCTACTATTTTAGAAGTGAACTACTTCTAAAATATTCAAGAGGGCTGAGATGAAGCTCAGATGCCAACACCTTCATCTAACTCACTAAAACTAGCTTCCACTTCAATTCAGATTCTTTACTTCAAAATATTGCTCTGCCATCTGAACTCATACCTGCTGGCAGAATAACTCTGCTGCTTAAGATCTTTGGGCCAAAGAGTCATAAAAAGGGCTTGAAAAGGGGGTAAGGTGATGAAAAAGTCAAGGTATAGCCGTACCAAACCTTCTCCATCTTAGGGAGTGCTAGCATAAAATTAGGTCAGGATGAAGGCAATCCTAAATAATTTTCAGCACCCTCAAGCTGGGAGGGGTTTGAATTCACTGCAACTCTGCTTCACTATAGCTAGCTGCTCCTTGGAAATCTTGGCCAATTATATTGCATAGTACACATCTAAGTAGAATATATTAACCCAGCAAATGATATGCATTTTCATTCAGAAGTAAAGAGCACTTCATTCCATAAGCCTTTTTGATAAGAAACTCTGGATGAATATACAGGATAAAACAAAATGTTGCTTCATGCTATTTTACGGCAGAGAGGACCTTCTCTACTATGGCATCCTATTTATGGAAAAGCAATGTGAAGTCAAAATGGCATCTTATTAAAACTTCTGGAGCCTGATTGACTTTCTCCAAATTTGCACATATGAGTAATTTCAAATTGTTTTAGCTTTTAAAAAGCTGGCTCATTTCAAGCATTAAGTGGGCCTCTAAAGTATTTTTAGAATTTAGATGGTTCAAACTTTTATTATATGCCACACTGAGATCAATTAAGACAAGCTGTATATATTTTAATAGGAATAAATAAAATTTCATAGACAGTTCTTTTTCTTTTTATAGAAGTTGTGTTAACCTTCTGAGCCCAAGAGGTTCTACCTCTTTAGACACTGACCTGCCATTCACCATTCCCTCATGTCTCATAGTTTTTCTCTCTAGGCTTCTAAAAACTGAATTCCTGTCAAGTATAGGACCTAAATATCTCAAAGGAATCAGAGCCTGTGTGCACTTGGAACCTAAGTAGGGTCAGTCACAGGCCCCTTTTACACTGCCAGAATATCCAGGTTGTCAAAGCAGGAAATCCACATTATCTGCTTTGAACTGTATTATTTTAGGGCACTTTCACACAGCCATATAACTCAGATCAAGGCAGATAATCCACATCTATTTGAACTGGGTTATTTGAGTCCACACTGCCATATAATCCAGTTTAATGTGGATTTTATACAGCTTTGTGGAAGGAGCCACAGATAAAAGATACCTGGAGCACAAAAGAGGGCAGAAGTGGTGCTTAATGTGTGGCCCTGTCTCCTTGGTTGTTTTGTGATGTGGGTTCTTTGGAGCTGTACTTTTGGTAAATGTTTAAGTCACTTTATGTTGTAATTTTGCAAGAAAAGAAGGAAGGAAAGAGACAACTATCTAACTAAACTAATCGCCCTGAGAGCTGACTGATAATCTGATTTATGGACTCTTACTCCCTGCATGACTATCAGCTACTCAGTGTTTTAATTGCTCCCAGATCCATTTGGTTAGCCATTAGTGAACTGACCTGATGCTGCTTTATAAGAACAGTATATTAAAAATAAATAAACAAATAAACCATGTCATTGTTAAAACTATATTTTTTCTTGAAATGAAAAAAGTTTATTGAAATGAAGGGAAAGAGAATGTAGCATAAGGAAATTAGCCAGTGTAGAGAACTGTAATTATAATGCTGTATTTGAAAAGCTGCATAACAATATGGAGTGTTGGGGAAGCTAAAATTTATAATTTCATTTGTATGTTTTCATTTTATGACTTGTTCATATGGCTAGTAGTTAAAAGTTGGTGTTGAACCAAGCTGCAGGGTCTCTTGCTTTGTGCAACAAAGCCAGTATGTTGTCTCTGTATGGGAAGGTTGGTAGAAAGCATGAGAAGGAGGAACTTAATTCAACAATGCTAAGATGCAACAGTCTATTTCCGAAGGAGGGTTAAGATAGTGCAAAGCAGACAAAGGACATTCTAGGAGATGAGACATTCTCTGTCTTTCTCTTCTTCCAACACATTGACCTTCAGCTGAACTGTATCTCTGTCATCTCCAACAAACTTCACAGTGTCCCCCTATATCCACCACCCACAGGTACACAAAAGCTAGTGAAACCCCTTCTGTAAAAGAACCTGTCAAAAGTCAGATGCCAATTAGAGAGCAAAATAGAGTTTATTAAAGCAACTGTCCAAAAATAGCTCAACAAACTAAAACTTAACAAATAGCTCAACAAATTAAAACAGGTACACAAAAGCTAGTGAAACCCCTTCTGTAAAAGAACCTGTCAAAAGTCAGATGCCAATTAGAGAGCAAAATAGAGTTTATTAAAGCAACTGTCCAAAAATAGCTCAACAAACTAAAACTTAACAAATAGCTCAACAAATTAAAACACTTAACTTTCAGTGTTATTAAGTAGAACAAGCGGGTAAAACCCCAAAAAACAAGAACTGGCAAATAATCCGGATTAGCCAGAGATATAATCCAGGTTAAACTTAAAGTTCTAGAACTTGACCCAAAAGTTCACAATGGGCTGAAAAACGGAGGCATGAACTAAAGCAAGTAGTACTGAAGCCCACAAACCTTTCCCAAAACTCAAAAGTACAAATAGGAGTTCAAAACAAACAAATGCCCAAACTGAGCTAGGGAACTCCCAGTTGAGAGCAGCAAAGCCAGCAAAACAGCGAGACGCTGGCGAGTTCGCTGCAATCGCTGCTGGAACATACACCAAACCAATAGTTAAAGGAGCAGAGCGGGAAAGCGTCGTCAAGCCGGTCTGAAGTCGGGATAAACCAGCAGCGCCAAGCCAGGAGTTAAAGGAGCAGAGTGGGAGAACGTCGTCAAGCTAGTCCGAAGTCGGGATAAGCAGACAGTGTCAGTATCAGGAGTGAAGGTAGTAGTCAGCAACAGCAGACAGCCACGGAATAGAGAACGATGCCAAGCCATGGATTGAGAGCAAAGAGCAAAGCCGAGTCAAGTTCCAGTCCAAGGTCCGAGAGGTTGAAGTCATCCAAGAAGGTCACAACACGAAATGGCACAGAGAGCCAAAGCAACGAGGGCGAACAGCAGCTAATACAAAATAGTAATAACAGTGCAGTCCAGGAAAACCCACACAATTCCAGCCCTCCGTTGCAGAATAACCCAGATTAAATTTACATCCGTTGCAAAGTCCCAGTCCAGTCTTCAGTAACACACACAGGAAACCCAATGGCACCCAGCAACACCTTGCCACATGCAAGGTATAATGGCCAAACAATATATCCAGGTCTCCCTGGGCTTCCAAACTATCCACGCCCAAAGAGCAGGTGTCCCAATTTCTTAATCTGAATCAGAACTCCACATAGCCAATGCCCTTGGGTCAGGTGTTCCGAATTCCTCATCAGAGTCCCAATCATCCTACCCATGCCCAACCCTATCCACACCTGTGGACCCCCTCTCACTCCTCCAAGCAGACCAAGTGGGATCTGCTTCTGAAGACACCCAAGCTTCCCCAGCATCAGCAGTATCCATGGGCCCAGATTCGTCCCCAAGCATCTCCAGTGCCCATGCCCAGTCCGTGCCCAATTCTTCCATAACACCTGTTCCCCAGCATCCATTTCCACCTCAGGATCCCCACATGAATCCTCCTCAGAAGACTCCCCATCAGTCCTTCTGACCCTTTTCCTAAACAAATCCTCCAATGAGACCTCCTCGCGAGGGGTTTTCCTTCCTCTCCTGATCCCACCACTATCATTCACAGTCTCCGAAGGCACATTCACAACAGAACCTTAAGAGTGCAGTTTCAGTACAGGGAGGCAATTGTTAGCATAATGAACACGATTAGACTGTGTTGAGAAGTATGTATTAGCTCCCCCACCCCCACCCCCAGCCCAGCATTTGAACCAATGGATGCAGAGAGTAATGACACTTTTTGTTCACAAACATAAGCCATTCACATTAGGAAAAGGATAACATCTTACTGTTACAAAGCTCTCTAAAGCAACCTGGATAGGGGAACCACCTGGGATGGTTTGCTACAAGCAAAGTACAGTTCTATAATTAATGATAACAATGTTTTATGTATCTTCTTACTGTCAGCCTAAAAGAAAACCATAGTTCATTTAAGGTATTGTCGATTCCCATTTCTGCAGATAAACACATAAGGCTTTAAAAATCTATTATGAATCAGATATTTCACTTAGCAATATTTGCTGTTTAGAAATAGACAGGCATTGGTTGCTGAGAAATGTGATAACATCTCTGCTGGATAGACATGGAAGCTAGTCTGAGGTTCTTGCTTACCTATTTCCCATTAAACTGACTCTGTTAAACAACTGAGCAAAGCTCTGTCTTGTGAGCTGCTTGAAATACATTCCGATCTGGCTTAGTGCCAGAATACCATGTAAATCATATTCACAGTTACTATGAGAAGTTTACTAGAGGGTATTCAAAGGAAGCTACCAAAAGAACATACAAAATGTAAAGTAAATATTAACAATGAAGTAATTATTTTATTATCTCTAAGTAATCAAAATAGTGTTTGGACAGGAACTCCTAGAAGCATAAGCTCTTAGATAAACAGCAGAAAGACTAACAAAGAAACTAGGAATGGGAGCTTAAAGGATTGCATGGGGATGAAGGGGCTCTTTAATTCAAATATGTATCCACCCTGAACATGCATTTGCTTTTTTGTGAGTGGTAGATGTCATTTTGTTAGATATAGGGAAGAGCACTCTTATGCTCATAGAGCATGTTTTCCATATCCATGAGGGATACATTCATGGACTTGTGTGACCCCAGAACTGGATAATAGTGAACCCTATTGAAAGAGCCACTTTCAGTAGAAGCATACACTAGTTTTCCACTGCAGGATCTAGAAAATGCCTAGGGATTGTAGGGGAAATTTGTCTGTCAAGTTCGTTTTCACTGCAACCAAGAGAAGAGATGGACAGCAGATCTAGCATTTTGAGGTCCTCCAGTGACTCTATGGTTAACTTTCAGTGGAAGTTGCCACAGAATTGCAGCAGATTTTGGAAAATGGCATTCATACCTTTTTGGAAAAAAAACACCTTTTGGAGATCATAACTTTTAAACACCTTTCAGAGTAGAATCTTCTCTTTTGGTATACTTTTGGACTCTAGTTGCGTTGCCCCTTTAAAAAGGCAAACCATGAAACCTCCAAGGCCCGGTTTCCCAATGAGGTGCTGAGAGGCGAGGAGATGGAGATATAACAGATTTTGTTTGCAAATAGAGACCTGTGGGTAGCAGTGAAAGAAAGTGCCACACTGAATGAAGCCTCACATGAGATTTTTATAAGGTTTGTAAATATGTTTCACACTTCCTTTTCCACACCCCTTTCCCCTTTCATCCTGTTTTATGATACTTTGAACAGAGATAATTCACGTAAGAAATTTCCCCATAATTTCCCAGTTACAAATCATTCAATCTATCAAACACCATTTGGACTTCCTGGGTCCTGTTTGAACCTTTCCTCATTTCTTTGAGGCTCCCATTTGGTGCAATCCATCAAAACACCATTCCTGTTTAACTTTCTTACATCTGAGACTATTGCTTCCACCTATTGTCTTTTTCTCTGCCTGTGTAAGCTTCCTGGCTTGGCATTACCCATACAGACCCTTCAACTGATTTCTTTTACATAACGAAAAAAGGTGATTAGTTATTTGTTGTTGTGTCCTTTTTCCTCACAGCTTCCATTTGATGGTGTTTTATTGCTATTTATTAATCAAACCTTCTATTCTTCATTTTTTATTAAATCAGGTTTTTGTCCCCTCAGAGCCATCCCGAGGTAATTTTCGGGAGTAGGCGACCAGAATTTTGGTGCCCCTCTCAAATTTTGGCACCCCCCCCCCAAAGCTAATTGCTTTGGCTGCCCTCCTGCTCTCCCTCACTGTCTGAGGACTCCTCGCCCGCTGTCCGCCCGTCGATGGGCCTGTACACTGGTCTGAATTAATCTTTCCACAACCAAGTAGCTGTCACATTGAAACAGGTCAATTTTTATGTATGTTTATTCCTACACATACATTTCTTATATTTTCTGGATTTCTATATCACTTAGGAAGCTGGTATTAACACTAGAAATAGGTAAGATTTTAAAGCTTCTGGAAAGAAGAATTACTGTTGCCTTTTTATGCCTTATTTTCCCCAATTCAAAAAGAACTGCAACAAGCAATTACTTCAAGCATATAATCAAAGTAAAGAAAAGTAGCTTGCCCAATAGCCTATGAATATTATTTTTACTTCAGTGCACAACTTGGCTGCAAACTTTTTTAGATGACCAGCAGCTAGGCAGCCTACCCAGTTGCTTATAACACAGTTGTGCTTCCTAACTCAGGCTGGGTCTACACTGCCATATTCTCCAGATTATCAAAGCAGATAATCCACATTATCTGCTTTGAACTTGATTTTATGAATCTACATGGCCATATAACCCAGTTCAAAGCAGATAATCTGGATTTTAAATGGCAGTGGATATGGGCCTCATATACCATTGTAAATCATGTTTCTGTAACGTACTTGAGACAATTTTGAATTTGAGACTAGATGCCTAGAAATGTAACTTCACTAGGCTGGCCTGGCCTCATTTTAGGACATTTTTTTTTTAGTTTTTTGTTTTATTTTTATGTTTTTGTATTTTATTTTTAACTAGAAAAGTGAGGGGTAGGGGTAAGTCTTTATCTGGCACTTTAACAAAGATTTTGTAAAATACTGAAAATTTCAACAATTTTCATTTTAAGTCCTTTGATTGTATCTTATGTCTGCTCCCATTGTCTCCTGGTCTTCATCAATTCTTTTCCAATTCTTCTTCAATGAAAATTAATCTTAGCAGATTGTTTCACATTAAATCTTTTTTAAAATTATTTATTATTAATATCTATAAAGGAAAAACTACAGTTTTCATTTAAAGTGTTAGTTGGTTAGTATTTATATCATTTTATCATCATCATGTTGTCTCTCTTTTTGTATTACATCAGTTTATGTAGTTCTATATAACCAATCCATTTTATAGCCTATCTCAATCTTAGTAGTTAATGTTGTGTATGCACTTTTAATCGTTCTATAAATTACAGTTTCTTAACACTTGATTCATCAGTTAGCATCCCTCTCTTAAGTTTTAACATACAAAATATAGAAGATAATCAAATATTATTGATCTTATTTTGAGTTATCAAATCCAGCTCATGAATATTTGATACCTCATCAGACGGCTGACCGCAGAAGGAGGTGGTGGTCAGCTTTGCCATGAGGCATGTGGAATTTGGCACCCCATGTCTCACATCACCTGCCTTGCCAGGAGGGCGATCACATTGGGGGAAGCATGGAGTGCACATGGTGCGCGCAACTTCCCTCATAGATTGGGCAACATGGGAAGCATCTCATGTTGCCAGGGCAACCATGGCATGTCGGTTTCACCCCTCTGTATCTATGGAGCCAGCACGACGTCGTTTGATGGGAGCTGGCCAGCTCTGTGGTTGACTGAGGCTAGATTAGTGTTTGCCACTGAATCTAGCCCTGTATGATGAGGTGGTAAGAGATGCTCTCTTCAATGAATGTGCTCATCAGCTTAGCAAAGCTGGGATTGCATCCAAAGTCTTTAATTCAAAGTTTTTTCTGTTCAAGGTTAGCACTTAAGGGCAAGGGATCTAACTAATCCTGCATATCTTGTTCACTATTACTAATTCAGAAAGTTCACAACCCCATATTTTATCATGCCCACAGAATGACCCTTCAGTACTCAGTGAGAAAAGTCCAGTATTTTAAATAAAATCATAACTATAAATATTTTTTCTACTGCTTTATCTGTAGTGCTATAGGGAGGTCTTAATTCTTACTTTACCTATTACAAAAAGGCACATAAAGAATGGTAGCAACGAGTCTTGTCACACCTTAAATGCTAACATATTTTATTTAACATAAGCTTTTATGTGCTGCAGCCCACTTCACTAGAAAAGGCGATAATTCTTTGGTCATTTTGCTGCAACAGACACACACTTGTCCTCCCCAGAGAAAAAGTTTGATGCATATGAAACAGAATTCTCCATAACTATAATAGAGTTAATTCATACATGCAGCACTTAAGTGGTTTAAAAAGTGTGGCATGTTGTATATCATCATGTTTTCAAGATATGATGACCCTTTTAAAGTGTTTAAGGTCCAAAATATTCAGAAACAGTTTACCAATGCTTTCGTTTTACTATTGCTGTTATACTAGCAAAAGTTAGTTGAAGTCTCACTTCTATTGTCTAGGGACCTCATCACAAAGATAAGGCAAAGTGTCCTGCCTCATGTGGCTTTGGGGAGAAAAGAGAGTGGCAAGAGAGCAAATCTGTCACCCTGCGTGCAGTTCTCTCTCAGCGACACTTTCCCCATCACATAGGGGAAGTGTAGCCATTCCATGGAGGACCTGTGCAAGAGTCATTGGAGCCAGCACAACACGGGAAACCTCCCATGTTGTGAGGAAAGCCTCCAGTGACACTTTCACCCTGGTTGGGGGTGGGGTGCCTGTCAGTAGTCAAATGACATCTTGTGATGGCCAGCATGGGGCTCCATCCAGAAGACAGGGTAAAAGCATTCTAGGATGCTTTTTAGGTGAGTGTAATGAGAGAAATCCCCTGCTGGTGTACTCTCACTACTGCTGCTATCCAGTCACTAAATTATGTTTCATTTCCCCATTGGAACTATTAAGAGCCAACATGATGTAGTGGTTTGAACATTGGACTGCAACATTGGAGACTAAGGTCTGATTCCCTATACAAACATGGAAAATCACTGGATGACGGTAAGCAAATCACACAACCCGCCCCAGAAAGCCCCAGGATTAGCTTAGGATCACTGTATGTTGAAAATGACTGAAGGTCCATAGTAATGGCAACAATCTATTCTCCTCTGGTGAGTGGCTGTTACTCCTTGAAGGGGGATGATATATTATTGCCTGGTGATTCAGCTTTGACCTTTCTGGGATCCTGGACTCCTGACAGCATTGCTCTCAGCCTCTTTTACACTCTCTGTGACCCTCGCCATTTTACGATGATTTTAATTTCAAAGGGCAATTCTACACGGGCCACTAAATCCATAGCTAGTCTGGACCATAAATGCTTCAAACTAGCCCTGGAGGTAGCCAGATCTACCTGACCAAATCTGCTGCATCGCCAGCCCACAATCTCATTGGCTCTGCTAGACTCCCACCACTCAGAGCCACCACAAAGCTCTTCTGGTCATTGTAGGTACCCTTCTCTGTTAGAAAGCTCTAACAGCAGCAGGCTGAAACCTTTTTATTCAGATAGACTTTTAAAGAAGAAGGTTTTAAAGGTCAAGTCAGGGGGTTCTGTGGTCTTACCTTTGAATATGCTTTAAATCAGTTTTAAGGATTTTAACTTTTGATTTTTAATTAATACCAGAGATGCTTAATTCTATTTCAAGTTTTGTATACATTTAGATTTTAAATTACATTGAAATGCTTTTAATGTAAGCTGCTTTGAATCTCCTTTGTGGTGAGAAAAAGTGGGGTATAAATAAACATAATAAACATAATAAACAAACATAATATACATAATAATCATTAGATAGATAGATAGATAGATAGATAGATAGATAGCTTCTACTGTCACAAAGTTGTCCCTAATGTTTCATTTCCTTATATACAAGTTGAATCCTTTGGTTTACATCCTGCCCTCTAAAGCATCAGGAAACAAGAGCACTGCATTTGATAGTTTATACAAAATATTTGTTATGATTGAGCCTCATGGCTCTGTTACTGACAGACGTGGGCGTAAGACTCCTCGAGAGTCAGATACTCTCGAGGAGCGAGAGAGAAAAAGACTGCGAGACATATTTGCAGCACCATCTGACGAGGAGTCTTTCGAAGGGTTTACGGAGAGAATGGAGGAGGGGCTGGTTAGCTCAGAGGAGGATGAGATGGATTGGACTCGGGTAAGGGAGGAAGTGGGTGCCACTGGCCATGATGGGACAGAAGATGAATGGGGACCTTCAGGATTAGACCCATGGTTTAGCTGGAGGGATGGGACGGGATCCATAGCTGGAGATGCTGTTGGGCGTAGTCAGAGGTGTTCCAGCTCTGACGAGGAAAGTGATGAGGAAACGCCCGGGTTAAGGAGGACAGCTGACAGTGATGAAGATTTGTAACTGGCATAAAATGGGGCTTGAGAGCAATTGCAAATTGCGTTGGGCAAGGTAATCTGGGCAAACGCTTGGGATCCGTGTGTGTGTGGGACGCTTCCCTGAAGACTTGTGTGCTTTCCTGTGCTGTGACGTAAGTTGATTGGAATCCAGGGTCAGACGGCGGGAGGGATTGTGTGGGCATTTGTTTGTGCAAACCTGTGCTTACTCTTATTAGCTTGACCTTCCGTCGTCTTCTTGACGGACGCCATCTCCTGCTTTGAGAACTCGGACTGAACTGACCACGGCTTGTCTTCCCCCCTTCTTGGACTTGGAAAAACTACAAACGTCTGCTTCTGGCTTTGATCTACGGAACGGAACTGGTCTACTCAACTGCTACAATCCTTGGCTGATTTACTCGTGTTGGAGATCCTGTCTGCTGTGTGTGTGGGGGAGCGACGCAAGTTACTCTAAGCACAGTGTTGGCAGCAGAGAGGAATCTGCTGCCAATTAGTTGCATTCTTTGTATCTTTTGTTCCTTGGCTTTCGTTTCGTTTATACCCAGGCTGAAGTAAGCAGTTTGTTTTTACCCGGATTAAACTCCGGTTTAATCCGGTTTATCTTTTGAACATTTACTTTTGCCCCTTTTTGCTCCTAAAGGCAAAAACTGCCTGGCCCTTGTGTTTTACGGGCATTTTTGAGTTCTGTAATCTAATAAACTCTGTTACTTTGAATCTTGTGGCGTTCTGTCCTTGACAGATTGCCCAACGCCCATAAAAAGTTTATTGCAGCAATAAACCCGTCAGGAAGACGATGGATGAGTTACGGGCCAAAGTAGACCAATTGCAAACGGCTTTTACCGTTAGCCAAACAGCTCAGGCTGTGAAAGGACATGTTTTGACTCCTGAACGCTTTGACGGAACCAGGTGCAAGTTGCCAACCTTTTTGGCACAAGTGGAGCTTTATTTTTCTCAGCTCAGTGCTCATGCTTTTCCTACAGACACTAGCAAGGTGGCCTTTATTTTGAGTTTGTTGACCGGTCCCGCAGGACAATGGGCCACTAATTTAATTTTGGGAAATGACCCAGTCAAGGACAATTTGAATAATTTCAAAAAGTTGTTAACTGATACTTTTGGGGATCCTCTCCGCACGGAGAACGCTGGGTGGGCTCTGTATCGGTTGAAACAGGGAAAGGGGACTGTTTTGGATTACTTAAATAAGTTTAACCTGTATCGCCACCAGCTGGATTGGGGGGAAAATGCATTCATGCTTTTATTTACTGCCGGGTTAAGTGATATGCTCCAGGATGAATTAGCACGCTTGGAGCCGGCTGAAAGCTGGGACGCCTTAGTAGCTAAGGTGCTGCGTTTAGACGCAAGGTTCGAGGCTCGTAAACACTCAAAAGCAATGTGTGCGCCACCCATGCATGTAACCAGGGCACCTGTGGTGATGGGGGAAGAGCCCATGGAGCTTGGGGTCTTTAAAAAGCTGTCTACAGAGGAAAAGAGCCGTAGGAGGCAGCTGGGCTTGTGTTTGTACTGTGGGAATGCTGGGCATTTTGCCAAAAATTGTAATGTGAAACCTTCCCAGCTTTCGGGAAAAGGCCAGCCCTAGTGCGACGTGAGTCCAACGCACTAGGGCTCCTCAAGCAGTCAACTGAGGGGAGGAAGCATGTTTTCGTACCCATTACATTATCTGTTGGGGGAAGGGAACTTGTTTCTACTTTGGCACTGCTGGACTCAGGGGCTACGGTCTCCTATGTAGATATTGAGTTTGCTAAGAAGCATGGCATTCCTAGAGTGCGCAAGGCATGCGACGTGTGGGTGGAAGGAGCAGATGGGAGACTGCTGGAGACTGGGGTGGTTAACCATGAAACCTCAGCAGTAACGTGGGAGGTGCAGGGAGTAACGGGAATGTTTGTGTGGGATATTACGAGCTTGCCTAGATATGATGTGATCCTGGGGATGGATTGGCTAGCTGTAGTAAACCCACAAGTAGATTGGGCAACACGTAAAGTGATCTTAAAGAGGCAGGATTGTTGCACTCTAAATGTTACTCATTCTGATATGGAGGGAGTGCCTGCTGAGTATGGGGAGTTCTCGGATGTATTTTGTAAAAGAGAAGCGGACAAATTACCACCGCACAGGCCATATGATTGCGCCATCAAGTTGGCAGAAGGTGCGAAACTGCCAGCAGGGAGGCTGTATGCCTTGACTGTACCGGAAAGGCAAGCTTTGCGGGAGTTTCTAGATGAAAATTTAGCCAAGGGGTTTATTCGCCCATCTAGTTCTCCAACTGCGGCACCAGTATTCTTTGTAGCCAAAAAGACTGGGGAACTTAGGCTGGTCTGTGACTATCGGATCCTAAACAAATACACCATTCGGGATAGGTACCCGCTCCCTTTAATCTCGGAACTGTTATCAAGGGTGCAAGGGGCTAAGGTCTTTACCAAGCTTGACCTGCGGGGGGCCTATAACTTAATCCGTATACGGGAAGGGGATGAATGGAAGACGGCATTTAACACGTGTTTCGGATGCCACGAGTTCCGAGTCATGCCTTTTGGGCTTTGTAATGCTCCTGCGGTATTCCAGAGGTTCATGAACGATGTGTTCAGGGACCTAATTGATCAATTTTTAGTGATTTATTTGGATGATATCTTGATTTTTTCTAAGGACGAGAAAGAACATCGTCAACATGTCAAGCAGGTTCTGCACCGACTGCGGGCTAATGGGCTTTTCGCCAAGGCTTCCAAGTGCGTCTTTCATGTGCCTGAAGTGGAGTTCCTAGGTCATGTAGTGTCAGGTAGGGAACTTAAAATGGACCCACATAAGGTTGACGCCGTCAACTCATGGCAGGAGCTGAAGACTAAGAAGGATGTACAAAGGTTCTTGGGTTTCGCTAATTACTACCGGGAGTTTATTCCGAATTTTGCAAAGCTCACGGTACCTTTGACGCAGCTTCTGCGCAAGAAACAGCCATTTGTGTGGGGGCGGGAAGCTCACGAGGCGTTTCTACAACTAAAGTCTAGTTTTCAATCGGACAACATACTAACCCATCCTGATGTTGACAAACCGTTCGTGGTAGAAGCGGACGCTTCTAGCTACGCGTTGGGGGCTGTATTGTCTCAGAAGGATTCCTCAGGGACCTTGCGTCCCTGTGGATTTTACTCGCGGCAACTAACACCCTTCGAGCAGAACTATACCATATGGGAGAAGGAGTTGTTGGCGATTAAGGTGGCGTTTGAGGTGTGGCGGCACTGGCTTGAAGGGGCACGGCACCAGATCGTGGTCAGATCTGATCACAAGAACTTAGAGCACTTGCAAACAGCAAAGAAGTTAAACCAGCGTCAAATACGCTGGGCTTTGTTTTTCTCCAGGTTTAACTTCAAGGTGCAGTTCGTGGAGGGGAAGGCAAACTTGCGGGCCGATGCTTTATCCCGCAAGCCGGAATTTAAGACCAATGAGCAGGTAGTATGTCAGACCATCTTGCCTACTGCCTCTCTGTGTGTTGTAGATAATGAGCTTGGGTTACATGACCAGATCCTTGAGGCTCAGAAGGATGATGTGTGGACTCAGGAGCAACTGATGCTGCTCTCTGCAGGTAACCGTACCATACTGCCGCATCTCCAGGATCAAGACGGGGTATTGGTGCGTAGGGGGCAGGTTTACGTACCAGTAGGGACCCTCAGGTTGGAGGTGATTAGAGCCCACCATGACGAACCCATGGCTGGGCACTTTGGCAGGTTCAAGACCGTACAGCTTATCACCAGGAGCTACTGGTGGCCAAAGATGCGGCAAGACATTCTGCGCTTTTGTGACAGCTGCGCCGTTTGTCAGCAGAGTAAGACGCCTGTTGGGCGCCCTAGAGGGTTGTTATCGTCTTTACCTGTTCCGGAGAGGCCATGGCAAATCATTTCCATGGATTTTATTTCAGATTTGCCTAAGTCTGGGGGTTATACTTGTATTTGGGTGGTGGTGGATTTATTTAGTAAACTGGCTCATTTTATTCCTTGTTCAACCATTCCGGCGGCCCCTACGTTGGCCTTACTATTTACAAAGCACATCTATCGTTTGCACGGAGCACCCGAGGTGATTATTTCAGATAGGGCTCCGCAATTTGTGTCACGCTTTTGGAAACATTTCCATGAGTGTTTGGGGACTAAGTTAAACGTGTCTTCAGCTTTCCATCCGCAAACGGATGGACAGTCGGAACGGGTTAATGGGCTCTTAGAGCAGTATCTGCGTTGTTTTTGTTTAGATCAACCCACGGCTTGGGTAAAGTGGTTACCGGTGGCGGAATTTGCTTACAACAATGCGGTGCACACGTCTAGTCAGCATACGCCATTTGAGCTAACTTATGGTTTTCACCCACGGGGAGGTGTGGCGCCGTCGACCAATGTGGTCTCTTCGGACCCTGTGTACCGCTCTTCGGAAATGGCTGCATTGCATGATGTTGCCCGTCGCTTACTGTTGGAAGCTAAGGCAACGCAGAAGACTCAGGCTGACCGCCACAGGCAGGCAGGGGAGGAGTTGGAAGAAGGGGATTTGGTGTGGTTATCTTCCAAACATATTAAACAGGCTGGGGGAAAGTTTGCACCTCGGTATTTGGGTCCCTTTCCTATCGTTAAAAAGATTTCTTCTGTTGCGTTTCGTTTGCGTTTACCGTCTAGTTTAAAGGTCCATCCAGTCTTTCATCGTTCGCTGTTGAAACTTGATACCTCTAGTCGTCGTGGTGCTATAGCGGAGGGTATCACTGCCACTTCTCCGCCATCGGGGGAGGAGGCCTTTGTGAGAGGGGATAGTGTTATGATTGAGCCTCATGGCTCTGTTACTGACAGACGTGGGCGTAAGACTCCTCGAGAGTCAGATACTCTCGAGGAGCGAGAGAGAAAAAGACTGCGAGACATATTTGCAGCACCATCTGACGAGGAGTCTTTCGAAGGGTTTACGGAGAGAATGGAGGAGGGGCTGGTTAGCTCAGAGGAGGATGAGATGGATTGGACTCGGGTAAGGGAGGAAGTGGGTGCCACTGGCCATGATGGGACAGAAGATGAATGGGGACCTTCAGGATTAGACCCATGGTTTAGCTGGAGGGATGGGACGGGATCCATAGCTGGAGATGCTGTTGGGCGTAGTCAGAGGTGTTCCAGCTCTGACGAGGAAAGTGATGAGGAAACGCCCGGGTTAAGGAGGACAGCTGACAGTGATGAAGATTTGTAACTGGCATAAAATGGGGCTTGAGAGCAATTGCAAATTGCGTTGGGCAAGGTAATCTGGGCAAACGCTTGGGATCCGTGTGTGTGTGGGACGCTTCCCTGAAGACTTGTGTGCTTTCCTGTGCTGTGACGTAAGTTGATTGGAATCCAGGGTCAGACGGCGGGAGGGATTGTGTGGGCATTTGTTTGTGCAAACCTGTGCTTACTCTTATTAGCTTGACCTTCCGTCGTCTTCTTGACGGACGCCATCTCCTGCTTTGAGAACTCGGACTGAACTGACCACGGCTTGTCTTCCCCCCTTCTTGGACTTGGAAAAACTACAAACGTCTGCTTCTGGCTTTGATCTACGGAACGGAACTGGTCTACTCAACTGCTACAATCCTTGGCTGATTTACTCGTGTTGGAGATCCTGTCTGCTGTGTGTGTGGGGGAGCGACGCAAGTTACTCTAAGCACAGTGTTGGCAGCAGAGAGGAATCTGCTGCCAATTAGTTGCATTCTTTGTATCTTTTGTTCCTTGGCTTTCGTTTCGTTTATACCCAGGCTGAAGTAAGCAGTTTGTTTTTACCCGGATTAAACTCCGGTTTAATCCGGTTTATCTTTTGAACATTTACTTTTGCCCCTTTTTGCTCCTAAAGGCAAAAACTGCCTGGCCCTTGTGTTTTACGGGCATTTTTGAGTTCTGTAATCTAATAAACTCTGTTACTTTGAATCTTGTGGCGTTCTGTCCTTGACAATATTTGAAGATTTCTATCATGTCACTTCTCAAACTATTTTGTTATTGTATGTTGATTATATGATGTGGGCAATTAATCGACCAAAGTTTATTTATATCCTGCCCCATCTCTCCCATGGGGACTCAGAGTGGCTTACAACATAAAAGGCAACATTCAATGCCAGAAAAGTAAATAATAAATTAAGCAATACAGAGTATAAAACATTCAATCGTAAATAACAGCTATATTGTAGCTATGGCTGCAGACAGAGTTGTATCTATGGGCAGGGGGCAAAATGAAGACCCACCAAGTAAGAATTTGACTTCAAAAAATAAAATTTGAAAACATGCTCGTAGTGATATAAAACTCTGGAGTGTAGAGAGATGGGTGTCTTGTTTTTGTGACGTGTGCTGGGGAAAGCATTTAATTTTGTTGTACAATGTACAGTGACAATAAAGTTGTTCTATTTAGTTTGGGCCCATTGTTCTTCATTTATAGACAACATAGCAAAGTTATACAATGTTCCCATATTTCATCAGGAGTGTGGTTGTCCCTATCCTCACTTACTGTACATACTGGCACAAATTTTTCAGCTGATTTGCTATGCCAACACAACTCAGTACATCATGCTATTACTTTGGCATGTTGGTGATTGTCAGTCCATAACATTTATTAATCCTGACAAATTGTGTTCTTTTTTGCATACTGTCAAGAGTCAGACGCCAATTAGCGAACAAAAATAGAGTTTATTCAGCAGATAAGCTAAAAAGTAATGTTAACACAGAAAAAACCTTGAAACACTTCACTATCAGTGCTTCAAGAGCAGTTCAAACAAAAATATAATTCAGCAACACAAGCGGGTAAAAACAAAGCTAAACAAACTTAGTGCAAACTGCACTTTCTGAGTCCAAGCCCTGCCAGCCGGCTCTGTAGTTTTCAAAGGAACAGTTCCCAAAAGAAAACACCAAATTGGTCAGGAAACAAACAAACAAACTAAGAATGCAGTAGACTGCTTCCACAATGTGGATAAAGCCGAAGGCTCCAAAAGGATGGTGAAAAGACGTCGTCCGGGATTCCAAGGTCAGGTCAGGAGATAACAGCAGTGTCCAAAGAGCAAGCCAGGTGTCAAAAGCCAATAGTAGTCATCAATCACAGGGCGAAGGCAGTAGCAAGGTCAAATTCCGATCCAAGGTCTGAAGAGGGTGCAGTCATCCAAAACAGGTCCACGATAAGACACAGCGAGAGCCAAGCTAGGTGATAACAGCAGATTCAAATCATAGTCCAAGTCCAGTCTTCATGGAAACACAGAGATCCCAATGGCGCCTCAGCAACACCTTGCCACACGCAAAGTGCAGTGGCCAAACATTCCCATTTTATTCCCCTTCCTCCTGGGTGACCAAACACTCACACCCCAAACACCAGGTGTCCCAAATCTACTCAGAGTCTGAGCTCCACACAGCTAGAGCTCGTGGATCTGGAGTACCTAGCAATTCGTCGGAGTCCCAATCATCCTGCCCACACTTAGCCCCATGAACACTTAAAGAACCATCCTCCCTTCTCCAAGCATCCCAATTGGGGTCAGCTCCTGCAGAAACCCCAGGTTCAGAAGTATCCATAGACCCCAAATCCCCAGACATCTCTGGTGGCTGTGCCCATTCAGTGCCCGCTTCCCCAGCCACCACCTGTTCCTCAGCATCCATCTCCCCATCTGAATCTTCCTCAGAAGATCCCCCATATAGCTCTCTAAGTCGCTTCCTGCGCAACTCCTCCAGTGAACCCTCATCACGAGGGTTTTTTCTTTTCTTCGAATTCCATCCCCATCAACCATAATCCCCGAAGGCGCAGTCACAACACATTCCATTCCCTCACTGGATAAAAATGTGTTATAGGAACCAATATAATTAGATATTGACCTTTGGAAGCACTATTCACTGGGTATTCTTTTTAAAACTGAAGTTGTCATGATTAAATATTCAAAAGATCTGCAAACACTGCAGGAAGAATAACTCTTCCAATTTCAGTTCAACACCAAAACCATAATTAGATGGTTGATCTATATTATTTCAAGTGATATACAAGAATTTTCATGTTAAAATGTTGCAGCAAAACAGACAAGTCTGGCAGCATCTTAACACAAGAAATTTGAGTCTGCCAGTAAAGACAACATTCTATGCAGGTAGCCATAAAAGGTTGTGCAGAGTATAGTTTTGAAGTGGGATATCATTGTTGCCTGGATGCCCAGTTGGACTGTGGGCCAGTTATGGCCTTATCTGGAGACAGACTTCACCATAGGAGTCAATGTGCTGGTTACTTCATAATTAGATTGTTGTAGCTTTTAGTATTGGGCTACAACAGTGGAGACCAGGGACTGATTCCCTGCTTGGTCATGGAAACTTATTTTCAACCCTAGAAAACCACACAATTCCTTAGGGTTAGAAATTACTTGATGGCACATCGCAACAATATTACAAAACTGCCCTTAAATATGACATGGAAACTATGGGTAGTGCAAAATACAGCAGCAAAACTGCTGACCAGTGTAGACAAGACATAACACAATTCATAGAGAAACTGTACAAGCTGCCAGTTTACTACTAGACTTAATTTAAAGTGATGGTGATCACATTAAAAGCCCTGAATGGCTAGGGATCCTGACAATGGCTAGAGGCCATAACCTTGAAGAACCATGACTCCTTATATATACCAGCCTGAGGACTGAGGTCTACTCTACAGGAGGATCTTTCTCTACTTCCCATCATTGTGACCATCTCAATGGTTGCATCCGAATTATGGAAATCCATCCCTTTGGAGGACCAATCGGCGCCAGCACTATTTGGTACAATTAAAAAGATACAGCTTTTTATTAAACCTCTAGAACAGTGGTTCTCAACCTGTGGGTCCCCAGGTGTCTTGGCCTACAACTCCCAGAAATTCCAGCCAGTTTCCCAGCTGTTAGGATTTCTGGGAGATGAAGGCCAAAACACCTGGGGACCCACAGGTTGAGAACCACTGCTCTAGAGCTTAATTTACACTAAATATACATGGTTTTAATTGCTGTAGCCATTTATGCTATTTTAACTTATGCTTAATTTACTTTTATGTCATGTACGATGCAGCCATATTGCAGAATTAAAGCAATTTAACATCACTTAGCTGCCACAGCTCAATGCTATAAAATTGTGGGATTTGTAGTTTTCTATCAAACCAGAGCTTTCAAACAGGGAAGGGTAAATAACTAAATATCTAACTAAATTGCAAATCCTAGAATTCTATAGCGTTGAGTGTTGCTAGTTTAAGTGCTGACAAAGTGCTGTCATTCCACAGTGTGGCTACATCTTTTGCCATTTTATTGTTTTAATTTTAGAACTGTTTTAATTTTGGAATTGTTTTAAATTGTTTATTGATTTACCTATACTTTCCCCTAAAATGTCTCAATAAAGGCCAGGGTAGAAATATTTTAATGAATGTATAAAATATTAGGAAATATTGTAAGGGTCAGATTGTTGAGCCAAAAACAAGATGCATCTATTGTCACTATTTTGCTTATGGTTCCATTTTATTCACCCAAATACTTCAGTTTTGATAAACAGACATGATCATTTTCTTTTTACATATAACTCAAAAGGGCTGAGAAAGGGAGGGAGAGAAAATAATATTAAAAAGAGTGCTTCTTTTAAATAACACTGAAAGCTTCAGCTGATTTTAATTAGAGTTGCTTGATCAGTCTCATACAAAAAGGAAGTTTATGCAAATTTGGCATTTTTCCAATTCTGAAAAAGCAAGGTGAAATTAAAAATTACTCTTCCATAGAACAATTCGATTGTGCAAGTGGAGAAATCAGAATGGTTGACATGGGTTGCAGACCCATTGCTAAAACAGTAAATTACAGTTTGGAGGAAATTGCTATACTTGCATAAATGATATTTAAAATGAAATCTGAATCAAATGAACAATTCATTTTAAGTATTAAGTAGCAACTCAGCTGAGATGGCATTCCCAGTCTTTGTTTAAGTACTGAGTGTAAATCAATAATTTTTATATTATATGGACCTGACATGGCTAATAAGTCCAGCTTGAGAGGTGGCTTTGCTCACTTTTCTGAGGGACGTTCTAAACATGCAGTAAAACCTGGAAGTAACCAGGATAAAAGGGGCAGTGGTTAAACAACATTCTGGGGAAAAGTGGGCAGAATTGGTTTAATAGCTGAAAAGCACATGTTTAAAAGGTATGTTTAAAACCCCATTCTGCCCCAAAAATGTGCTCCTTCACATGACTATTTATCCCTGCAGTCATGGAACATAGCGACTTACTTCCCACCCCCATGTTTGGACTGCTCCAACCCAAAACAGCTGATTGGGCTGTCAAAAAATGGATCCATGAACACAGGTAGCTAAAGGAAAGCACTACTGGAAAGCAATTAGAACTCTCTACAGACATTCCTTTCTTTAGATCGTTAAAATATTATACAGAACATGTGATGACCCATGGGCCTTGTAGTCCTGCTCAGGACATGGTAATTCCTGATGAAGATGAAAACTTGGGGTTTTTACCTTCCCAGTCTGAACTGGATTCCTCTCAGCCAGATCTTTCCCAGGCAGATCTGGGAACCTTGCACCTGCAAGAAAGTTGTCTCCCAGAAGTATGTCAAACAAGCCCAGAGCCTACTTCTCCCGTGTTCTTGCGCCGGGAGTTTTGTAAACAACAGAGAGGTTTGGAAGCTGCTTCGCGCAGGAGTGCGAGGATAGCAGCCAAGAATTCTGCCAATTAAGTCTCCTTTTTCGTGAGAATCCTTAAGGAGTCAAACATCTGGTCTCAAAGATTAGCTTTCGTTTCTGGTTCCCAGAGAACTGCTTCGGCGGGAAAAGTTAGACTCTATATAGGTGATTTACCCGCGAAGTAACTTCGCGGAGTCAATTCGTCAGCCTACGGAGCGAGTTGTGTCTGGACAGCGCGCTCCGGTTCAAGCCTCGCTCCTGCTCAAGCCTTGCCTTGCTATCCAGCCTTCGCCTTGCTTCCCAGCCTTGTTTATCTACGGACTTTGCCTAGTTTCCCAGGATCAATCCTTGCCTTGTTCCACGGATTTATCAAGTTATTCCACGGACCTTGTTCTTGTTCTTAGTTACCTTTGTTCCACGTTCAAGCCTTGTTCCAAGTATCAAGTTATTTTCTAGACTCGCTCAAGTTTCATGGACTAAAGGACCTTGTCATCTCCCCTCACTTTGCTTGTCAAAGTGAGTGTTTCGGTTATTGGATTACAACTTTGGACCTTAATATTTCATACTGGACATTATTTCTTTGGACTAATTTTGACCTTTCCTGAAAGGTCTGCTTCTGGACTATCTTTTACATTTGCTTTTACTAACTTTATATATTTCCTTAATAAAGATATTAGATAGAATCTGGCCTCTGCGTATGGTTATTGGTGCTCTGTAGCCTGGGTCGTGACAGTTTGACTCCGCCACCCTAAGCACCAATTAACCTCGGCCAGAATGTCTACCGGAACCGTGCCCGGTGGGCAGCCACTGAGCTACACCATCAGCAAGGACGAAGTGGATCGCATCCGCGACAGACTCAACGCCCAGGATGGAGAAATAAAGGGCTTGCGGGAGCGCGGAATCCGCCTCCCGGCCATGGCGTTGCCTACCAAGTTTACTGGAGAAGCTTCTAAGGTTCATGTTTTCCGTCGCCAATGTCAAGCATATCTAGAGGCCCGTGATGCCGAGTTTCCCCAAGAAGACATCAAAGTGGCGTGGGTTTACAGTCTTCTAGACGGGCCAGCGGCCAATTGGGCGACGGCACTGTTCGACCAAGCCTCTCCACACCTAAGATCAGCGCAACACTTCTTGGACCACCTCAAGGAGACTTGGGGAATCGAGGACAATTTGGAGGCAGCCGGTCACAAACTCCGTCGCCTTTTCCAAGGAGACAGACCTATGTCTCAGTATATAGCCGAGTTCCGAGTGCTGGCCCACAACACCGGCTGGAACGATGTAGCCCTCAGAGGACAATTCCGGGAGGGTCTCAACATTGAAATGCTGGAAGAAATCTCCAAGGTGGATCCTCCCCAGACCCTCGAGGCACTCATTGATCAATGTTTACGGGCTGAAGTCATGATTGCCAACAGGAAACAGTGGGTTCGAGGCCAGGGCAGTAGAGCCGGGGCAAAACCCCCCGCTCCCGCCAGCGTTCAGCCACGTCCAGTGTGGAGACCCCCACCGCCAACCCCATACCCCAGAGGAGGCGAGGAAGTGCCGATGCAGTTGGGCAATGTGCGTCCCAGACTAGATGCCGCCGAGAAGGCCCGTCGTCAACGCTTAAACCTCTGTTGGTACTGCGGGAACGGGGGCCACTTCGCCAGAGAGTGCCCAGCCAAAGGGAAGCCTGCCGCCCGTCTTGCGGCGGCGTCCTCCACGGAGACGAAGGCGTCTGAGCCGACTGGCACACAGCCGGCGGGGGAAGCCAACGACCGGGTGTAGAGAGGCTCGCCAACCCGGTCAAAAAATCCATTCAAGAGCCGCCAACCGGGGTCCTGTTCCTTCTCGTGGTCACATTATGGTCAGCAAAAAGGGGACCCGTCATGATCCACGCCATGATAGACTCTGGAGCTACCAACAATTTCATTGATAGAGAGTATGCCGACTCTCTGGGATTACAATATCATGATTTCAAGAATGCCCGTGTGGTGCAAGCCATAGACGGCCGCCCCCTCAAGACGGGCCCCGTAAGTCAGTGGTCGGAACCCACCAGGATGTGGATAAGGGAACATATGGAAGAGATTTCCTTCTTTGTTACCGAGGTTCCCCATTTCCCTGTGATTTTGGGAATCCCATGGCTGACTCTCCACGACCCTAACATCTCCTGGTCCAACAGAGAACTGCAGTTTGCTTCACCGTACTGCCAAAACCATTGCCTCGTAGCCAAGGTCTGCCATGCCACGGACACCGAGCCCATCATCACCTTGCCAAAGAAGTACTCCGAGTATTGGGATGTATTCAATGAGAAAGAAGCCGAAAAATTACCCCCACATAGACCTTATGACTGTGCCATTGACTTGGTGGAGGGGGCCCAGATCCCGCGAGGGCATCTCTACTCCCTGACTGAACCAGAGCAAGAAGCTCTCAGGGAATTCATAGAGACAAACCTTCGCAAGGGATTCATCAGACCCTCTCAATCCCCAGCCGCCTCCCCAGTGATGTTTGTGAAGAAGAAGTCAGGAGAACTACGCTTGGTGGTGGACTACAGAGCATTGAACAATATCACCAAGCGGAACAGCTATCCCCTGCCCTTAATCTCGGATCTACTGGATCGGCTTCGAGGAGCCAAGGTTTACACCAAGCTGGACCTTCGGGGGGCTTACAACTTAGTTCGCATCAGGGAAGGGGACGAGTGGAAGACCGCCTTCCAGACCAAATTCGGATTATTCGAGTCCCGAGTTATGAATTTCGGTTTATGCGGAGCTCCCGCAACGTTCCAGCATTTTGTCAATGACATTTTTCAGGACTATCTAGACAGGTTCTTGATAATCTACCTGGACGATTTTTTGGTGTTTTCTAGATCACAATCAGAACATGAGAACCACGTCAAAATGGTGTTACAACGATTGCGGGACCATGGACTTTATGCCAAGCTGGAAAAATGCGCCTTTGATCTACAAGAGGTAGATTTCCTTGGTTACCGCATCTCGCCTCTAGGGCTTTCCATGGATCCAGCCAAGGTTTCAGCAGTATTGGAATGGCAGGCGCCAACTAACAAGAAAGAGGTGCAGCGGTTCTTGGGGTTCGCGAACTATTACCGCAAGTTCATTCCAGATTTTGCCCGCTGGTCCGACCCCATCACTAGCTGCATCCGTGGAAAGCAGCCTTTCCGCTGGACTGATCAAGCAGAGAAAGGGTTCCAGCAACTAAAGAAACTATTCACCTCCCAGCCAATTCTACAGCACCCAAATCCTGGAACCCCTTTTGTTGTGCAAGCGGACGCCTCAGATGTGGCAATTGGGGCTGTACTCTTACAACCGGTGGGAGATCACCTCCATCCCTGTGCCTTTTACTCTCGTCAACTAACCACACCAGAAAGGAATTACACCATTTGGGAAAAAGAACTACTGGCCATAAAGGCAGCCTTTGAAACTTGGAGACATTGGCTAGAAGGGGCCAAATTTCCCATTGAAGTCCACACTGATCATCGTAATCTAGAGCATCTAAGAACTGCCCGCAAACTAAATCAGAGGCAGCAACGTTGGGCTTTATTCTTCGAACGTTTTGACTTCCAGATTCATTATGTGACCCCAGCCCAGACCAAGCAAGCAGACGCCCTGTCACGTAAACCAGAATACGCTGCAGGACGCAAGGAGACCTTTGAATCCCAACTACTACAACCCGAGAACTTTGCCACGCTCACAGTGGGGAACACCAAATCCATTCCCATTGGTTCTACTTCCCCTACTCCAGGACCCCTCTGTGCTCAAGAAATCAGGGCTAGTCAGCAAGCAGATGCCTGGGCGCAGGACCAACTTCGCCAAGGTCTGCATTTTCCCTTTTCGCTTAAGGATGGGCTGCTTTGCTATAGAAATCATGTTTATATCCCACCCGGACCGGGCAGGGAAAAAGCGCTTCGTCTGTGTCATGATTGCAAACCAGCAGGACACTTCGGACTATTTAAAACCATGCATCTGATCCTAAGGGATTTTTGGTGGCCCAAGATCCGCAAGGATGTGGAAAAATATGTCAACACCTGCCCAGTATGCCAGCGCTCCAAGATACGAAGGGAGAAGCCCTCAGGGCTTTTACACCCCCTTCCTACCCCATCTCGCCCATGGGAAATAATTTCTGCGGATTTCATCACTGACCTACCACCTTCCTGTGGATTCACCACGATCTTAGTGGTGGTGGACCTTTTCACCAAGTTAGCCCATTTCATTCCCTGCGAAGGCCTCCCCACGGCCAAAGAGACTGCGGATCTATTCCTTCAACATGTTTTCAGACTACATGGATTGCCCAAGAGTTTAGTCACAGACCGTGGATCTCAATTCACCTCTCGTTTTTGGAAGGCGCTACAAAAACTATTGGGCATAGACTCTCGCTTGTCTTCAGCTCATCATCCCCAAACAGATGGGCAAACGGAGCGCACCAATGCCACTTTGGAGCAGTATCTTCGCTGTTATGTAAACTACCAACAGGACAATTGGGCTTCTCTGTTATCACTGTCTGAGTTTGCCTACAACAATGGAGTTCAAGCTTCTACTAAAGAAACGCCGTTCTTTGCAAACTACGGCTTCCATCCACGTTTCTTTCCCCCTGTCATTGAAACTTCAGAAGTTCCCGCAGCAGAGGATTGGCTGCAGGAACTCACAGCGGTACAACAACTTTTGCTCCAGCAACTGGACCAAGCCAAGGAGGACTATAAACGCCACGCTGACAAACATCGCCAGCCGGGCCCCGAAATCAAGGTAGGAGATCGGGTTTTTCTGTCCACTCGCTTTCTGCCCTCCCACCGCCCTTGCCGGAAGTTAGATGCCCGTTTCATTGGCCCCTATCCAGTGGTGGCGCAATTAAACCCTGTGACTTTCAAACTCCAACTTCCGCGTTCAATGCGCATTCACCCAGTGTTTCACCGTTCCCTGCTCCTTCCGGCGGATGGTGTGCGTCCTGATACAGACCAACCGGCCCCCCCTCCTGTTTTGATGAATGGGGAGGAGGAGTTCGAGGTTGAGGACATTTTGGATTCTCGCTTTCACCGCCGCCGCCTACAATATCTCATTGACTGGGTGGGTTTTGGCCCTGAGGAACGCTCTTGGGAAGACGCCTCCACAGTCCATGCTCCTGAGCTAACCCGTCGCTTTCATCAGACCTATCCCACCAAACCGCGACCTCGCGCCTCGGGGAGAGGGCCCCAGTTTGGGAGGGGCCTTGAGGAGGGGGATAGTGTGATGACCCATGGGCCTTGTAGTCCTGCTCAGGACATGGTAATTCCTGATGAAGATGAAAACTTGGGGTTTTTACCTTCCCAGTCTGAACTGGATTCCTCTCAGCCAGATCTTTCCCAGGCAGATCTGGGAACCTTGCACCTGCAAGAAAGTTGTCTCCCAGAAGTATGTCAAACAAGCCCAGAGCCTACTTCTCCCGTGTTCTTGCGCCGGGAGTTTTGTAAACAACAGAGAGGTTTGGAAGCTGCTTCGCGCAGGAGTGCGAGGATAGCAGCCAAGAATTCTGCCAATTAAGTCTCCTTTTTCGTGAGAATCCTTAAGGAGTCAAACATCTGGTCTCAAAGATTAGCTTTCGTTTCTGGTTCCCAGAGAACTGCTTCGGCGGGAAAAGTTAGACTCTATATAGGTGATTTACCCGCGAAGTAACTTCGCGGAGTCAATTCGTCAGCCTACGGAGCGAGTTGTGTCTGGACAGCGCGCTCCGGTTCAAGCCTCGCTCCTGCTCAAGCCTTGCCTTGCTATCCAGCCTTCGCCTTGCTTCCCAGCCTTGTTTATCTACGGACTTTGCCTAGTTTCCCAGGATCAATCCTTGCCTTGTTCCACGGATTTATCAAGTTATTCCACGGACCTTGTTCTTGTTCTTAGTTACCTTTGTTCCACGTTCAAGCCTTGTTCCAAGTATCAAGTTATTTTCTAGACTCGCTCAAGTTTCATGGACTAAAGGACCTTGTCATCTCCCCTCACTTTGCTTGTCAAAGTGAGTGTTTCGGTTATTGGATTACAACTTTGGACCTTAATATTTCATACTGGACATTATTTCTTTGGACTAATTTTGACCTTTCCTGAAAGGTCTGCTTCTGGACTATCTTTTACATTTGCTTTTACTAACTTTATATATTTCCTTAATAAAGATATTAGATAGAATCTGGCCTCTGCGTATGGTTATTGGTGCTCTGTAGCCTGGGTCGTGACAGTACATGAATTTAGAGTTGAGTGAAAAGAATAGGAAATCTGCATGTATGTATTTTAGTATCTCCACATGAGCGCATATGAAATGCAGTGCATCTCGGAGAGGTTTAAAAAAAAAAAAAAGCTTCCACCTGATACCCCCTATTCACCCTTCATCTTGATCCACTTCAAAGGAAAGCATTGCTGTGGAGCATTTCCCAGGACTGATGGGTCTGTGTGTGGACCTGCTGTCAAGTCCCAGGATTTTTTGCCCCACTTTTTAAACCCTCATTTTGATGCTGTCTGGAAGTGCCTTAAGATTTGTAGATCAGCATTGGACCAGCAGGTGCAATGATTTAACTCACATGGTTTTCTCTTTAGATGAAAGTGCACTTCTTAGAAATTGTACTTGTGGAAAGTCTCATTTGTTATCTGCACCCAGGCTTTGAAAAGTTTGCTGGATCTTGCATAATTTTTTACTTAATGCAATGTCACATATATTTAGCTAGGCAGTATAGGCTCTAAGAAATCTTGCTAGTGAATTGTGAAGATGTTTATCAGGAAAATGGCAAGACTGCCTCCCTGATGAACATTGGCCTCCAATGCACTTCAGAACTAACGTGCACTTTGCCAGCTCTGCCACGAAGTAACATGACATCATCCCTATACTGGATATAAACATTTTGAAAATATTCAGTCCTAATTCCCACATATGTAAATGAATGTACAAAAAGGTAACTTTCAGGATTCCTGCTGTTATTTCTTGGACCTCAACTCCTAGAATCCCTTAGCTAGCCAGCTGGGAAATTACGCACACTATGATCCAAAAAAGTAACTTTTTGGACATCTTGGCTGTAATGATCCAGTTTACTTTTTGTCATCTATACTGAGCAGAACATATGAACATACTGAGGAGAACATATGAATAATATCCTTCCTTGAAACTGCAATGTGTGACTGAACCTTAAAATTTGAAAATAGAGTTTGGGTTAAGACAGTGAATCATAAGTAGATTTTTTTCAAGGGTAGACTCTGTCACAGAAATGAAACTAACCAAAACATCAGCTTCTATTTGGCTGTTACTACTGCATTCAGCCATCTCTCCATGTCATGTGAACATTTCACACTGACCACTTATTCTGGGGCTGATCTTAAATGAAGGAAACCAGATCGGCCCCGGGATGGTTAGACTGCAATGGGATTGCAGTTTGAACCTTGTTTGGCACCACCAGGCAGTCACCTTTAAAATCCCCACTTAATTCTCCTCATTGAACTAGTCAGAGGATGTGACATGGGTCATGCTGGGTCACATGCTTGTCACCTGGAGTGATGTCTGTGGGTTACAGAGTGTTGTTGGAAGGGGGAGGGGAAGAAGATAAATTGTCCCCTTCTCTTTCTTTTCCAAGCACCTTGTCATGCCAGCCAGTGTCACTCCAGGCGACAAGCAAACTGCATGACCATGTCATGTCTGTAGGTCACTGCAATGAAGAGAGTCCCTTTTGGGGTGAGAAGGGCAGAATATAAATACTGTAAATAAATAAATAAATAAATAAATAAATAAATAAATAAATAAACGGGGGGGGGGGAGTGAGCTCCATCCTATGTCCCTGAGCTGTCCAAGCCCGGGAAATATGGTGGCCTTGTAAATAGTTGCTCTACTTTTGTCTTAGAATACATGGGTCAAAAGTGTGGTTTCTTTGGGATTCTGGTTAACACATAACTCTGGTTAACACAGTTCAAGGCCGGGTTATGCAGATCTGACTTGTATTAATTTGGATCAACTCCATGGTTGTTTAGCAATGATGGAACTGATTTTCTGGCCCTTTGCCCTAAGGGTCAGTGCCCTTAAATGCCCTGGAAGCTCTAAAGGAAACTTGCAGGTTTGGATTTGTGGACAGTATGATTGTACAAGTTCCTCCTTGATTTGTTGTCTACAATGGATATTATTTGGCTCAATTTTTAAGTCTATCTGCCAACTGAGGATGATATTTCATTTACTGGTTAATAAGATCAATTCTGCAATAAACTTTGGTACTCTTCATTGTTTAATATTATGCCCTGCCCCTGTTAATCAATTGCACACATGCAACTGTTGGGTTTTATAGAGTCAGAAGTGTCTTCAGGGCCTTGGTTGCCATAACCATTTTGTACAATAGGACACTCAACTACCCAATAGCAGCTCAAAATGGCTGGTAAGAAGGGTACTTGTTGCATGGTAAGACTTCAAAAGAGATAGCAGTAAAGATAACACCTTCTGCTTCCATTAGGACTCCCCTATTAAACCCTTCACCTTGTTTGCTCACTATGAGAAGCAGTTTGTGAATATCTGCAATAGGCAAGGAAAAAATAGCTCCCAAATTGACTGCACTATTCACTGGTTCACCTTTAGTATTTCATCTTATCTAAAGATCCCTCTGGCAAACTAAGTGATGGATGACAGAAAATTACTTCTCATTTTTGTTCCATTAGGTAGAGATTACCAGGGGGAAAAAAACTCCTTCTACACATTCAATAAACAAAGCCTGATGGTAGACAAAATTTTGTCTCAGACCACAACTTTATTATCTAAGCTCAAACATATGTGTTTACAGCTATAATAGAAGTTTGATAAAATGCATTCTTATAGATCTCCTCAAAAGCTCTTTACTGTCATTCTTGCACATTCCTCACAGAGACACTATATATATATATATATATATATATATATATATATATATATAGAGAGAGAGAGAGAGAGAGAGAGAGAGAGAGAGAGAGAGAGATTGAGAGAGAGAGAGATTACATACTTTGTTTACAGAGTTCCTATGTGTTTGGTAGTTTGGGAGCTACATAAGAACTGAAAATCTGTCAATCCCCAAATACCATGTCGGCAGTGTGTTTCTGACAATTTATGTGGCATATGCCATTCTTCTATCACTTTTGACATCCTGATGCAAGAATAAGACCAGACATTTCCATAATTGTAACAATGGAAATTCAATTTGTCATAAGTCCCATTTACACTGCCATATAACGCAGCATGGAAAACGGATTAGCCTGGGTGTTCAAATGACGTTCCAGGCCAATTCATTTTAACTTGGAATAAAACTGATTATCCAGGGGCCTTCTACACTGGCTCGATAACCCATGATAGGTAACATTTTTACCTGAGGCATCCAAATAATGCTTCAGGTAAACCCAGATTAATATTAATTTTACCTTAAACTAAGGTCCAGATCTTTGCAGGTTCCGAACCTGTAAGGATTGACTCCCGGGACTGCTCCCACAGTCCCAGGGGTCAATCCCCACAGACATCCCAGCTCTTTGGCTTCCTGGAACCCAAAGGAGTGGGAGGGCACCCATCCCTCCCCTCAGTTTACCAGCTGTTAGGATTCTGGGAGTTAAGGCCAAAACATCTGGGAGTTAAGGCCAAAACATCTGGGGACCCACAGGTTGACTTCAAACAGTCTGTCAATTTCCCCTTGAGGTCACTATGGCAGATTGCTCTAGTATAATGTCATTAAAGAGAAAGAGGAAGTTGTATGCTGAGCTGGCTCTATTAGAATCATAGAATCATAGAGTTGGAAGAGACCTCATGGGCCATCCAGTCCAACTACCTGCCAAGAAGCAGGAAATAGCATTCAAAGCAGCCCCGACAGATGGCTATCCAGCCTCTACTTAAAAACCCCCAAAGAAGGAGCCTCCATCACACTCGGGGCAGAGAGTTCCACTGCTGAACAGCTCTCACAGTGAGGAAGTTTTTCCTAATGTTCAGGTAGATTCTCCTTTCCTGTAGTTTAAAGCCATTGTTCTGTGTCCTAGTCTCCAGGGCAACAGAAAACAAGCTTGCTCCCTCCTCCCTATGACTTCCCCTCACATATTTATACATGGCTATCATGTCTCCTCTCAGCCTTCTCTTCTGCAGGCTAAACATGCTCAGCTCTTTAAGCCGCTCCTCATAGGGCTTGTTCTCCAGGCCCTCCTCTGGACACATTCCAGCTTGTCAACATCTCCCTTCAATTGTGGTGCCCAGAATTGGACACAGTATTCCAGGTGTGGTCTGAATACTGTGTCCAATTCAGGGCACCTCAATTGAATGGTTTTAAAGCAATTGTTTGCTTTAAAGTCATTGGCCTTCATCTTTCTATTTTAAGAAATTGGTGTCATCTTCATTAAGAAGAAGCAATAGAATGTGTAAGTCTTAATAGGTTACTAGGAACTGGATACAGCTAGCTCATCTTGGAACTAAAGCTATTACAACTTCCAAGGAAACACCAGATGCAACACCTTGAAGTGGTAATAGCTGAAAATAACTTGTTTGTTCAGGACAAGGTGTACTTTAGATTTCATGAAATTAACTCAGTATGGTGGTTCACAGGTCTAATTATATGATATAGGCTTGAGCAAATTTTTCGTTAGTTCGTTAAATTCGTTAAAAATTCGTTTCGTAAGTACTTTTGAATTGATATTTGAACCATCTGCTCACTGCCTTACAAATATTACGAATTTGAATAAAAAAGTACCTTTTTTCGTTTGTTTCTGATGTCTTCGGATGTAGCTGTAGCCCCTCTTGAGAGGAGAAGCCATGTTGGCACGCCTCTCAGCCAATCAGAGCGGAAGAGAGAGGGAGGGAGAGGCATGGCCATCGATCTGCTAGCATTTTTAAAAAATGTTGCTTCAAAAATCCCCAAAAATCAGTGGATGGGTCAAACATTATGAAACTTGATAGGCAAAGAGTACTTAATTTTTGCTTCCATTCTGGCAAATTTCATCATAATAGCTTTCATAATGCAGGAGAACGAAGCGTCTGAATATTGACCATTCTTTTAAGTGGAAATGAAGCAAGTCGCCATAACGAGAAAAAAAACTCCATTTCCCAGAAGCCTTAGCAAGCCAATCAAAGTGGAAGGAAGAAGGACAGGGAGGCGAGGCCATCGATCTGCTAACATTTTTAAAAAATCTTGCTTCAGAAATCCCCAAAAATCAGTGGATGGGTCAAACATTATGAAACTTGATAGGCAAAGAGTACTTAATTTTTGCTTCCATTCTGGCAAATTTCATCATAATAGCTTTCAAAATGCAGGAGAACGAAGCCTCTGAATTTTGACCATTTATAAAAGCATTGGGCTGAAGCAAACGTTTCTCCAATAGTACTATGCCCACTTACAAACTACAAGTCCCAAGTGTTCCAGGCCCTCTCTCCTCTTAACATTCCCCACCCCCTTTTGTCCTCACTTAGAATCATAGAGTCATTGAACAGTAGAGTTGGAAGAGACCTCGTGGGCCATCCAGCCCAACCCCTTCTGCCAGGCAGGAAGACACCATCCAATCCCTCCCAACAGATGGCCATCCAGCCTCTGCTTAAAAGCCTCCAAAGAAGGAGCCTCCACCACAGCCCGGGGAGAGAGTTCCACAGTTGAACAGCTCACAGTGAGGAAGTTCTTCCTAATGTTCAGGTGAAATCTCCTTTCCTGTAGTTTGAAGCCATTGTTCCGCATCCTAGTCTGCAGGGCAGCAGAAAACAAGCTTGCTCCCTCCTCTCTATGACTTCCCCTCACATATTTATACATCATGTCTCCTCTCAGCCTTCTTTTCTGCAGGCTAAACATGCCCAGTTCTTCAAGCCGCTCCTCATAGGGCTTGTTCTCCAGACCCTAGATCATTTTAGTTGCCCTCCTCTGACCATCTTGACCAAACTTTCATACAGTATGTGAATTCTTGGAAGGTATGAGAAGTTTAGAGAGAAGGAGGGAGGGAGAGGTTTGAATTTTGGACTCCAATTGTGGCTTGATTCCCCACTCAGCCACCCACTTGGGCAAGTCACACACTCTCAGCCCAGAAAAGCCAATGAAACAGGAAATAGCATTTTCAAACCAGGAACTAATTTCCTTATTCAGAGTCTGATGGCCATCTGTCAGGAATGATTTGATGGTGTACTATGATTTCTGTTCCTGGGTGATAAATGTCATTTCCTAATTGGTCTGTCATAGAAACATGGCAAAATCTATGACACTGCCTGAACTTTGTGCAAGCGACATGGATGGAACATATTATGGTTTGGTCCACCAATTTAACAAAGTTTCAGCCACAAAAACAAAGTTTCTGAAGTAGAACAATGACTTTCACAGTAAAGACAACCCAATGAAACAGGAAATAAGACTTTCAAACCAGGAACAGATTTCTGCAATTATTAAAAAATGGTTTATTATAAAAGCTATGAAAATTTGCCAAAAATCAGAGGATAAGGGAAACGTTCCAAATTTTGGTGAGCTATCAGTGTTAAATGTGTTCTACCACTGTACCAAGTTTGAAGAAGATCGCTCAAAAAATGAGGGCGGGAGAGTCCTGTAAATTCTCCCCTCGTGCTGTTTTTTTTTGCTAATGCGCATGCGCGTCCGCCATTAACGAATTACTTTTGAAACTAACGAATTTTCGTTAAATTTTGAAAATTTTTGAGGGCAAAATTCAGAAATGACATCAGAAACGAAACGCTAGCGCCCCCTACTTTTGAAACGAGTTTAGAATAATTTTTTTCATGGATCGCTCAAGCCTAATATGATACATGAAACCAGCTATCCTTTGATAAGGAAAGATATTAAAGAGTGTGTGGTTGATTACCCCACTGATCAGAATTTTCAAGGGTCATCTAATAGTACAGATCCATAGAAATTGTTTTCAGTGGACTCAACTTGTTCAGTTAAATTCAACCAGAGTTCAGTTGACTTCTCTAATTAATGTTTAGTAGGGTTCAACCTTTGCTATACCCACATATAGTATGGGTGAAAAACCTATGAACATTGAATTGCTTCTACTCAACCAGGGGTCCTCAAACTTTTTAAGCCGAGGGCCGGTCCAAAATCCTTCAGACTGTTGAGGGGCCGGATTATCATTTGAAAAAAAAAATACAAACAAATTCTGATGCACACTGCACATGTCTTATTTGTAGTGCAAAAACAACAACAACAACAACAACAACAACAACGAAAGAACAATACAATATTTAAAGATAAAAACAATTTTAACCAACATACATTGATCAGGATTTCAATGGGAAGTGTGGTCCTGCTTCTGGCCAATAAGATAGTCAAGTTAATTAGGATTGTTGTTGTTGTTGTTGTTGTGTGCCTTCAAGTTATTTCAGACTTCGGGTGAGCCTAAGTCTAAAATTTATGTATTTATTATTTATTTATTTACTGCATTTATTTACTACATTTGTATCACACCCTTCTGACCCCAAAGGGGACTCAGAGTGGCTTACAAATTATATGTGCATACAATATATTATATTATTAGCATAGCACAATATTAGCATTATATATTACCATATTGAACTATACCACTATACTGTAATATTATTAGTAATATTATATGTAATATAGAACATATAATTAATATTATTATATGGTATTATTATTAGTGTTATATTGTATTACATTATAATATTATTATCAATATTATATGTATATACAATATATTATATTATAAAACTGAGGGCGGGGGCCAGGTAAATGACCTCGGAGGGCCGCATCTGGCCCCCGGGCCCTAGTTTGGGGACCCCTGTACTCAACAGTTCCCATCATTCTTCACAATTCATTATGCTGGTTAGGCCTGATAAGATTCTAATGATGTATGGAGGACCACAAATTGCCCATCTTTGATTTTTAACATCAGCCATAGTACATCAGGTCAAATACCTGATTAGCCCACTATTCTGTTTTATTCTTCAAGGCCAACCAACTGAATTTTGAAATCTGCTTATAGAATATAATCCTATCATAATTACTAGCCACTGATACACATATCTCCAATGAAGCAAATTTCATTATACACAACATAATTCCCTGTAGATATGTATAAGATTTAACTGTTAGTCTGGTTAGTATTTAAAAATGAATATGGATTACTATTAGGCAGCATGGCAAATAGTCAGGAAAGATGATACCTGAAATCCAACCAAGGGAAAAGGGCCAAACATTTGTTAAAATGACCTGGGTAAATTATATATTTTAAAACACATTACATTCATAATTGATGTAAAGTAAGAGCTGTAGAAGGATTATAATACTACCATATTCATTTAAGCTACATTAGTACATTTTTCCTAAGGGGAATGTTTTCAAGTTCTTCCAAATTCCTTATCAGCCTAGATTAGTGGTTCCCAACCTTTGGGCCTCCAGGTGTTTTGGACTTCAGCTCCCACAATTCCTAACAGCTGGTAAGCTGGCTGGGATTTCTGAGAGTTGAAGTCCAAACCACTGTCCTAGATTGTAAATCTTAGTGGTAGAGAAAAGCATGTAAGCTCACCAGTCTATAGGCTAGATAATTTAAGATATTGTGATCTGAAATTCAACCCCAAAGGACAATCATGAGCTTAGTCTTGTAATGACAATCCTCAATGGTTTGCATCATTCAGTCAAAGGTTTTGATTTTTCATCTTCATCATTCATCCCTGATTTTCCCCATTTGGTCTGATGGAGAGTTTGGGAGAAATGAAAAACTGCTTGCTTTTCTAGAACTGTAGTTGTTCTAATAATGATATTGCCTACTTGTACATTTGTGATTTTGTTTTATTTTTGTAGATCAAATATGGTAACAACTGTTTTGGGAATTAATGAGAATAAATATCAATATCCTCTGTCTTGGGGTCAAAAAAATGACCACCTGACCTTTGCAGGCTATGGTGCCAAGCTACTGCCATGTCATCAATACATACAATTCCCAGTGCATGTTGTTTCCCATTGCATGTTGTTTTCTTATGGCCTAAGAAAGTTATGGCCTTTCTTATGCTGGCATGATGGAAAGTCAATAGTGTAGTGGCAAATACAGTGGCAAAAATGTGCTACTTCTGTTGGAAGCAAGGAGAGACAATGTAGTGGATCAGAATTTCTCTACTCTTGCTCTACTTTTAAAAGATTATTCATACTCCAAAATATTTCTGCCTGCTCATCCAAATGCATGCAATCACCACAAGCTGGAACTAGATATATCCCCCACTATCCAAAATTATACAGCATAATTATACAGTAGGCAATATCATTATTAGTACATAGTCAAATAGGTCATTTATTGTAGAACCTCATGTACTAGGATCATTATTCCACTGCAATGCATCAGCTGTCCCTGGCCAGTGATAAGAGAGGGAAATAGCCTAAAGGTACAAAGGTGGAAGCATAATCTGTTGGGCAATATATAAAAGGAAAGAAGCTCTATACTGTTCTTGGAATACCAGTTATTATGTTCTCCCCACATGTTGTGACTGCGCCTTCGGGGATTATGGTTGATGGTGATGGAATTCGAAGAGGAAGAAAAAACCCTCGTGATGAGGGTTCACTGGAGGAGTTGCGCAGGAATCGACTTAGAGAGCTATATGGGGGATCTTCTGAGGAAGATTCAGATGGGGAGATGGATGCTGAGGAACAGGTGGTGGCTGGGGAAGCGGGCACTGAATGGGCACAGCCACCGGAGATGTCTGGGGATTTGGGGCCTATGGATACTTCTGAACCTGGGGTTTCTGCAGGAGCTGATCCCAATTGGGATGCTTGGAGAAGGGAGGATGGTTCTTTAAGTGTTCATGGGGCTAAGTGTGGGCAGGATGATTGGGACTCCGACAAATTGCTAGGTACTCCAGATCCACGAGCTCTAGCTGTGTGGAGTTCAGACTCTGAGTAGATTTGGGACACCTGGTGTTTGGGTGTGAGTGTTTGGTCACCCAGGAGGAAGGGGAATAAAATGGGAATGTTTGGCCACTGCACTTTGCGTGTGGCAAGGTGTTGCTGAGGCGCCATTGGGATCTCTGTGTTTCCATGAAGACTGGACTTGGACTATGATTTGAATCTGCTGATATCACCTAGCTTGGCTCTCGCTGTGTCTTATCGTGGACCTGTTTTGGATGACTGCACCCTCTTCGGACTTTGGATTGAATTTGACCTGGCTTCTGTCTACTCCCTCTGACTGACGGCTACTCCCAGCTTCTGACTATTGGTTTGTCTTTTGGAATTTCTGCTGCCTCCTGACCTGACCTTGGATTCTTCTGACGACGGCTATTCATCATCCCTTTGAGGCTTTCGGCTTATCTGCACCGTGGAAGCAGCTTTATTGCTTTTCTAGTTTGTTTATTTTCCAGCAATTAACTCTATTCGTTTTCCAAAGCTGAATTGAAGCGTTATTTAGTTTTTTATTGAATGCCAGCATGGGAAATTAGCGTGATTTGTTTTTGAGTTATTATTGTCCAATCTACTCTCGAAACACTGAAAAGTGAAGTGTTTCAAGGATATTTCCTGTGTTTATGTTATTTTCTGGCTTATCTTCGGAATAAACTCTGTTTTGTATGTTAACTGGCGTCTGACTCTTGACAGATTGCCACACGCCCAAACAACAACAACAGAAGAGCCAAGTCAACATGGCTGGGCTGGACGACAGGCTGGCCGCTTTGGAATTGGAATTGGTAGCCTTAAAGAGGGCACAGCAGATTAAAGGACAGGTCATTGTGCCTGAACGTTTTGACGGGACCAGAGAAAAACTACCAACTTTTTTGGCTCAAGTGGACTTATATTTTTTGCAAATATCTGATCTTTCATTTCCTACAGACACTAACAAAGTTGCATTTATTTTAAGTTTATTAACTGGACCAGCGGGGCGTTGGGCAGTCAATGTAATTAGGGGCAATAGCCCAATTAAGAATAATTTGGTGGACTTTAAGGCAGCTCTTAATGAGACGTTTGGAGATCCTTTACAAAAGGAAAATGCAGGTTGGGCTTTATATCGGTTAAAGCAGGGTAAAGGGTCTTTAATTGATTACTTGAATAAGTTTAATTTGCTTAAGCATCAATTGGACTGGGGAGAACATGCTTTTATGTTGGTTTTTACTGCTGGGTTGAATGAATGTTTACAGGATGAGCTGTCTCATGTGGAACCAGCTCAAAATTGGGATGAGCTGGTAACCAAAGTTTGTAGGATAGAGGCTCGAATGGAGTTCAGAAAGAAAACTCGTGGGACTCCAGTAGTGGAGTATCATGCTAGTGCCTCTGTGAACTCTGGGGAAGAACCCATGCAGCTTGGGATGCAACGCAAATTGTCCCAAGAGGAGAAAGACAGATGCAGACGATTAAGGTTGTGTTTGTACTGTGGAAATGGGGGGCATTTTGCTCATGGTTGCACTCTAAAACCATCTCAGCTGCCGGGAAAAGGGCAGCCCTAATGCGCCATGAATCCAGCGCATTAGGGCCTATGATGCAATTGCCTAGGGGGAATAAGCATGTGTTTGTGGCCATACAATTGTGTGTAATGGGTCAGAGACTAGTTAGTACCCAGGCATTTTTGGATTCAGGGGCTACAGTTTCGTACGTAGACCAAAGCTTTGCGGAGAAGAATAAAATTCCAATTGTGAAGAAGAAAGTCACAGCTTGGGTGGAGGGTGCTGATGGAAGGTTGTTACATTCCAGGATGGTGGATCAAGAAACAGCGGGTGTAACCTGGCAAGTGCAAGGGCAGAAGGGGATGTTAACTTTTGATGTCACTGCACTACCTAGATATGATGTCATTTTAGGCATGGACTGGTTGGCACAGGTCAATCCTTGGGTGGATTGGGTACGCAGAACTATCAGTTTGGACCCGCCAGTGTGTTTAACAATAAATGAAGTTGGTGGGGATATGGAGGGAGTTCCATCTTGTTATCAGGACTTCTGGGATGTGTTCTGCCAAAAGGAAGCGGATAAATTACCACCACATAGGCCTTATGATTGTGCGATCAAATTGGTGGAAGGTGCTAAGTTGCCTGCAGGCAGGTTGTATGCGCTTACTGTACCTGAAAGACAGGCTTTAAGAGAATACTTAGATGAGAACTTGCAGAAGGGTTTCATTAGACCTTCTAATTCGCCTACGGCCGCTCCAGTCTTTTTTGTGGCAAAAAAGACAGGCGACTTGAGACTGGTGTGCGACTACCGTATGCTAAACAAGTACACTGTTCGGGACAGGTACCCTTTGCCTCTAATCCCTGAGTTGTTGTCTCGGGTTCAGGGAGCTTCCATCTTTACGAAGTTAGATCTGCGTGGGGCTTATAATTTGGTGCGTATAAAGGAAGGGGACGAATGGAAGACAGCGTTTAACACCTGTTTCGGCACTTACGAAAATTTAGTAATGCCGTTTGGGCTCTGTAATGCTCCAGCGGTATTTCAAAGATTTATTAATGATGTGTTCCGGGACCTTTTAGACAAATTTGTGGTGATTTACTTGGATGATATATTGATTTTTTCGAAAGACGCTCGCGAACATGGGGAACATGTGCGTCAAGTGTTGTCCAGGCTCAGGGCAAATGGGTTATTTGCTAAGGCCTCCAAGTGTGTTTTCCATGTGTCTGAGGTGGAGTTTTTGGGACATGTTATATCTGGGAGGAACTGAAAATGGACCCGAGAAAAGTGGATGCTGTCAATACCTGGCAAGAATTAACATCCAAGAAGGATGTACAAAGGTTTTTGGGTTTTGCCAACTACTATAGGGAGTTTATTCCGCACTTTGCACAATTGACAGTGCCGTTAACCCAACTCCTGCAAAAGAAGCGTCCGTTCGAATGGACTATGGAGGCCAAGAAGGCTTTTGAACAACTGAAATGTAGTTTTCAGAATGGGAACATTTTAGTACATCCAAATGTGAACCAACCATTCATTGTTGAGGCAGGTGCTTCTAATTATGCTCTGGGAGCAGTACTCTCGCAGAAGGACCCGTCTGGTAGATTAAGACCTTGTGGTTTCTATTCTAGACAACTCACTGCGTTTGAACAAAATTATACGATTTGGGAGAAAGAGTTGCTAGCGATCAAGGTGGCCTTCGAAATTTGGAGGCATTGGTTGGAGGGGGCAAAACATCAGATAGTGGTCCTATCTGACCATAAAAACTTGGAACATTTGCAAACTGCAAGGAAACTGAATCAGAGACAAATTAGGTGGGCATTGTTCTTTTCCAGGTTCGACTTCAGGGTACAATTTGTAGAGGGGAAGCAGAACTTGAGGGCTGATGCTTTATCTAGGAAGCCTGAGTTCAAAACTGCTGAAATCCTTCTTGAACAAACCATTTTACCTGTTTCAGTGTTAAATGTGGTACAGGACAGGCAGGATCTTCATGAACGGGTGTTGTCTTCTCAAAAAGAGGATAGGTGGACACAAGAGCAGTTGATATTGCTCTCTCAGGATATGAGAACTATACTGCCTAATTTACAGGATGTGGACGGGGTGTTATCACGTAATGGGCAGATTTTTGTGCCGCCTGGTAAACTACGATTGGAAATCATACAAGCATATCATGATGAGCCAACTGCGGGACATTTTGGCAGGTTTTCGGCTTATCTGCACCGTGGAAGCAGCTTTATTGCTTTTCTAGTTTCGCACTTGACTCCCCCTGCATGCCTACCATCCCACCTTTCAGAGGGACAGTTGGCAACAGTGTTCTCAGTTGGCAATGTTCCACATATGAAACTCCTTGCATCCAAAGGTTAGGCCATCTTTCTCTTCATTTATGTTCTGCCAGCAACACAAGGCATAACCTTTTAAACACACATTCAGCTCTACTGTTGCTCAGTTTTATCGATTGATTCTTTGTTGGGTTCCCTTGTGTTCTCGTCTCCTTATGTTCTCACCCTTAGCTTGTTGTAAATGTGTTTTTGTGCCTGGCAATTGCTTATATGTCTTCTCTCTTTTGTAAGCCACTTTGTGACTCCCTTTGGGGTATGAAAAGCAGGGTACGGATTTTTAAAGATCTGTTAAAGGTTACTTTCTTCGCAAGCACACAGCTAGGTTAGTCTATGTACCCGCCAACATTTTGTAGATGAAAACTGGAACATCTGTGATCAAACAACATCAGAGTGTAGTTTTAGCAAAAGCTATAACAATAAACATCACACAGGCTAGGAAAGGATGCAGCTGCTTACTTGGTCAGAGCCTACAGGGAAGGGAAAAATCTTTCCTCCTTATCTCCTCTTGTCTTCCCCTTGCTGAATTAAATGAGTACCCCAAAGATACCAGACCCTGTCTGATCTTAAATGCTAAGCAGGGTCAGCCCTGATTAGTACTTGGATAGGAGATCGCCAATAAACCACAGGTACTGGCAAACACTACCTCTGAATATCTCGTACCAAGAAAACTATGGAAAAATGCATGGGGTCACCATAAATTGATAGTCAAATTGTAATGATAGCACTATAATTGCCCAATATACAAACAACCTGAGAGTATTTCAGGAATGTTAACATTGTAGCTGCAGCTGACTTCTCCCTTTTCTCCTTCTATGCAGAAAAATGTGTGTATGTCAAAACTGACAGCATCAACTACTCTTTGAAAAGGAAAAAAAATCAGCTCTTCCTCCTATAGTAGTAGTTAGCAGGAGGTGCAGGGGTGAAATCGAGACATTTTCAAACTTCTTTCCACAGGATACCAGCCTTTAAGTTATGTCTCTGCTTTTTTATCTGCTGTTGTCCCAGTGTTTTACAGCTGTTCTATTCTTACTGTGAGTTCGCTCATATGCAATCATCAATCATTATGATAGCAAAATCTAGTTGCCACTTTCTTTCCACAAAGAGGCATCTATGGATTTAACTGTTTCAAGAGGTAATGCTGTCAGTTCACATTGCAGTTCCCTGAGAAGAGAATCTACACCAGATGAGCACCCCAGTATCAGAAAACTGTTAGAAATACTGTTAGAGGTGATAACTTTATAGCATCAACTAGTGATCTGATAACACATGGGTAAAATCAAATAGTCCAGGCAGAACATTTTTAACAACACTGTATTTGACAGGCAGCTTGAAGGCACATGCACACACACACTATAAAATATAAAAAGTTCACATATTGATAGCAAGTCATTTAGTGATGACACACTGAGTAGGTGTGAGTCATCAGTTAATTCTCCTTCACTTGTCCTAGGAGTATTTATTTGCTCAATATGTTTTGGACTAGGAACCATTCTATCTCTTTTATTGATGATTGCCTATGATGAGGCTGATGTTTATTTCCCCACACACCATGTTATTTACAATACTGAGATATCACATGAATAGGAAGCACTTTACAGCACCATAGTGACTCACCCAGGGTGCTTTCGGATAGACAGCTCCTAGTGTTACCAATCAAAATGCAAGCTGCTCTGTTCTGTCTTTCCCTACTTAATGTTTCTTGTTTGTGGCATAGAAGACAGTGGGAGAAGCTGGGAGAGGACATGAGAAGATTACAAATGGAAGACAACTTGGTTTCATCGTTCTGTATTGTTTCATGACCTGAGATGGGACAATTGCACCAGAAAAGCTTTATTTGGGAAGAAAACTCAATTTCTCCCTCTCTCCTACAAACACGTCTACAAGTATATTTTTAATTGCACCGAGAGGCTGATATTTAGAAAAAAAGAATCAACTTTACAATATGAAGAGTTAACTGTTAAAGGGATGCTGCTGGAAATACGGGCAAACAAAGGATGCCATTGTAACAGACATTTTAATGATGTTTTCCTTATGGGTTCATTTAAGATAGTGCATTTTATTTAGAAACCCAGCATCGCAAACCAGTTTGGCCATTTGTTAATAGGAATGGAAATAAGTTATCGTTCTTTTTTTTTTCAGTGCTCAGTGAGATTGTCCCAAAGGGGAGCCAAAAATAGGTTTCCCTACACAGAAATCATTAATATTCTGCAGAGCCAAAGTAACACTTTTCCTTTGGTGAGAATTTTACTTTCAAATTAGAGGAATTGTGATGACCCATGGGCCTTGTAGTCCTGCTCATGACATTGTGATGCCTGATGAAGAAGAAAACTTGGGTTTTTCACCTTCCCAGTCAGAACTGGATTCTTCCCAGACAGACTCTTCCCAGCCAGATCTGGGAACCTTGCACCTGCAAGAGGATTATGTTCCAGAAGTATGTCAAACAAATACTGAGGCTACATCTCCAGTGTTTTCTCGCCATGAGTTTTGTAAACAACAGAGAGGCTTGGAAGCAGCCTCGCGCAGGAGTGCGAGAATAATTGCTAAGAATTTGCCAATTAAGCCTACTTTCCATGAGAATCTTTAAGGAGTCAAACATCTGGTCTCAGAGATTAGCTTTCGTTTCTGGTTCCCAGAGAACTGCTCTCGGCGGGAAAGTTAGACTCTATATAGGTGTTTTACCCGCGGAGTAACTTTGCGGAGTCAATTCGTCAGCCTCCGGAGCGAGTTGTGTCTGGACAGCGCGCTCCGTTTCTAGCCTCGTTCCTGCTCAAGCCTTGCCTTGTTTCCAGCCTTCGCTCCTGTTTCCCAGCCTTTGTTTACCAACGGACCTTGCCTTGTTTTCCCAGGACTAAACCTTGCCTTGTTTCACGGATTTTACCAAGTTATTCCACGGACCTTGTTCTTGTTCCTCGTTACCTTGTTCCACGTTTCAAGCCTTGTTTCAAGTATCAAGTTATTTCCTAGCCTTGCTCAAGTTCATGGACTAAAGGACCTTGTCATCTCCCCTCACTTTGCCTGGCAAAGTGAGTGTTTCGGTTATTGGATTACAACTTTGGACCTTAATATTTCATATTGGACATTGTTTCTTTGGACTAATTTTGACCTTCCCTGAAAGGTCTACTTCTGGACTAACTTTTACATTTGCTTTTACTAACTTTATATATTTCCTTAATAAAGATATTAGATAGAATCTGGCCTCTGCGTATGGTTATTGGTGCTCTGTAGCCTGGGTCGTGACAGTTTGACTCCGCCACCCTAAGCACCAATTAACCTCGGCCAGAATGTCTACCGGAGTCGTACCTGGGCCGAGCGGCCAGCCGATTACCTACACCATCGACAAGGATGAGGTGGACCGAATCCGTGATAAGCTCAATGCACAGGATGGAGAAATAAAGGGTTTGAAGGAACGCGGAATCCGTCTTCCGGCCATGGCGTTGCCAACCAAGTTTACTGGAGAAGCTTCTAAGGTTCATGTTTTCCGTCGCCAATGCCAAGCTTATCTAGAGGCCCGTGATGCCGAGTTTCCCCAGGAAGACATCAAGGTGGCGTGGATTTACAGTCTCCTAGACGGGCCAGCGGCTAACTGGGCGACGGCTCTGTTCGACCAAGCCTCCCCACATCTAAGGTCAGCGCAACATTTCTTGGACCACCTTAAGGCGACCTGGGGAATCGAGGACAATTTGGAGGCAGCCGGGCACAAACTCCGCCGCCTCTTCCAAGGAGACAGACCCATGTCTCAGTACATAGCCGAGTTCCGAGTGCTGGCCCACAACACCGGCTGGAACGATGTTGCCCTCAGAGGACAATTTCGGGAGGGTCTCAACATTGAAATGCTGGAGGAAATCTCCAAGGTGGATCCTCCCCAAACGCTGGAAGCACTCATCGATCAATGTTTACGGGCTGAAGTCATGATTGCCAACAGGAAGCAGTGGGTACGAGGCCAGAGCGGTAGAGCTGGGGCAAAACCCCCCGCTCCCGCCAGCGTTCAGCCGCGTCCAGTGTGGAGACCCCCACCACCATCCCCATACCCCAGAGGGAGCGAGGAGGTGCCGATGCAGTTGGGCAATGTGCGTCCCAGATTAGATGCCGCCGAGAAGGCCCGCCGCCAACGCCTAAATCTCTGTTGGTATTGCGGGAATGGGGGCCACTTCGCCAGAGAGTGCCCAGCCAAAGGGAAGCCCGCCGCCCGTCTTGCGGCGGCGTCCTCCACGGAGACGAAGACGTCTGAGGCGGCTGGCACACAGCCGGCGGGGGAAGCCAACGACCGGGCGTAGAGAGGCTCGCCAACCCGGTCAAGAAACCCATTCAAGAGCCGCCAACCGGGGTCCTGTTCCTTCTAGTGGTCACCTTATGGTCAGCAAAAAAGGGACCCGTTATGATCCACGCCATGATAGACTCCGGAGCTACCAACAATTTCATTGATAGAGAGTATGCCGACTCTCTGGGATTACAATATCATGACTTCAAGAATGCCCGTGTGGTGCAAGCCATCGATGGCCGCCCTCTCAAGACGGGCCCCGTAAGCCAGTGGTCGGAACCCACCAGGATGTGGATAAGGGAACATATGGAAGAGATTTCCTTCTTTGTTACTGAGGTTCCCCATTTCCCTGTGATTTTGGGGATTCCATGGCTGACACTTCACGACCCAAGCATCTCCTGGTCCAACAGAGAACTGCAGTTTGCTTCAAGGTACTGCCAAAACCATTGCCTCGTAGCCAAGGTCTGCCATGCCACAGACACCGAGCCCATTATCACCTTGCCAAAGAAGTACTCCGAGTATTGGGATGTATTCAATGAAAAAGAAGCCGAAAAATTACCCCCACATAGACCTTATGACTGTGCCATTGACTTGGTGGAGGGGGCCCCGATCCCGCGAGGGCATCTCTACTCCCTGACTGAACCAGAGCAAGAAGCTCTCAGGGAATTCATAGAGACAAACCTTCGCAAGGGATTCATCAGACCCTCTCAATCCCCAGCCGCCTCCCCAGTGATGTTTGTGAAGAAGAAGTCAGGGGAATTACGCTTGGTGGTGGACTACAGAGCATTGAATAATATCACCAAGCGGAACAGCTATCCCCTGCCCTTAATCTCGGATCTACTAGACCGACTTCGAGGAGCCAAGGTTTACACCAAGCTGGATCTTCGGGGAGCTTACAACTTAGTTCGCATCAGAGAAGGGGACGAGTGGAAGACCGCCTTCCAGACTAAATTCGGATTATTCGAGTCCCGAGTTATGAATTATGGATTATGCGGAGCTCCCGCAACGTTCCAGCATTTTGTCAATGACATTTTCCAGGACTATCTAGATAGGTTCTTGATAATCTACCTGGACGATTTTTTGGTGTTTTCTAGATCACAATCAGAACATGAGAACCACGTCAAAATGGTGTTGCAACGATTGCGGGATCATGGACTTTATGCCAAGCTAGAAAAATGCGCTTTTGATCTACAAGAGGTAGATTTCCTTGGATACCGTATCTCGCCTCTAGGGCTCTCCATGGATCCAGCCAAGGTTTCAGCAGTATTGGAATGGCGGGCGCCAACTAACAAGAAGGAGGTGCAGCGATTCTTGGGGTTCGCGAACTATTACCGTAAGTTCATTCCAGATTTTGCCCGCTGGTCTGATCCAATCACTAGCTGCATCCGTGGAAAGCAGCCCTTCCGCTGGACTGATCAAGCAGAGAAAGGGTTCCAGCAACTAAAGAAATTATTCACATCCCAGCCAATCCTTCAGCATCCAGATCCTGAAACCCTTTTTGTGGTGCAAGCGGACGCCTCTGATGTGGCAATTGGGGCTGTGCTCCTACAACCGGTGGGAGATCACCTTCATCCTTGTGCCTATTATTCTCGTCAACTAACCGCACCAGAGAGAAACTATACCATTTGGGAAAAAGAACTATTAGCCATAAAGGCAGCTTTTGAAACTTGGAGACATTGGCTAGAAGGGGCCAAATTTCCCATTGAAGTCCACACTGATCATCGGAATCTAGAACATCTAAGAACTGCCCGCAAGCTAAATCAGAGGCAGCAACGTTGGGCTTTATTCTTTGAACGTTTCAACTTCCAGATTCATTATGTGACCCCAGCCCAAACCAAGCAAGCAGACGCCCTGTCACGTAAACCGGAATACGCTGCAGGACGCAAGGAGACCTTTGAATCCCAACTACTACAACCCGAGAACTTTGCCACGCTCACAGTGGGGAACACCAAATCCACTCCCATTGATTCAACTCCCTCTACTCCAGGGCCCATCTGTGCTCAAGAAATCAGGGCTAGTCAGCAAGCAGATGCCTGGGCGCAGGATCAACTTCGTCAAGGTCTGCATTTTCCCTTTTCGCTTAAAGATGGACTGCTTTGCTATAGAAATCATGTTTATATCCCACCCGGACCGGGCAGGGAAAAAGCACTTCGTCTGTGTCATGACTGCAAACCAGCAGGGCATTTCGGACTATTTAAAACCATGCATTTGATCCTAAGAGATTTCTGGTGGCCCAAGATCCGCAAGGATGTGGAAAAATATGTTAACACCTGCCCAGTATGCCAGCGCTCCAAGATAAGAAGGGAGAAGCCCTCAGGGCTTCTACACCCCCTTCCTAACCCATCTCGCCCATGGGAAATAATTTCTGCGGATTTTATCACTGACTTACCACCTTCCTGTGGATTCACCACGATCCTAGTGGTGGTGGACCTTTTCACCAATTTAGCCCATTTCATTCCCTGTGAAGGTCTTCCCACAGCCCAAGAGACTGCAGATTTATTCCTCCAACATGTTTTCAGACTACATGGATTGCCCAAGAGTTTGGTCACAGACCGTGGATCCCAATTCACCTCTCGTTTCTGGAAGGCACTACAAAAACTATTGGGCATAGACTCTCGTTTATCTTCAGCTCATCATCCCCAAACGGATGGGCAAACGGAGCGCACCAATGCCACTTTGGAACAGTACCTTCGCTGTTATGTAAACTACCAACAGGACAATTGGGCTTCTCTGTTACCACTGTCGGAATTTGCCTACAACAATGGAGTCCAGGCTTCTACAAAAGAAACGCCGTTCTTTGCAAACTACGGCTTCCATCCACGTTTCTTTCCCCCTGTCATTGAAACTTCAGAAGTTCCCGCAGCAGAAGATTGGCTGCAGGAACTCACAGCGGTGCAACAACTTTTGCTCCAGCAACTGGAACAAGCCAAGGAGGACTATAAACGTCACGCGGACAAACATCGCCAGCCGGGCCCCGAAATCAAGGTAGGAGATCGGGTTTTTCTGTCCACTCGCTTTTTGCCCTCCCATCGCCCTTGCCGGAAGTTAGATGCCCGTTTCATTGGCCCCTATCCAGTGGTGGCGCAACTTAACCCCGTGACTTTCAAACTCCAACTTCCGCGCTCAATGCGCATTCACCCAGTGTTTCACCGCTCCCTGCTCCTTCCGGCGGATGGTGTGCGGCCAGATGTAGACCGGCCGGCCCCCGTCCCTATTTTGGTGGATGGGGAGGACGAGTTCGAGGTTCAGGACATTTTGGATTCTCGCTTTCACCGCCGCCGCCTGCAATATCTCATTGACTGGGTGGGTTTTGGCCCTGAGGAACGCTCTTGGGAAGACGCTTCCACAGTTCACGCTCCTGATCTAACCCGTCGCTTCCATCAGACCTATCCCGCCAAGCCACGACCTCGCGCCTCGGGGAGAGAGTCCCAGTTTGGGAGGGGGCTTGAGGAGGGGGATAGTGTGATGACCCATGGGCCTTGTAGTCCTGCTCATGACATTGTGATGCCTGATGAAGAAGAAAACTTGGGTTTTTCACCTTCCCAGTCAGAACTGGATTCTTCCCAGACAGACTCTTCCCAGCCAGATCTGGGAACCTTGCACCTGCAAGAGGATTATGTTCCAGAAGTATGTCAAACAAATACTGAGGCTACATCTCCAGTGTTTTCTCGCCATGAGTTTTGTAAACAACAGAGAGGCTTGGAAGCAGCCTCGCGCAGGAGTGCGAGAATAATTGCTAAGAATTTGCCAATTAAGCCTACTTTCCATGAGAATCTTTAAGGAGTCAAACATCTGGTCTCAGAGATTAGCTTTCGTTTCTGGTTCCCAGAGAACTGCTCTCGGCGGGAAAGTTAGACTCTATATAGGTGTTTTACCCGCGGAGTAACTTTGCGGAGTCAATTCGTCAGCCTCCGGAGCGAGTTGTGTCTGGACAGCGCGCTCCGTTTCTAGCCTCGTTCCTGCTCAAGCCTTGCCTTGTTTCCAGCCTTCGCTCCTGTTTCCCAGCCTTTGTTTACCAACGGACCTTGCCTTGTTTTCCCAGGACTAAACCTTGCCTTGTTTCACGGATTTTACCAAGTTATTCCACGGACCTTGTTCTTGTTCCTCGTTACCTTGTTCCACGTTTCAAGCCTTGTTTCAAGTATCAAGTTATTTCCTAGCCTTGCTCAAGTTCATGGACTAAAGGACCTTGTCATCTCCCCTCACTTTGCCTGGCAAAGTGAGTGTTTCGGTTATTGGATTACAACTTTGGACCTTAATATTTCATATTGGACATTGTTTCTTTGGACTAATTTTGACCTTCCCTGAAAGGTCTACTTCTGGACTAACTTTTACATTTGCTTTTACTAACTTTATATATTTCCTTAATAAAGATATTAGATAGAATCTGGCCTCTGCGTATGGTTATTGGTGCTCTGTAGCCTGGGTCGTGACAGGAATATAGAATGGAGCAAAATATTCACATCAGAAAGTGAAAAAAATTGTATGTGACTGGCGTGTGCTTAAAAAACAAAAGACTCCCACCTAGTATCATGCCTCTCCAGTTGGACTATACATTATATTCTTATTTCTCCATAAATCTATATAATGACAAAATCTATATAATGCAGAAATGTTCAGGGAGACCATCACAAGTGATTGTCAAAATAATTCATCCATCAGTAACCTTTGGAGAGTCGTTGTGGTGTAATGAATTGAGTATTGGACACAGACTCTAGGACATCAGGGTTCAAAATCCCCATTCAACCTTGGAAACCCACTGTGGACCCTGAGCAAGTCATGTTGTTTCAATCTCAGAAGAAGACAATGGCATCCTCTCTCAACCTGAACAATTCATGCCAAGAAAACTCTACAATAGGTTTGCTTCAAAAGCATGCAACAACAATTACATTTAATTGGGCTTTCCAGACATTTCATGTTGGTGACACACTTTTTAGACTTGCATCATTTTGCGATACTAGAATCCAGTTCCACTAGCAAACCAGAGGTTAAACCCCCTATAAGAGGTACGGGCACACATATATACACTGTAATAATAAAATGTATGGGGACAAAATATTGCTCATTTATTTATTTATTTACAATATTTATACCCCGCCCTTCTCATCCCAAAGGGGACTCAGAGTGGATCACAATAATAAATAAATAAATAAATAAATAAATAAATAAAACTTTATTTATACCCCGCCACCATCTCCCCGTGGGGACTCGGGGCGGCTTACATGGGGCAGAGGCCCAAACAACATAGAACAAAACATAGGCAACATAATACAAATCACACCATAAAAAGATAAAACAGTAATACAATATATCAATTAAAACAAAAATACAGGATAAAAAATTGCATTTAAAACACATAAATGGTAAAATCGTAATAAAAACGGTATACATATACATGGTAAATATTCAATGCCATTAGACACATGACATATAGACAGACACAGAGGCAATATAACATTTTCTAGCTTCCGGCTTCATGAGGGTATGCTTAATTTTGGCCACAGGGGGAGCTGCTGCTTCAACATCCACTGTGACAACGAGTCCTTGATGGAGTACTTCCTCATTCTTCCACACGCTGCTGGACAATTTTATGGTGTCGTAAATTAGTTAAATTAGCCTTCCCGCATAAAGCGGTACCTAAATTTCCTATTTGATAGATGCAACTATCTTTCAGGTTGCTTAGGTAAACAATGAGCTAGTGTGATGACCCATGGGCCATGTAGTCCCGTTCCTGGCACTGTTGTGCCAGATGAAGAGGAAAACTTGGGTTTTTCACCGTTTCAGCCAGAATTGGAACTTTCCCAGCCAGATTTGGAGACCTTGCACCTGCAAGAGGTTTGTCTTCCAGAAGTCTGTCAAACAAGCCCCGAGCCAAAATCTCCCCCGTTTTCTCGCCATGATTTTTGTAAACAACAGAGGGGAGTTCAACAGGCGTCTCGCAGGAGTGCTAGGATAGCTGCTAAGCATTCAGCTGATTAAGGCTGCTTTCCATGGGAAACTTTAAGGAGTCATGCATCTGGACTCAGAGAATAGCTTTCGTTTCTGGTTCTCCAGAGAACTGCTCTTTGGCGGGAAAACTAGACCCTATTTAGGTGTTTTGCCCACGAAGGGATCTTGCGGAGTCCATTCGTCAGCTACTGGAGTAGTGTGTGTGGACAGCTACTCCCGCTTCCAAGCCTTTGTTCCTGATTCCAAGCCTTCGTTTCCAGCCTTGTTTGCTCCACGGATCTTGCCTTGCCTTCCAGGACTCAGCCTTGCCTTGTTTCCCGGACCTTGCCAAGTAAATTACCACGGATCTTGTTCTTGTTCCTCGTTTTCTTGTTGCCTTGAATCAAGCCTTGTTTTCCCAAGAATCAAGTTACTTCTTAGCCTCGCTCTAGTTCATGGACTAAAGGACCTTGTCGTCTCCCTTCACTTTGCTTGGCAAAGTGAGTGTTTCGGTTATTGGATTACAACTTTGGACCTTAATATTTCATATTGGACATTGTTTCTTTGGACTAATTTTGACCTTTCCTGAAAGGTCTATTTCTGGACTATTTCATACACTTGCTTTTATTAACTTTATATATTCCTTCAATAAAGATATTAGATAGAATCTGGCCTCGGTGTATGGTTATTGGTGCTCTGCAGCCTGGGTTGTGACAGCTAGGCTATTTTAATGGTTGGATGCTCAATCCAACCCAGGCTGGCTTGAACTCATGACCTCTCGGTCTGTAGTGATTTATTGCAGCTGGCTACTAATCAGCTGCACCACAGCCCACCCCCCATGAAATCTTTCATTTACACTTTTAAAAATGTATGATTTATTGCTTATTTTACATAGTCAGAGTTTATCAATACAACACACCTAAACACCACAGCCAACACACTAACGTGCCACGACACACTTTGGAAAGTTCTGTGTAACTAATTTATGACACCATAAAATGTGTCTGTCTCTTTCTAAGGGTATTCCTCATTTATTAGATTTGGTGTGGAGGGGGTTTGGAATAATATACTCCATACAACTATGGTTGATACTTAATATATCATTCTTAATGATAATGCCAAAGTTTACCCCCTTGTGAAATAATAAGGGGATTATTTCTAGGTCTCAAGTTCTCATCCTGAAATCTCAAGGTCTAACTAATTTTGACCAGGCAACCTGGAGATTGAAGACTCTTCTATGGAATTCTGTCTTTCATGGATGGAGACTGGTGGAAACTCCTCTTCCTTATATACTTGCTGTATAAAATCTTGTAATATTTGAATGGATGTTATCTGAAATATGCAATTTGATTCTCTGCTGAAAATGCAGCGGCCAGCCAATGATGAAGAAAAATGTTATCTCCCCATTTGAGAATATGTGGTGTTAAGACTGATGCAAAGTTTGAAAAAGAAATTCATTTTACTGTACAGAATAAAACCCACAGAGATTCTTATACAGAGTATCCTAAGAAAAAATGGTGCTCTGCAAAGGGACCCTGTGTTAACATGCTTTTCAGTCCAATTTTTCCCATGGATGGTACTACAGTTTATGTGTTTCCCACATTTCAGTGATTGCATTACATGTCCTGACCATGTGAGAAGTGACCATATCATGGTTTTCCTACACACCAGTATTACTTCTCCCAGGATCTGTGGTAACAATAGCTTCTTACTATGCGCCCTATGACATCTCAGCCTGCAGCATGGGAATGAGTCCAGAGCTTGAGAAGGTTACTTTTTGACTGTAAAAGATCACCCACTGGCCATCCTGGATGGGGAATTATGGGCTGCACAGCAGTGAAAGTAACTTTCTGAAGCCTTGACTAAGACAATGCATGGGAATGATGGGTAAAGAGATGATCCTTTCAATGGAAAAATCCCTAAAACACTTTCCTAATGCATTGTTAATAACCACACTGCTTAAAATGGATGTTACATAGCCTCCAATTTCAACATGTGACTCATTTTGTAATAAAAGGATGATCCATTGCTGCCTTTGGCCGGGAAGATCAATACCTGTGATTATCGCTTTGATGACTACTTGTAAAACTGAGGCCAATCTCAATGGACCAGATGAGTTCTAAAGAGAAAAACAATAAATGGAAAAGGACAGAAAATACAATGCCTTTCAAATGAGAAAACATAGCATGGGGAAGGAAAACAAGCTGGAGAAGTTAGGGGAAAAAACTCAAAAGGTATGTTGAAGTTAGGGTTTTTAGCCGAGTTTTTTCTCTCCATGAAATACCAAACAAGCCCATGAAACCTTTGAATTCTAATATTGAAAAGTTCCAGGGTTTCATTCCATTTTCAGCTGTAACCTTAGCATTTTCCATTTTGAAAAATATGTGGTGATAAAAAAGCCATACAACCACAATATTCACATTACAAAAAACCCCACCGCACTTCATCTGCCAGTATTTAAGTGGGAAAGTGACAGCAAAAAAATATAAGAGCAAACAATCCCATTTTTATGAATGAATACATAAATCAGGAGGATAAATGATCAGGTACTGAACAGAACGTCTTCAATAGTCACAGTGGAATGTATCCACAGGGAGACTATTATTTCTCCATTTCAAGCTTTCAGAATGTGAAACCCTTTATTATTTCAATGAAACTGGAAGATTGATTCTTGTGTGGTTTTTAGGAGTCTGTTGTTTGCAAATCCTCCCTGCTTCAGGCATTGACAATTCTTTGTTTTCCACTGAAAGGTGGAACAAGGTCATACAAGTAAAATTAAGCCCCAAATGAACAATATTTTCCAGCCATTGGAAGTCCTGTGTACATTATAAGCTGGCGTATTATTTATGTTCATACCCCAGTGTTTGAATGCTTTAATGTCAGGAAATTATTTCTTCATTTACAGAGGAACCTCTTCCTGTTTTGTGTTAAACTTCGATGCCCTGCATAATATATTAAATATAATTTTCTAAGGTTCCAAGAGATTTTATCCAGCTGTGTTGCAGGACTTGAAAAGGTTCACACTTTGCCCTAATGTGGTGATTTGTATTGGGATCATTTTTAAATCTAAATATAAATCTGAAAAGCCAAGGCTTTGAGTAGTCCAATGCCTTTTGTTGGGATACCTACATAGTCAGAATATTCTGGGTTTTTTTCACACAAGTCAAAAAACCATGGTGATCTATTAACCCCTTCAATAGGGTTGGTCCTGCCAACTGCAAGTAGGTGGTTTTGTGTTATCCACCTTTAAAATTACTTGAACATGCTTACAATTTGCGAATAAATGTGTTGGGGTTTTTTTTGCATTGTGTTAATCTATGTGATGTACGCACACTGCTAGTAAATATATACTTACTGTGTGTCCATATAACATGCATAGACCCAAGTCATGCAAACATGAAAATAAGAGTCAAAACAAGATCACTGAAGAAAGAACACCAAGTGACAATACACTCAGATCTAAGCTGACCTTTAAAAATGGGGACTAAAATAAGTTAGGGAATAAAGAAACAAAGGGAGTGTCGCTATCTACTAAAGCAACACTGAGGCCAACACAGAGATTCATTCAAATGCAAAGGAAGCTCAGAATGGATTTTAAAACAAAACAAAACAAGAGGAAAAGTGGTTGAGTACTGTCATGATTTGTTTTGTGTATGTCAAGAACGACTTGACAAACTGCAATTCACTCTGGTGCAAGATAATTGGCAGTCTGCAAGGATGTTGCCCAGGGGATGCCCAGATGTTTTGATGTTTTACCATTCTTGTGGGAGGCTTCTCTCATGTCTTCACATGGGGAGCTGGAGCTGACAGAAGGAGCTCATCCATGCTCTCCCCGGGTTGGATTCGAACCGGCAACCTTCAGGTCAGCAACCCAACATTCAGGTCAGCAGTCCTGCTGGCACAAGGGTTTAACCCATTGTGTCACGGGGGGTTGTCAGGATGAACGAATGATACTCCCCCTGCAAAAAAATCCTTTAGCCAAGCTCTTCCAAATAACATTTCTGCTGCTTACAGTGCACTAACAAAACAAATAATAAAAACCAACAAAAGTGAGCAGAAAATGCTGATTATATACATTCTTTGAAACTACATTTCTACAAGTAGTATGGTTGGAAGGTGCTGTGAGATTTTTGCCCCAAATTTAGCAAATATGGTTGCTCTCCTTCCCTTCTGCCTCTTCCCACCTTGGCATTTCCCTCATTGAGTGTTGTTTTGGAATATTGTGACATACTATATACTGTTTGACTGTGTTTACTGTCATTTGATGTCCAGATCACCAAATCAGTCTGAATCCTTTCAGACCAATTCAGTCTAAACTGGACATCAGTTAAAGTGAGCCCAGGTCAGTGAAGAATTCCTCTGAATTGGTCAGTATCATTACTGATAGCAAATGGAATATATGCTCTCAGACACAGGTAGCAATTCCTTTTTGCAAAGGAAGACTGATCATGGTAGGCAAACTTCTTTAAAAAAGCACCCACCTACTGTTTCCAACCTTCTTATCAAAAATCCCTTGATATATTGGAGTCGCTTGAAGCACAATTTGAAAGTGATTCAACTTATGTGATACCCAATGGTAAATTCATGGTATCTAAGACCCAACCTTAGGACTTGTCCAGTTCACACTGTAGATATGTTTATTGTGTGTTGACATTGTGTCTAAATGTATTATAATTGGGAAAAGAAGGTGCCTTTGGGTAAATACACACTGAAGCCACTGCTACAAAACATGGTTTCTGCAACACGAATACCACTGACTTTTTTTATAGCAATTGTTCTTGGAGTGACCAAAGAAGACGCTTAAGATTATACTGACTAGCATAACAACAAGAAGAACGGAAGGGTGGCATAATTGGTCATTTTCATTTTTATCATCATGATCCTCTTCTAGCACCCCAGAGTGAAATACATCGTAAGGATAAATACAGCAGAGTATTATATAAGAAAAAAGTTATTACTGTTGACTAAGGAGATTTTGATAGGGGGAAGGGAGTCTTGCTTAAAATCTGTTTCATGAATACCCAAAATGTTGCAATCAAGTAGAATTATGTGGCAATTAGCTTGACATTTTAATTAATTACCTCAATTACTTTTACAATGAACCTGAAGGACTTTGTAAGAGGTTTTAACACTCAGTCCAAGAGTTTCATCTAAATGTGCTTTGCATGCTGCTGATACCACAAAGTAAATGTAAGATAAATTCCTGCTAAATAGCAAAGGAAGCAAAGGATGTGCATTGGCAAAGTAAATATGGTGCACAGCTCTAAATGATGTCCAATGAGAATTTGTACAAATGGTGTCTAACATATATCGCCTGCTGTGTAAAACACTATGGTTGGCATCCAAAAGTAGGGTTGGCACTGAAAATCAATTTATGATTGGATGAGTTGTCTTGCACCATTGAACAATATTTGTTCTCAGGAAGGGAACAGAGACATAGCTATGCCATTGGGACTATTCTGCAAAGAGCCCACAACATGGCAATTGTGCAGTGGTTCCAATGTAGAGCATGATCAGATGCACAACGTATCCCATTTCACAATATATCCCAATGAGACAGCTTGTACAGTGCCATATTCTGCATTGTTGCAATTTATTATTCTGGTTGCATATTGTGTCAGCAACAAAGCTCCATCATAGTTACACATTGCAGCCTTTTATGTAGGATCTCTTTTTTAAAACATGCCCCAAGACAGAGTTTCTCTGGTGAATAACTATCAATGACAGAGTCTCATAAATTAAATCAAACTTCACTGAATAATGTATTGGCTTGACCCGTTCCTTTATTTCTGTTCGAGGCTGCAGCATTTTCCCTTGCCATGAGAACCTTTTCTGGTTTTCTAAAAATTATTAGCATGAGCTGGATCAAGAACTCACCAAGATTTAATCTGTATTTAGACCTCTGTCTGAATCCAACTTCAATTGTGCTGTTCAATATTAGGCAGCTCCCATCATAGTAAGAAATCAATGTGGCTGGAATTAAGAGGCATCCTTTACACCAAGTGAGAATGTTGTCCTCTTTTTGTCAGAGCCATTTCAGTCACCAGATGTCACCATTAAATACAGAACTGACTCCTATTTTTTTGTCCAACCCAATTCCACAGGTAATGAAGATACATGGCGTGACCATGGGGGATCAACATATTTCTATTATATGGGGTCCATGTTCATATAAGTCCTTCTGTCCTAGACATTAATTCCACTAGATCGATTTAGTAATGACAAATAATTTTCACATACTTTTTAAGCATACCAGATTGGTTCTCAGATCTGGAGTTTTCCTTTTACTGGTGGATGAGCTTCACTCATTGAAGCCTCCTCTATCTCACTTTTTTTTTTTTTGGGCAGGGGTGCCCCATTTTTTCATGCATTGTCATTTGCTTCATCCTTAAAGTCTCACAACCCTCCTTATAATGATTTAAGGACAATTGAGGGACTGCCAGCGCAGCCTAGCATTTTTTTTTGTACAAGGTTTCCCTCTCTATTTAGAGAGAATAAAGGGACTACAATAAGACAAGACATTATAATAGGAATCAACCCAATTTTCTTGAAATCAATAAGAATTTATCAAACGTCGCAAGAAGCATTCAAGTTATAAGAATCCTCAGAAATTAATATAATGAGAGACCAGTTGAACATGTTCTTATATTATTTGGCATCTGAGTCAAGCATTTGGCAAATACTAGAATCCCCATCTTTTTCTAAAATGGTTTCCCCCTCACCAGGCTTGTTTCATGTGGAAGGGTTTCTTAATCAATAGAAGTCCTTCTGATAGTTCTAATAATTGTGTCATAATTGTCACACTTAACAATGAAAGGTTCTACAGCAGTATAAAAGCTCCCATTAAATAAGCATTCTGAATAAAATTCTATTTATGTTGCATTATTTTGTCAATGAGGATTTGATTTTCAAATGGCACTGATTAAATCTGGACAGATTGTGTGTGTGTGTGTGTGTGCGCGCGTGCACGCATGTGCATGTGAGTGAGAGAATGCCATATGATTGATATTTCACAGATGGGCTTGAATTACCTCAAAATTTTAATATTCTTATGCTCTGTAAATAGAATGGCATACATTATTATTCTCAGTAAGGACATAATTTTGAGCTTAATTCATTTTCACTTTCAGGCCAAAATACTTTAAAAAAATGTTCCTTTTGGGTAAGCTGACAAGTATTTGATGGCTTTGGATTTGTTTAGTTTTTTAAATATTCTAGGACTCTCTTGTGTAAAAACACTCTTATACAAAAAAGGAAAGAAATGTCAAATATTTTTTTTCACAAAATACATTGTCTTCCGTACTTAACATGTTATTTTGCATCTTTCTTTCATTCTTTTTTTTTAAACCATGTTTCAAATGTAATAATCCATTTTACCACTAATGGTTTTTTTCCACCCTCACTCCGTCTCTGTTGAATTTATGTCCTGGAAACAAAAGCTGTGTTTAAAGGTGGTGACTATGGTCCCATCTACATTTCAGTGTAATGCAGTTTGAAAATCCCTTGTATGGTCAGTGTAGACTCATATGATGCAGTTTAGGTGTAGATGGGATCGGTCTTTAACGCTTCCAAGACAGTACAACATGCAGGCAAGAACAGATAATGTTTCATGCCGAAAGCAAAGGTTAAGTTAAATTAAACTGAGGAGTGGGAATGAAATGTTCTTGCTAATGCCATGAGCTTAGAGGAAATTCTTCTCAGGTGAAAAAAATGGTATGGTATGGACAAAATACCAATTTTAAAGGAGGAAAATCGTAGTTCGAGCTTGGCATTCTTGATTTTAAAAAACCATCTAGGTTACAAGATTCCATACTTGGATGCTGCACAAAGGCCAACTATTTTGTAATTAAAATTAGCCTCCTTATAAGTATGCCAAGCAAGGTGACCATTAATTGGTCAATAAGAATTTAGGTTTGTGTTGCTATAGTTACTAGTGAGAAAAGAAGAAACTTGAAAATTTGAGGTATTGTTCGAGTACTGCCTCAGTGATCACTCAGTGCTTTCTATTATCTTTCTCTGGCACTGTTGGGAAGAATCAAATTCCTTGGTTGGGTCTGAGCCAGTGCTTGAACATCCTAATTAAGATTTTGGTATTCTAATAGCATGCAAATAGTATACAGACATGAATATGTTTAAGTTTCCCAAGAACTTGGAAAATTGCTTTTGTTGAATATGAGTTCCAGAATCCCTCTATAATAGATGGGTCCTCTGAGCCACAGCCATTCTATGAACTGCATTATAAAAAAACAGTTTTCAATTCTGAAGCCACTTTCTGCTTCTGGTTAGAGCTCCTAGCTCAGGACTTTCCATGGACCTAAGGATTGAAGGCTAAAATCTGAGACTTGGAGATGACCCACTGTGATTTCACAAAGGATGGTCTCTAGTGATGTTACCTGATGTAAGACCCTGGTGATAGCATTAGACATAATAAATTAAGCATTAGCCACAGTTACATGGAATATACCATTCAAAATTTTAAAAATACACCAAATCTAAGTACTGTGATCAGATAATGGCATACCTTTCAAGGTAGTGCTATTGCTGTGAGATTTCCCCCCTTGGCCTGACAACTTCAGTTACATCACTTGAGTATAAAAATGAAAAGAAGAGTGCCAGTTAACACCTCCCAAACATCTTCAGGCAACAGCAGCCAGGCTACCTCTATGCAGATACCCTCACTGGTTGACTTTGCAGCTTCATGGCTACTCAATACTATTCAAGCTTGATAATTGCAACATTCACACTTGTTTTAAACAGACATGGATTATTTCTCCCACCCTGGATATTCCACAGAAATATATACACATCACTTGCCTCATTTCCAACAGACCTCTGAAGATGCCAGCCACAGATGCAGGAGACAGCCCGAAAAATTCACAGCAACACATTGAAAAGAAATAGTTTGAAACTGGTTGAAAGAGGTTAATGTTTTTAGTTATCTTAAACAATCTGCAGAATGTGGGGACTGAAAAAGATTCATTAAAAAAGATTGAAAACACTGATTTTCTACCACAATTGGCTGTAGATAGTACATTTGATAAACATCATGAGTTCAGCTTGGCACCAATTTTAGCTTGATGCCCAAGGCAAGCTTCCAACATTTGACTTTCTTTCTCTGTTCTTTGGCCTTTGAAATTCAGCTCAGGGACAAAGTGTACTGCCCTTTTTAGAAATAAAATATGTAAAACAAACATACAACTACAACAAAAACCCACTCAAATATCAATTTAACAAATGTTTATATGATATATTAGATGGTTCTACCTTTCCTCCTTCTCTTCCCATTATTTTTGATGTTTTGATTGGAAGCTCTGCATAAGCCCTGATAGTTTTGGGCAGCTCTGTGACAAGTGGTTTCAAGGCAGTCATCTGGTGATAGGTCAGTTAGAAGCCATGTGAGCAAAGATTTGAGGATATCAGACTGACTTTACTCTAAAGCCTTTTCTGTAGTGTGACCTCAGCCATATTTATGCCTGTTATAAAATTCTAACTATAGCCTGGATTTTCTACCCACACAACATTATTTGTGGATTTGGGGGAGGGGGGAGTTTGTAGTCTATCAAAAATTGATGAACTTCATCTCACAGGATACTTCACTATTGGCTGTGCTGACTGGGCTTGCAGGAGCTGCAATTCAAGAACATCTGGAGGCACATGCCTGATTTAGAGCAGGGCTGAGTGGTAACCAATATGTAATCCTGGGAACTGCAAATGTGGCATATATGAAATAAATGACACCAAGATAGCCTTGAGCTTGAATCTCTGCAAACGGCTTCACAAATGCAACAGACAGACTAGTATTATATGCTAGAGATATACTTTGCAATTAAAAGATTTTCCGTCTAGACCAGTGGTGCTCAACCTGTGGGTCCCCAGATGTTTTATCCTTCAACTCCTAGAAATCCTAACAGCTGGTAAACTGGCTGGGATTTTTGGGAGTTGTAGGCCAAAACATCCAGGGACCCACAAGTTGAGAACCACTGATCTTGAGTTCTGAGTCTGTTATTGATTCTGATCCCCCATGTCTGCACCACCATTTTTAACTGCTAGAAAGTGAATGGTTTGTTTTCCAATTCAGTTTCAAATGTGGAGGATTATATTTGGATCAGGAACTCACTAGAGACAATAATTAAAGTGAAAGTGTCTCCCATCTTCTGAAGCTTTTGGCTCTGTGTTATTGGACAGTGAATCCTTCCTGAATTTTTATCTGGAGTTTCTCTGAATTTTGAAGACATATCCAAGGTGTTGAACTCTAGCCTTAAGGCAGCCTCAGTCCCTTTGACAGCTGTTCTTACAGTTCAGATTAAAACTGTATAGTTCAGAGTAGATTTACACCTTTCTGGTATAGAAGCTGCTAGCTATCACTATATTCATACTAGGTAATGATAACGATTGGATCCACTCTGAAAATTAGAGAAAACTGGGAGACGGGGGATGACCAAATTAATTTCTGTATTTTAAAGTACTTTTTAAAAATGTTATTAATACAACAAAATTATATAATATAAAATTAGGGAAAACTACAAAAATTAAAAAAATATGGGTAGCTTAATCTAATACTACAATACATAATGGACATTACATAAGATCACTATCCCACAGCATTTCTGCCATTTCTGCAGCATTTCTGTTATTTTATATGATATAAAATAACATTTAGAGAAAAACTACACACTCCTCCCTACCAAAATACAGGTAGCTTAATCTAACACTACAATAGGCAACAGACATTACATGAGGTCATTATCCCACAGCATTTCTGCAACTTAGCATAGCAGCTATATGTTGGTATCAGCACCCTTTTATTTACACCTGGTGATGGTGTAATTTTGTCCTCTTTTTTGGGATACTTTCTCCCTTTTTATTTTTAAAAGTCACTTCACAATTATACAAAATGTAAAGGGTTTTTTTATTCTTTCAGCAAGCAGAAAGAACAGTATGCCACTACAGAAGTGTGCTGACATCACACACTTGTGATGTCCTGGGTATGTCCTGGGACCGTGTTATGATATGGGCTATTGGTGGGATTCATAATTGGGAGGTGGAAGACCAATAACAAATATAACATGAATTGTGCAATGGGAGCTATTATAAAAATGATGATCCTTCTTCTGTGCTGGTTTCGCCTCTGTGTGATAAACTCCTACAATTACAACTAAAAACCTACATTACAAAACTACAAACAACATCATCAAAATGCAAAAATAATAAGGAAAGAAAAGGGAAAAGATGAATGACCTCTGACCCCTCAGCTGATGGATGTAATTATCCACATATCCTACCTTGCATGAATTTTATGTTTTCCAGTACATATATTCAAGTTTGGCCCAAAACAAGCAAACAGCACCAATTCACCTGAGATCAGGCAGAAGGACTTTTAGATCAGAAGGTGACTATCAGGCAAGTGTCGTCTTATTGTGCAGTAGAAATTATTTAAGCACTACTGTAAGTGGATAATATATCATATATGTCTTTTTTAATAGGAAAAGAATATTCAGTTTTCTATGGCTTTGTACCAAGAATGTTAAACAAGTCTGCTATTCTGAATGCCCTTATCTAGGAGAAAGTTCCACTAAGCTCAATGGGGCTTATATCTGAAAAGACAAATAAAGGATTCCACTCAGTCAATTAACTGCGAGTTTTAATTCATTGGTAAAATCTGCATAAATGTGGATAGTCCTGTGTTCTTTTAAAAAGCATTTCCATAATAAAGGCAGTTATAAGTGCTATAATCAGTTATTTTGATAACACACAGAATGTACATAACCTGAATTGATTCTTCATCCTGCAGCAAATGGAATAAAATAAGATAATTATGTTCACTGCAAGATGGCATGATCTCGGATAGGGAAGATTTTGTACATGTTTGAAGACTGTTTTTGTGCAGTTCTGCAAAACATACAAAACTGAAAAATGCAAGAACCATCGCCTCATTGCAAACAGTGTAGCACTGGAAGGATGATTTATATCTTTGAGATCTACCAGATTATCCTTTTGTATGTGTGCATATTTTCACGAAAGGAAAAGATAGGTTTTTTTTTTGTTTTGTTGAAATATTTGTGGAAAATGTGGACAGCATAATATGGGGAAACACTGCTTGGAGGTGTGAACTTGTGCAGGAGTTGGCTTTTTTCCTGTCAGGAGTGACTTGAGAAACTGCATGTCAGGCTGCCTTAACAGAAATCTTTGCAATGACAAGCTTTTTTCCCTGCAGCAATAATGGCTGTCCTTCTTGCCCTTGCTGAAGGAAAGCATTGCAGGGCCATTGCTTCATTTTCTGACATCACAGGCAGGACTGATCCCAAGAATATGGCCTGATTTTATTTTGCGTAGAGCTGGATATAGTTTATACCTTGTCCTCGAAAGAAATGAGACCAGCAGGTCATGTTCAAATTTTGCTCTAAAAAGCACTAATATGGATTTCCTTCCAGGCCTGTCCAAGAATCATTCCTTAAATATCTCATCTAGCTAGCAGTGAATCTTTTATGAATTTGGCCTCAAGCAGCAGGTCTTCATATATCTCAATTCCACCAGCAACCTTTGTGGTGAGCTAAGCACCTTGACAAGCAAGGGAAATGCTGATGTGGAACTTAAAGACAGACTCAAAGTTCTGCAAAGCAGAAAAAAAATTACTTTAAAAAGAATTGTTGTGGTTTGTCTTTAAGAAGTTTCTCACTTACGTTGACCTGAAATTAAACCTATTATGAGATTTTCTTGGCAAGAGTTGTTCAAAGTAGGTTTGCCTTTGCCTTTCTCTGAGCCTGAGAGAGTTTGACTTGCCCAATACCGCCCAGTGGGTTTCCATGGCTGAATGGAAACCCTAGTCTCCAAAGTTGTAGTCTAATGGCCAAACCACTGCAACTTGCTGACCCTCTGCAGCTCTCGGAGCCCTTAAACAGCATGGCCACAGTGCCTGGGGAATACTCAATAGCTGTACACCAAAAATGCTTTTCCAGTCATTGACCTACTTTAGCACATTAGATAAGAAGGTGTTAAGGGTTTCTATGAAGAACAGCCATGGATTGATAAGATCTGACAGGTATCAGTTCCATTATTTGGTGGCTTTTGGTCTCTTTTTCTTGCTTTCACTATAGGGCAGTGAAAGACAATGTGTGTCCTCCATAATAATATTCAATCATCGAATCATAGAATCATAGAGTTGGAAGAAACCTCATGGGCCAGCCAGTCCAACCCCCTGCTAAGAAGCAGGAAAATGACATTCAAAGCACCCCTGACAGATGACCATCCAGTCTCTGCTTAAAAGCCTCCAAAGAAGGAGCCTAAACCATACCCTGGGGCAGAGAACTTCACTGCAATTCTCTGACATTGAGAGAGCATGATTCCTAAGTGGTTTTCCATAAATAAGCATGTAGTTAAAGCATGAATCCTGATCCAATACTTAAACCGTTACACCATATTAGTGTATGGTTCTAACTCCCATCATTTTCTTCCATTAATGATGCTGGTGAGAGCTGATGGGAGTTATCCTTTGGCATTGTTGGAATTGTAGTATGGTACTAAATAGGGGTGTGTGGGATTCTGGAAATTGATTTGGAATTCGGATAGTTTTGGCAATTTGGCAGCCAAACCTCCAAATACAAACTGGGAAGGACTCCCTCCAAAGCCTTACCAGAACAAAACATGACTGACCTTCCAATTATTTGGCTAAATTTAGGAAATATTAGTTGATTCTGATTTATTTTATCATTATTATCCTGGTCATTTGTCTGTTTTGCAAGCATAAGCATCAATCTCTCCAAGGTGGGGGTAATGGGGCTGAGTGGCAAGCACAGCCACACTTGCTGCATCAGAATGGGGGGGGGGGGGGGGACCTGAAAACAGAACCAAAAATGGAACACATTTCTGCTGTTTCGCGCACCTCTATTACTAGAGCCAGAGGTCTCAGAGCTGAAGCACCATGACTTACCGATTAGTAGTATCCATGAAATGGCCCGCTATTCCACTCAGACATCAGTAAGCCCTCTGACTTTTTTTTTCACTTCTCAGTGCTTTGTTTCTGTAGAAATGCTGAATTCAAGGGGCTGTTTAATTGTTTGATTATTTACTTTTTAATGTTTTTATTGTAATCACTGTTTTTGCTTATATTTTGTTTTAATCTATATTGGGTTCTCCACTGCAGATTAGATAAATATAATAGGATTAGATGTAATAGAATCAGAGTTATAAGGAATTACATGTTGCTGTGTTATTTGACTATTGTTCTCATTTTAAAAAAAATAGCCAGATGAAGTTTTTATCATCTGGATATACAGTGGCACCAGCAGCAACATTTTATTCCCACTCAAAGGGTGGATTTTTTTTCTTATTGTAGTATTGTAACATTAATAACATTAGACAAAACCCCAAGGGATTTACATGGCTCAATACATATGGTTCATTCTGGATTCCTTGGTCTCTCATTGTTTCTTTCCATTTTAGATAAAGAATTTTAGAACACCTTTTCTTTAACATGAAAACATGCTTCTACCAAGTCATAGAACATCCAGAGTCATTAGTTGAGCATACACATTGAAGAGATCTGAATTATGATTGACCTAGGCCGCTTCCATACAGTCCTTATATCCCAGGATCTGATCCCAGATCATCTGACAGTGGAGACTCATATGATTCAATTTAAATCAGATAATCTGGGATCAGATCTTGAGATATAGGGCAGTGTATCATAAAATCTGAATATTGGTATCATAAGATCTGAATAATGATAGAACAATTTGCCTATGGTGTCATATAGCTTCTTTTATTTCCCCTTCCACTACCATTGACTTTCAAAGCTATAATCTGTGATGCTGCTAGTTCACACTGAGGGCCTATAGCATACGTCAGCTGCTTTGAGTCCCATTATTGGAAAAAAGGGAGAAATAACAGCAGCAGCAGCAGCAGCAGCAGCAGCAGCAGCAACAACAACGAATCCAATGGAATGCAGGAGGATTTATTTTGTGTAAGGATTCCTTTGAACAGCCTATTTTCGAGGTGTGTGTATATGTGTGTGTGTGTGTGTGGGGGGAGAATAGTTAATCATCCACCCACTGAAAGGCTCTAATTCAGTTGAAATAATATTTTAATTCTGTGCTTGAATTGCTGTTATGAAGTTGAAAATCTTAATCGTACCTATTTAAATTTAAAGTTTATTTAAACATTAATTTTCTCAAATTAAATTTTGAATTTAATTTTTCTAACTTTCATACTTGTATTTACTTCTTGACATTGAAATGCTTAAAACAGGAAGTATGTCATTTCAGAAATATATTGCTAACAAGGATTAGGTTCTTAGTTGTGGTGGAAGTTGAAAACATGAAACTTCCACATTTAAACCATCTACAAAAGATTTTTTGTTTTTTAAATCAGTTTTGGTAGCTGTACCAAAAGCACTAGAACAGCACTTTGCCTCCTGCAGTACGCTTATCAAAGGCCTGCCAAATGGAACAAGGAAAGAGGCTTTCCAAATTAAAGGCAGGTTAAATGCCATTTGGTCTTTAGAGTTGGTGGAAATGATTTAAGAGATCTCTTAAAATGTTCTTTGTTTATCTCATTTGTTTTACAATGTATTATTGAGACCTCAAGGATTTTCTGTCCTACTACATTTTCATTATTATGTAGGATTCTCATCAACAAGAGCACTCTCTGTGTGTGTGTGTGTGTGTGTGTGTATATGTACAGAAAAAGAGAAAGAGAATGTGGCCACCTCTCAAAACAGTAAAGAAAACTGTCTTTTGATCCTACTGGCTTTGTTATGATTTTAGAATCATAGAATCATAGAATTGTAGAGTTGGAAGAGACCTCACAGGCCAACCCCCTGCAAGAAGCAGGAAAATCTCATTCAAAGCACCCCCGACAGATGGCCATCCAGCCTCTGCTTAAAAGCCTCCAAAGAAGGAGCTTCCACCACAGTCCGGGGCAGAGTTCCACTGCTGAACAGCTCTCACAGTGAGGAAGTTCTTCCTGATGTTCAGGTGGAATCTCCTTTCCTGTAATTTGAAGCCATTGTTCTGTGTCCTAGTCTCCAGGGCAGCAGAAAACAAGCTTGCTCCCTCCTCCCTGTGACTTCCCTTCACATATTAGTACATGGCTATTATGTCTCCTCTCAGCCTTCTCTTCTGCAGGCTAAACATACCCGCTCCTCATAGGGTTTGTTCTCCAGACCCTTGATCATTTTAGTTGCCCTCCTCTGGAGGCTTTCCAGCTTGTCAACATCTCCCTTCAATTGCAGTGCCCAGTATTCCAGGTGTGGCCTGACCAAGGCAAAATTGAAGGGTAGCATGACTGGGTCTAGATGCTATACTCCTATTTATGCAGGCCAGAATCCCATTGGCTTTTTTCACCACCGCATCACATTGTAGGCTCATGTTTAACTTGTTGTCCACAAGGACTCCAAGATCTTTTTCACACATACTGCTGTCGAGCCAGGCGTCCCCCATTATGTATCTTTGCATTCCATTTTTTCTGCCGAAGTGAAGTATCTTGCATTTGTCCCTGTTGAACTTCATTTTGTTAGTTTCGGCCCATCTCTCTAATCTGTTAAGATCGTTTTGAATTCTGCTCCTGTCTTCTGCAGTGTTGGCTATCCCTCCCAGTTTGTCATCTGCAAACTTGATTATCGTGCCTTCTAACCCTTCGTCTAAGTCATTAATAAAGATGTTGAACACAACCGGGCCCAGGACGGAACCCTGCGGCACTCCACTTGTCACTTCTTTCCAAGTTGAAGACGATACATTGGTAAGCATCCTTTGGGTTCGTTCGCTTAACCAATTACAGATCCACCTAACCGTAGTTTTGCCTAGCCCACATTTGACTAACTTGTTTGCCAGAAGGTCATGGGGGACCTTGTCGAAGGCCTTACTGAAATCCAGGTATGCTACATCCACGGCGTTCCCCACATCTACCCAGCTTGTAACTTTATCAAAAAAAGAGATCAGATTAGTCTGGCATGATTTGTTTTTGGTAAATCCGTGTTGACTATTAGCAATGACCGCATTTGTTTTTAAGTTTTTGCAGACCACTTCCTTAATTATCTTTTCCAGAATTCTGCCTGGTATTGACGTGAGGCTAACCGGATGGTAATTGTTTGGGTCGTTCTTTTTTCCCTTCTTGAAGATAGGGACCACATTTGCCCTCCTCCAATCTGCTGGGACTTCTCCCGTTCTCCAAGAACTCTCAAAAATGATTGCCAGTGGTTCTGAAATTTTCCTCTCTGGAAAAGAAATGAAAAACCCACTGCCCACCTACCATGAATCAATATGGTTCATAGGCACCTTCTTCCCATAATTTAAGACAAACTGAAGTATTGGGATGTAAAAGTACAGGCAAAGGGAAAAATTGAGATGTCAGGAACATATTAAAATACAGCAGTGTTTGTGCCTATGAGTTATTGAATAGTAACCTGGGTGATAACACTACTCTGGCCAATCCTAGGATTCTCTCTCTAAGCTCCTCCCTCTTTCTAACCAGATTCAAGATGGCTGCCTGGCATTCCTCTACAAAATGGAGGCCTGCCTCACTCACTGTTACCCAGGCTTCATTTCCGGCCTAATGGGTAAGGTTCACTACACCAGTTAAAACAAATTAAAATAGCAAAATTCTTTCTCTACTAGAAAAAAATCCTTGTATTGGTACCATGCCCCTATTGACAATGATCCCTTGTGCTTTAATTGCTGCAATAATTTCCTACATTCTTTCTCTCACAATATTTCAAATCTGTGGGACATGGGCAGGTCAAAATAAACACTTTCCTATTCCACCAGACTTTTAAGAATTAACTTGATTGTGTGCTGTTTTGTTGATTAGTGTATTCTGTCTTTTAATTTTAAGTGGTCTTCACATTGTATACTGTTTAGTTGTATGTGTGCATATGTGACTGTATTTCTGATGTCTTTGTATGTTTTAATCTGTGCTGATATTATTACTATGTAAGCTATGTAAGGTGGAATATAACTGAATAAAACAACAAAAACAACAACACAGCAAGCATATGGCTTACTCTTAGTTGAATAATTTTTTCCTAATTCTCCTTTTCAGGATCTCCATCTTGCTATTCTTGAGTCCTTCCTGGTTTTGCATCCATGGGTTCCACCATCCATGGCTTGAATTTTTTTTAAAATACATTTCAAGAAGCAAAGATGGTTTTGCCATCAATTCATTACACCACTGCATGTAATGGGACTTGAGCATCAGTAAATTTCGATATTCACAAAGCATCTTGGAACCAAACCCTAGCAGATATCAAGGACCCACTGTATGTATGAAATAGGTACAAAATATAGAAGTCTAGCACCAACATTACTGTCATTTTAGTCTGATAATATCTGGTGCCCCTTCTACACTGCCCTATATCCCAAGATATGATCCCAGATTATTTTATTTAAACTGGACTATATGAGCTTCCACTGCCAGATAACCGGATAAGAATATAACCTGGGATCAGATTCTAGGATACAGGAGCAGTGTGGAAGGGGCCTGGGGGAAAACTTGAACTCATTAAGACTAACAGAAATAAACAATGATATGCATGAAAAAATCTCACACATTAGTAAACTTCTTTTCTTTATTCTGTTCCATACATCCAATTATATGATATTGTGATGACTCATGGGCCTTGTAGTCCTGTTCCTAGTACTATTGTGGCAGACGAAGAGGAAAACATGGGATTTTCGCCGGTTCAGCCAGAGCCGGAGCCTCTTCACCTGCAGGATGTTGACGTTTGCCCTCAAGAATTCAGCCAAACAGGCCTTGGGCAGAACTCCCCCCCCCCCGTTTTCCAGGAGGGAAAATTATGCTAAAGATAGGGGAGCCAGGGAGGCTAATCGCAGAAGCCTGAGAATCGCTGCCAAACAAATGGCTGATTAGGTCTGCTTCCCTTGGGAAATTCTAAGGAGTCATGCATCTGGACAGAGTTGGGTTTCGCTTCTCGTTCTCTAGGGAAAGAGTTCTGTTGGCGGGAAAACGAGACCCAATATAGGTGCTTGACGCAAGGGATACTTTGCGGAGTCAATTGATCAGCTTGAGGAGAGAGATCGTGTGTGGACTTCGTAATCCCAGTTCCTTGCTTCCCGGATCAAGCTTCAAGCCTTGCCTTGTCTCACGGATTTACCACGGACTCTGTTTCATGCTTCATGTTCGTCTTGCCTCCAGTCACGGATCTAGTCGAGAATCAAGTTTATTTCCAGCCTTTTTGTCAAGCTTCATTGGACTTTTAAGACTCTGTTATTTCCCCACACTATTGCTTGGCAAAGTGTGTGTTTCGGTCAAGTGGATTAAAACTTTGAACTCTAATATCTTATATTGGACAATACATTTCTGGACTATATTTGACCTTATCTGAAAGGTCTGCTTCTGAACTATATTCTTCACTTGTTTTTATTGATTTTATATATTTCTTTAATAAAGATATTAGATAGAGACTGGCCTCTGTGTAAGGTTATTGGTGCTCTGCAGCCTGGGTCCTGACAGATATGGTAATAAGTGCCTTTCTTTTTTCCTTTTCTGATGTGATTTGCTGTGTAGTGTGTTTCTGCCAGAATTAACTTTGTTACAAAATGAAAAGGTAGGTTAAAATGCAATCTCATTCTCACCCGCATTATTCATAAAGTGATGAGGTGGGCATTTGTTGTGGACCTTGTCACATGGCCAGCAGTGGCTGGTACTCCTTTTATGGGCAAAGCATGAAGCCCTCATCCCGCCTCGCTGGCCGGCAGGGATATCACATGGAGGAAAGTGAGGAGCACGTGTAGTGTGCCCCCATGTGTCTGGCATGGATCTGGCAACATGGGAAGCCTCCCGCATTGCGAGCTCCATGGGGCGAAGTTACATGCACTCCTTGCTTTCCTTCATGTGATTGTCCTGCCAGCCAGTGAAGTCAAAAGACTTATGAAGAGTCTCTGATCCACACAGTGCTGCCATTTTACATTAGATATTGAAGGAAAGTCAAGATATTCTTAGTCATAGAATCAGAGGTTGAAAGAGACCATGAGGGCCACCCAGTCCAATTCCCTGCATACAGGAACACACAATCAAAACACTCCCAATGGATGACCATTCATCCTCTGTTTAAAAACCTCTGGAGACAGAGACTCTACCATACTCTGATGCAGTATATTCAATCTCTGAACAGCTTTTACCATGAGGAAGTTTTTCCTAATGTTTAGATGAAATCTCATTTCTTTTAGCTTGAATCCATCATCATTGACTTTTTTCTTCTGAGTGAAGCTGTCTATTGTCAATATCCAGTCCAAATATCTCCCAGTTCCTGGAATCAATACTAAAAGAAGTGAAACAATACAGGCTGGAAGTAACACATCAATAGCAATACCATGTTACTCTGTTTAATTCATTTTTAAAAAAAGTAAAGGCTGCTATTTTTGTCATTTTTAACAGCAACTTCGATGGTAGAATGTTGCATGAGTAAGATTTATTTTTTACTCATGCAGACCTCATAAATATTGGATTACACACATTCAGAGTGCAGATCTTTGTACAGTGCTAGAGAGTGAGCAATAGACCTTGCTACCATGTCTGCATCATCACATGAGTTGTGGAGGGCACCCTGTAGAAGTCACTGTTCATAAAAGGCTCCTTTGCTTGCCCTTTCCCTCCATTTCCATTTTTTTAAAAAGAAAACGTATGTATATCAGTTGCCTGTCATGGGCATTTGTATGAGGACACAAGTCCCAATCTTTATGTTATATGGAAAGTGGACAAAAATGGCCCATTATTGCAATAAAAATGATTGCCATTGCTTGCCCACATTTCTGAAGGAAAGAACTAAGGCTCTGTTGCATTTTGTGCAGTAATGAGGTTTTCATTTACAGGGTCCAAACAGGAATGGCAGCAGAGCAGTGAATTATCTTTCCATTTCTATCAATAAGGTCGATGCTGCTGTGCACCAAGGAAATGTGCAGTTAGCCCAAATGTATTGAGAGGGTAAAGATCAAGTATTCAGTGTTTAAATAACACAGCTCTTCACATATTCACAGCTCTTCATAAGTGTTTACCATTCTTTGCCCCAGCTTTGGCCTTTTCCACTTGCAGCTACACATTCTTGGAATGGTCTCCCTGAAAATTTGTAGACTGCTCTTTCCTTCCTTATTCCTAAATTTCAATTAAACATGTCTTGCTTCTAAAGCTTTGAGAAGTTTAGTTTAATTTAGTTTCACTATCTTGCTTTTTTGTCATATGCTTTTGCTAGCTTGTTTCATAATGTATGCTGTTTATTTTTTGGTCAGTATTCAGATATCTTTTTATTATTATTATTATTATTATTATTATTATTATTATTATTATTAATATTACTACTACTACTACTAGATACACAACAAGATTAGTACACAAGCAAACAAGATCACTATGCCGGCTGTTGTATTGGATCACATGTTGGACACTTATTATTATTATTATTTTATTTTATGACACAGCAAACAAGATAGATATGCTGGATTTCATAGAATCATAGAATCATAGAATAGTAGAGTTGGAAGAGACCACATGGGCCATCTAGTCCAACCCCCTGCTAAGAAGCAGGAAATCGCATTCAAAGCACCCCCGACAGATTTAAGCCACTGCTTAAAAGCCTCCAAGGAAGGAGCCTCCACCACAGCCCCGGGGAGAGAGTTCCACTGTCGAACAGCTCTCACAGTGAGGAAGTTCTTCCTGATGTTCAGGTGGAATCTCCTTTCCTGTATTTTGAAGCCATTGTTCCGTGTCCTAGTCTGCAGGGCAGCAGAAAACAAGCTTGCTTCCTCTTCCCTATGACTTCCCTTCACATATTTGTACATGGCTATCATGTCTCCTCTCAGCCTTCTCTTCTGCAGGCTAAACATGCCCAGCTCTTTAAGCCGCTCCTCATAGGGCTTGTTCTCCAGACCCTTAATCATTTTAGTCGCCCTCCTCTGGACGCTTTCCAGTTTGTCAACATCTGGAAAGCGTCCAGAGGAGGGCGACTAAAATGATTAAGGGTCTGGAGAACAAGCCCTATGAGGAGAGGCTTAAAGAGCTGGGCATGTTTAGCCTGCAGAAGAGAAGGCTGAGAGGAGACATGATAGCCATGTACAAATGTGAGGGGAAGTCATAGGGAGGAGGGAGCAAGCTTATTTTCTGCTGCCCTGCAGACTAGGACACGGGACAATGGCTTCAAACTACAGGAAAGGAGATTCCACCTGAACATCAGGAAGAACTTCCTCACTGTGAGGGCTGTTCGGCAGTGGAACTCTCTCCCCCGGAATGTGGTGGAGGCTTCTTCTTTGGAAGCTTTTAAGCAGAAGCTGGATGGCCATCTGTCGGGGGTGCTTTGAATGCGATTTCCTGCTTCTTAGCGGGGGGTTGGACTAGATGGCCCTTGAGGTCTCTTCCAACTCTACTATTCTATGATTCTATGATTCTATGATCTCCCTTCAACTGTGGTGCCCAAAATTGGACACAGTATTCCAGGTATGGTCTGACCAAGGCAGAATAGAGGGGGAGCAGGACTTCCCTGGATCTAGACACTATACCCCTATTGATGCAGGCCAGAATCCCATTGGCTTTTTTAGCAGCCGCATCACATTGTTGGCTCATGTTTAACTTGTTGTCCACAAGGACTCCAAGGTCTTTTTCGCACACACTGCTGTCAAGCCAGGCGTCCTCCATTCTGTATCTTTGATTTCCATTTTTTCTGCCGAAGTGAAGTATCTTGCATTTGTCCCTGTTGAACTTCATTTTGTTAGTTTTGGCCCATCTCTCTAGTCTGTCAAGATCGTTTTGAATTCTGCTCCTGTCTTCTGGAGTGTTAGCTATCCCTCCCAGTTTTGTGTCGTCTGCAAACTTGATGATCGTGCCTTCTAACCCTTCGTCTAAGTCGTTAATAAAGATGTTGAACAGAACCGGGCCCAGGACGGAGCCCTGCGGCACTCCACTTGTCACTTCTTTCCATGATGAAGACGACGCATTGGTGAGCACCTTTTGGGTTCGTTCGCTTAGCCAATTACAGATCCACCTAACTGTAGTTTTGTCTAGCCCACATTTTACTAGTTTGTTTGCCAGAAGGTCGTGGGGGACTTTGTCGAAGGCCTTACTGAAATCCAGGTACACTACATCCACAGCATTCCCTGTATCGACCCAACTCGTAACTCTATCGAAAAAAGAGATCAGATTAGTCTGGCATGACTTGTTTTTGGTAAATCCGTGTTGACTATTAGCAATGACCGCATTTGTTTCTAAGTGTTCGCAGACCACTTCCTTAATGATCTTTTCCAGAATTTTGCCTGGTATTGATGTGAGGCTGACCGGACGGTAATTGTTTGGGTCGTTCTTTTTTCCCTTCTTGAAGATAGGGACCACATTCGCCCTCCTCCAATCTGCTGGGACTTCTCCCGTTCTCCAAGAACTCTCGAAGATAATTGCCAGTGGTTCATTTCACAAAATCACAAATTGAACACTTCCCAAGTGTCTAGAACTGTGTGATGTATTTTTGGATGATGTGTGCAGATCCCAGTAGGGTGGCCTTTTGCAGTTGGCAGATCGTAATTTTGTCAATGTCTATTGTTTCCAAATGCCGGCTGAGATCTTTTGGCACGGCACCTGTGACGCCTCTAAGCTGCGTGAGCACTGGAAACCAACACGGAGGCCAATAAACAATCTAATATCTTTATTAAAGCAATAAAAGTATCAAACAAAAATAAGCAGAGTATATAGTCCAGCAATAGTCCTTTCAGGAAAAGTCAAATATAGTCCAGTAATATAAAGTATAATGTCCAGTATTAGAGTTCAAGTTTTCAAATCCAATAACCGAAACACACTCAAACTTCCAAGCAGTTTGTGTGGGGAATAAAGCAAGGTCTTTCAAAGAGTTCCAGGTTCAAAGTCCAAGGCAGGGATAACAAGGCAAGGCAAGGAAGCAAGGCAAGGCAAAGTTGGTCATGGTGGAACTGAAATGCAGTCCAGTCTTGACAGGTAGACGAGATGCAATGCCCGGTCTACTCAAGAGTAGCGCACCGCAGGAACTAGAGTCGATGTTAACTTTCCAACTGACACGTTGACACCACGATGGCTAGCCTGTGCCCAGAACTTTTATGGGACTTCAAATCTTCCCCAAACCAGGTGCCTGATCACACTTTCCCAAGGGAAACAGACTGAAGACAACAACTTTGCCAGATGCAACCTTCCCTGAAAACTCCCAAGGGAATCGGTTTAATTAGCGTCCTCTCTCTCCGCTAATCTCGCGTTTCGTCTCCGAATCTCCTCAGAGCGGTGTGTTTTGAGAAACGATTTCCTATCAAAAGGAACACTTTCTGTTTCAAGGGCTTTTGTAATTAGCTTTGGACCCAAACTGTCAACAGGGAACATCTGGAAGGGAACAGAATCTTGCCGAGTTGGAAAAAAACCCATATCTTCTTCAGTCTGATCTATAATGGCTGCGGGGTCATGACTCGAGGGTCTCTGAGACATCACAGCACCCAGTGTGCCCATCACCACCGGGACCACCTACACTGGTTTTTGCCAGAGTCTTTGAAGTTCAATCTTGAGGTATATATTATATAATATTTTTCATATATTATATAATATTTTCATATTATTATTATTATTTGCCTTTTGAAAAGTTGCCTGTCTCTTACTTTTTATACTGTGCCAAATACACTGATGGCACTATATAAATAAATGATAGTAACATGGAACTCCTAAAAAAAAAAGAATAATTCCCAAGAGAGCCATATTTTCTTTTCTTTTATTGTCGTCTTCCTTTTGTGACTCTCATTTCTGTAACTGACAAAGTACAAAGAGTAAAATCTCCAACCGTGCAGGAATTATGGCTATCCATCCACAATAACTCCATAACAATTGCCGGAAATTAGTGACTATGGCAGAATTCCTTATTGCTAACCAGTTAAGGTAGAAAGTATCACAATTTCCATCCCTCTAATTTTATGTCCCAATTTTCCAAAGATGCTCTTGTACATTTAGTTCCTATAGCTGACAGATAGATATTTTCTCCGAGTAATTTCAGGCTCGTATGCTCACTCTTACCCTGAATTAAATTTTCTGAGCATGCCATTGTCAAACATACCTTTTTGGTTTGAATTATGCACTCCAATTGAGGCTGTATTTGTTCAGTATGTGTGTTATGCGACAAAAACCAAAGAGGAAGATACCAAATCTTCCTCTTTGGTTTTTGTTGCATAACACACATACTGAACAAATACAGCCTCAGTAAACTGTACCTTACCTTACACCGGTAAAATGCTACTTGATTTGTGATAAATATGCAATATTGTTATTTATAAATATAATGCATGTGATATGGTGCTTTACAATGCCAACTGATATAGCTCATGTAAAGTTGATATATGTATATGTGTGTGTTTGTGTCTGTGTAAAAGAGAGACAGGGAGGGAGATTTGCAGAAGTCTGATTACCTTTTTTCAAATTCACCTCCATCTGGACTTCCTCTTCCTTGGTGAACACTGGCAGGCACAGGTGTTTTGTGCCATATGGCTAAGAGCTACCATTAATCCCCACAATACTATACAAGAAGCATTAGATGGGGCATCTAAAGAGTGCTACCCACAATGAAAGAGCTGCCCAGGGCAGATAGTGGATCCTGCTGGATTCTTGGAAGTTGAATGAAGATGCCCATGAGCTGATCCCAAGCCTGGTGAAACTCATCATATCCTTTGGAATATGATGGGAAGAATGAGAAGTAGTTAAAGAGAAACATAATTTCAATGATGTGATGAGAGAAGGGGTTCTGTCATCATGTTCCAAATGTAATATGAATATTTATTCAAATCACAGGTGCCACAGTTCAATCTCATTTACAGTGAGTGCGAAAACTGTGTGTAAAAGCAAAAGTGTGTGTGCGTGTGTGGTAATTCTTAAACACAGAACTTGATCTCAACCTAACAAATGCGGAGGACCTGATCAATGCAGTCAAAGTGGTCAGATCCTCAGGGGTAAGTGACCATGTGCTCCTGTAGTTTGTCATACCAAGGAAGGCTGAAATTAAGACAAGTCAAACATTCATTCTGGACTTTAGGAGAGCTGACTTCCAAAAAATGAAGGAAATGCTGAACGGCATTCCATGGATGCCAATACAAAAAGACAAGGGAGTTAAGGATGGATGGGAGTTTTGCAAAAGTGAAATACTCAAGACGCAAATGCAAACAGTGCCAACAAAGAAAAGAAAAAATAAGTGCAAAGAAGCCAGAATGGATGTCCAAAGAACTTCTAACTGGGCTAAGACTCAACAGAGACATGCACAAGAAGTAGAAAAAGAGAGAAATCATCAAGGAAGAATTCTAACAAATAGCCAACTCCTGTAAGGAAAAGGTTTGCAAGGCTAAAGCACAAAATGAACTCAGGCTTACCAAGGACATAAAAACAATAAAAAAGGCTTCTTTGCTCATGTTGGTAGAAAAAGGAAGAACACGGAGGTGATAGAAGATGGGGTGATGGTGACAGGGGATAGGGGAAAGGCAGAACTACTTAATGCCTTCTTTGCCTCAGTTTGCTCACAAAAATAAAGCTGTCCCTAACCTCAGCAACATGGAATGGACAAAGAATTAGGGGAAATCTAACCCCAAATAGGGAAACAAGTTGTCCAGAAACATCTGGCCACTCTAAACCAATTCAAGTCCCCAGGCCCAGAACAACTACATTCAAGAGTATTGAAGGAATTAGTGGAAGTTATTTCAGAACCACTGACAATTGTCTTTGAGTGTTCTTGGAGAACAGGAGAAGTCCCAGCAGATTGGAGGATGGAAAATGTGATCCCTATCTTCAAGAAGGGAAAAAGGATGACCCAAACAATTACCATCCGGTCAGCCTCACGTTGATACCAGGCAAGATTCTGGAAAAGACTGTTAAGGAGACAGTCTGCAAACACTTAGGAATGAATGCGATCATCGCTAACAGTCAACACGGATTTATCTAAAACAAGTCATGCCAGACTAATCTGATCTCTTTTTTCAATAAAGTTACAAGCTGGGTTGATGCAGGGAACACCATGGATGGATTTCAATAAGGCCTTCAACAAGGTCCCCCACGACCTTCTGGCAAACAAATTAGTCAAATGTGGGCTAGGCAAAACTACAGTTAGGTTGATCTGTAATTGGCTAAGTGAACAAACCCAAAGGGTGCTCACCAAGGCATCTTCTTCATCCTGGAAAGAATTGACAAGTGGAGTGCCTCAGGTTTCCGTCCTGGGCCCGGTTCTGTTCAACATCTTTATTAATGACTTAGACAAAGGGTTAGAAGGCATGATCATTAAGTTTGCAGATGACATCAAACTGGGAGGGATAGCTAACACTCCAGAAGACAGGAGCAGCATTCAGAACAATCTTAATAGATTAGAGAGATGGGCCAAAACTAACAAAATGAAGTTCAACAGGGACAAATGCAAGATACTCCACTTAGGCAGAAAAAATGAAATGCAAAGATACAGAATGGGGGACGCCTAGCTCGACAGCAGTACATATGAATAAGATCTTGGAATCCTCATGGAAAACAAGTTAAATATGAGTCCACAATGTGATGCAGCAGCTAAAAAAGCCAATGGGATTTTGGTCTGCATAAACAGAAGTATAGTGTCTAGATCCAGGGAAGTCATGCTACCCCTCTATTCTACCTTGGTCTGACCACACCTGAAATACTGTGTCTAATTCTGGGCACCACAATTGAAGGGAGGTGTTAACAAGCTGGAAAGTGTCCAAAGGAGGGTGACTAAAATGATCAAGGGTCTAGAGAACAAGCCCTATGAGGAGTGGATTAAAGAATTGGGCGTGTTTAGCCTGCACAAGAAAAGACTGAGAGGAGACACACTTCAAAATTCTGGTCTTTCCCCACAATGAAATGAAAGTTCTGGTTTTGACCTATAAAACCTGGCTTTGATGAGACCATCTAAAAGGCTGTAAGTGGAAGTCTGTTTGTCAGACCCAACTGGAGTAGACACATTGATTCAACAGGATAAATTTTTATTGTAGGGACTAACAATAAGATTTAGACACATACCTTCTCATATGGGCTTGTCTGAGTTGCTATATCTTTGGTGAAAGGCTTTTCTCCCACTCCACCCCAAGGAATGTTTGATGAGGACGTGGGTGAAGGCCTTTACAGCAGCTGCACCCAAGATATGGAAGGTGCTACCATTGTTCTTCTACTGGCAACTGTTGAAATATTTGAGTCAAATAGACATGTGGCCATTAAATGGTTGCCATGGAAAAGTCTTTCAGTTATGAATTCTATATTTCTCTCCCTTTCCTATTATGGCTTTGATATGCTTTTAAAGGGTTTGAATTGAGCTGTTGGTTTTAATCCAACAGCTTATTTAAATGTTATTTATTTTTCAGTGTTGTAACTAATTGGTGCTTAGCTGTGTTCTGCTTTAATTCATGCCATAAGTTGCCTTGGGTCTTGCATTGGGAGAAAGCCAAAATACTCATGTTAAACAAACAATCCAGTAGCTACATGCCACAAGGGAAGAGACACAAACTGAAGCAACCTTTGTGTTGCCAAAGGCTTTCATGGCCGGAATCAATGGGTTGCTGTGAGTTTTCCAGGCTGTATGCCCATTTTCCAGAGGCATTCTTTCCTGATGTTTTGCCTGCATCTATGGCAGGCATCCTCCATAAGATGGAGCAATCTTTCCAGGTGGCAGCACTGGTAGCTTCCCAACTATGAAACATCTGGTAGATTCCTTCTATGAGATACAAATCTCCCTGCTGTTCCACACTCAACTACAAACCAGCTTGTTTCCACAGGTATGGTAAAGGATGTTGTCTCATTGGCAGTGCTAAAGTAGAATTTAGCTACAAATTCAGACAACTAGGCACAAAATTGGTGTTGAGGCTGGGGAGCCATATTATCTAAATTACTTCAGGTAGGAAAATCTCCCAAACTGAGTTTGTGAAGAGCCCTCACTATAATTGCTTTCAATTTCTTATTCCAGGAGAGAGGTAAAATATTCAATCAATCAATCAATCAATAGTTCGGTATTGCTATAGACTCCTGAAAGTACTGACCCAAAGAAACCTCTTCCAATAGTTTTGGGCTTTTCACATTCCCGTGTTACCAGAATTAATCCTAACTAAGAATTAACCCTAACTAAGAATTAACAATGGCTAGACAAAATTATGGAAATAATGGATATGGACAAACTGACATTTTTGTTAAAACAGTGCAATGAAAAGGGAATAAAATAACAGACTGGACAATTTTTGAGGTCTATATAAAGATGAATATATAAGTAACCTAAAGAACAATATGTTTATTAAAAGGAGGAAAAGATTCTACTATTAGTTTTTTGGATGGGATAATACCCATAGTTTCTATAAAGGGCAAAAGGAGGAAGAACAGAAGTCAACTATTTCTTTTTTCATTTTTTATCTTTCTTTCTTTTTTCTTCTTCTTGTTTTCTTCTTTTTCTTGTTTTTTTCTTTTTTGTGTTGTTTTTCTTGTTTTTCCTATTTTCCAAAATATACTGTATTCTCCAATAATCTATACTATTTTTATATCATATATAATATACAATAAAATTATTATTTTTTAAAAGTCACACAGTCATTAAGATAAGGAGGGAAATGAAAATGTGGTGGGACAGGCCCAGAGGTTGGACACAATTAATAGTTTATAACTGAAACACACACACAAAAAACAACAGAATACACATCACAACTGCAATTCAACAAGGTATAATTTCATTTGTTTTGGAATGTGACTGTACAATTTAGTGATTTTTATAACACAACTCAGAAAGACACTTTCAAAAGTAATTCATTCCCACAATTAATTAAGGTGTTCAGAAAAAGTAATTTATTGTCACAACTTGTTTTTAAATGTCATGCAATACACTACTGTTAATGTTGTTGGTGACTATTTCGCCAGTTTTGGGGAAGAAGAATTGATAAGGGGATAATGTAAAACTCTAAAAAGTCCTTTACAAGTAACATTCAAAATTTGCTGGGCAAGGCCAAAGCTGGACCTATATTACATGTACACATACCTCTGAACTGGAACCTGCGTGATGGCAAATGTAATTGGATCCTTAGTTCTTTCTCTGGCTAAGAGACTCTGCAAAGACAAACATTCACCACACATTGCTGAAAGGTCAGATCATTTCCATGCTTTAGCCCAGTGGTTCCCAACCTTTTTTTGACTAGGGACCACTTGACCAGGGACCACTTTGACCAGGGACCACTCTCTAACATTAGTACCAAAAGATTTACAAATCCGGTTTTGATCAACTTTAGATTCAGTTTGGTTATCTGGGGTGCTGATTCAGAAAATTGCATTGGGTAGACAACATCAGCTCTAGTTTCGGATATAGAACATACGCTATTCAGTAGTCGCCATCTGCTTGCCATATTTAATAATCTAGAGTTTATGTGGTTTATCCAATGCCATTTTCTGAATCGGCATCCCAAATAACCCCAGGAACAAGCCTAAAAATGAAGACACCAAGGCTCCCCCGCTTCCAGGTGCCACATGGAACAGCTCTGCTCAGGGGAGGGAAGAGGAGAAGCAGCAATCAGGATGCTTGTTGTTGCGCCTTTCATGGGAAGTCAGCCTCTCCCCTCTCGACATCCCTGTTGCCTCAACACAATAAGAGGATTTCAGGAGACCAGTCACTTTCATTGCAATGGTCTAATAACTGTGAAGCTATGGACCATATTTTAGTTCTTGGGGACTACAGGTGGTCCACGGACCACATGTTGAGAACCACTGCTTTAGCCATACAGGAACAAACACCAATCTCAATAACATTTTTCCATATATAGCCAGCATATGTTAATGTGTGTGCATAATATATGATAGTAATGGAAGTTTTTGGTTTTCTGACCTTTTTCTTTCCTCCTTTCTGCATTGAATTTCCCAAGAATCCATTTATTTAGCCTGTCCTTTTAAAATTATATTTTAGAACTAGTTAGAAAGAATGGCTCATTACAGCACTATTATGTTAGGTCCACTACCCTAAAGGCACCATTTCCTCTATGATTTGGAAGCTAAACATGGTCAGTCCTGATTAGCAATAAAATGGGAGATTACCAGCAAACAACCGATGCTGTAGGACTGGTTCTCAACCTGGGATCCCCAGATGTTTTTGGCCTTTAACTCTCAGAAATCCCAACAGCTAATAAACTGGCTGGGATTTCTGGGAGTTGTAGGCATCTGGGGACCCCAGGCTGAGAACCACTGCTGTAGGATATATTTGAGGAAGCAGCTGGTAAACTTACCTCTGAGTATTCCTTGAATAAGAAAACCCTATGGAATTTATGGGGTTGCCATATGTCGACAGGTGACTTGAAGGCAAGCACAAATGCATCTTAGTTGTGATGTAATTTCAAAAGAACAGTAAGTTGCTCTAGATAACTGTTGCAAGTTGTTGCTTCAAAGTTCTTGTTTTGATTTTCTAGAGGAGGAGGAGGAGAAAGAGAATGAATATCACAGGTTCAGGTGTTGCATTGTGTTGGAGTATGAACAATAATGTGTTGAAAGAGAGTGTATTTTCTACCATAGTCTGTTGGCTTGCAACATTCAAAACTTTTTAAAGCAAGTAAAAGTGACCATTATAGTTCCTTTTTCAAAATCGGAAAGAAAGTGGGTACTTAAAAAATACAAATGTGATGGAAACTGGCAACTGTGAGAGTCATTGGGGCTATATTGGTAACAAATATTTTCAAAACGTAACATGTATTGTCTAAAAGTATTCTGCAACATCTCTTTCTTCTGCTAAGGCCAATTTACATGCGTGATGTAAACTGGATTTGAGGTACAGAGCTGAAGAAAGTATAAGTAACCTTCCTGTCAAATGCAGAAGGGCTATACCAGGAAAGCTCATGTTCAAGAAACAATAGCTGAGGGAAGAACAGCAGAAAAATTCAGAATAGATTTACCATGACCATTGCAGCTGATGCACTGGATGCCCCAGTATTATAGGGAATATATATGTAGGGACATTAAGTCCCTGTATTTTTATGCTGCCATGCAAAAGAATCATCCTGACCAGGAGCAACTTACATTTGGAATCTATAATGGGAGAGGGAACAGGCCTTAGATTGCGTTAGTATCTGCTACTAAAGCCACGTTTTATATTAGAACCTACTTTCTCTCTTCAAAATGATGACTTGAGAGACATATTTGTCTCCAAATCCATAACTATTTTAGCATTTAGAGGGAAAATACTACAACCACAGGGTGAGTACAGTTAGAGTCAGTGTCATGTGATGATTTGTGTGTTGGATGGAGAGAGATGCAGGAGGACTAGTGTTTGAATTCCTTCTCAGTTATGGAAAACCATGGGATGACATGTTCCATTTTCTCAGCCTTAAGAGAATGAAGATTTAAATCTAAGATTTCAGCCTTTAAAGAAATATTGCCAAGAAACCCCTCAATATGCTTACCATAAACACATAGCAGCAGCAACAAACTGAGTCAGTATTTTGATGCAAACCTCTGCTCTCTCTCAGAAGGATATACTTCAGCTTCTAAACATGCTGGAGAAAAAGAAACCGGCTTGAGAAATGATGCCATTTTGAAGTTCATAAACCTTGGGGATGCATTATGTATTAGTGTCTGTGGGAAATAGGAAGAGAAGTCCACTCAAGGTAAAGGGCATACTAGGTGAGAGAACAAGGTTGCCTTATAAATGTATCTAAATATGTGGTGAATTTACACTGTAAAATTAATGCAATTTCACACCACTTTTTAACTAGTATGGTTCAATGTTATGGGAGCTGTAGTTACAAGGTTTTTAGCCTTTTTTGCCAAAGAATGCTGGTGTCTTGCCAAACGACAACTCCTATGTCTCACTGGATCAGGGACATTTTCCATCCGCCTTAAAACAGGCATTTGTCAAATCGATCCTGAAGAAGGTGTCCCTTGATCTGACGGTATTAAACAACTACCAGCCAATTTCCAACCTCCCCTTCTTGGGCAAGGTTCTGGAGAGGGTGGTTGCCTCGCAGCTCCAGGGGTTCCTGCTAGAGACCGATTATCTTGATCCATCGCAGTCTGGGTTCAGGTCTGGTCACGGTACAGAGACGGCTTTGGTCGCCTTGGTGGACGACCTCCGCAGAGAACTTGACAGGGGGAGTGTGTCACTGTTGGTTCTCTTGGACATCTCAGCTTTTTAACATCTACATGAAACTGCTGGGTGAGGTCATCCGGAGTTTTGGAGTTCGGTGCAGATGACACTCAACTCTACTACTCCTTTCCACTGAATTCCAAGGAAGCCCCTTGGATCCTGGACCAGTGTCTGGCCGCTGTGATGGACTGGATGAGGGCTAACAAGCTGAAGCTCAATCCTGACAAGACAGAGGTCCTCCAGATCAGTCATAAGGCCGATCGGGGCATAGGGTGGCAACCTGTGCTCGACGGGGTCGCACTCCCCCTGAAGGCACAGGTCCGCAGTCTGGGGGTCCTCCTGGACTCAGCGCTGATGCTTGATGCTCAGGTGTTGGTGGTGGCTGGGAGGACTGGATTACTGCAATGTGCTCTACGTGGGGCTGCCTTTGAAGACGGTTCGGAAACTACCGTTGGTACAAAGATCAGTGGCCAGGGTGATAACAGGAGCAGGCTATAGGAAGCAGTCAACATCCCCCTTTAAGCAGCTCCACTGGCTACCAATAAGTTTCCGGGCCCAATTCAAGGTGCAGGTTATTACCTACAAAGCCCTAAACGGTTCAAGACCTGCTTATCTCCGTGACCGCCTCCTCCCCTATGAACCCACGCGGGCCTTGAGGTCTTCTGGGGAGGCCCTCCTCTCGCTCCCACCCCTGTCTCAGGCGCGGTTGGTGGGGACGAGAGAGGGGGGCCTTCTCGGTGATGGCCCCTCGGCTCTGGAATTCCCTCCCCAGGGAAATCAGGCTGGCACCCTCACTATCCATCTTTCGAAAGGACATTAAAACATGGTTATTTCGATGTGCATTCAAATGAATAGTTCCGGTTAGTTATTAGTTGCCACAAGTACTGCACTTTATCACACTCCACTCTTATTGATTGAACTCTGTAATGAGATCCTTAATTCCCTCTTGTAGAGTCTGCTGAATTTTATCTTACAGTTTGTATATTATGTTCAGACTCTAATGTTCTAATGTTTTGATGTTGATGTTTTATGCTGGTTTGTATGTTTATACTATTTTACCTGTTTTACATTGGTTTAAGTGTGCAGTATTTTATTGTATGTTGAAACTGGGCTTGTCCCCATGTGAGCCGCCCCGAGTCCCCTCTGGGGAGATGGGAGCAGGATATATAAAAATAAAGTTATTATATATGTTTCCATAATGTATTGGACCATGATAATTATATTGCATTAATTCTACTATAGAGGTATCCAAGGTTAGATCTTATTTTGGAGGTTTGTGTGTGTGTGGGGAGTGTGAAAGAAGAAAAATGAGTTCCTAAAAGAGATAAATATCTCCTGGTGACATGATAAGAATTTAAACTTTAAAAAGAAATTATACTCTTTTATTTTCAGAACAGGCTTGAAAGTACCTGCAGCAGGAGCTGTCATCCTCTGAAAATCAAAAAGCATGTTAGGAGAGACAAATTAATGTAAATATCGTGATTGTAGAGCAAGAAGGCTTAAAAACCATTTGATGATAGCAATTCTTTCTCTGTGTGTCTCTTTGTGCAAACCTCCCACAGTCACATCATCGGCAATAAAGTGTTGGGTTTATTTACATTAAAGGAAATAGGCAGCCTATGGAAATCAGTTTTCACACAATATAGTACAATGAAGTTCAACATTCTTGCCTGAACTGCAATTGCCTAATTTCATACAACTAATCTAAAAGGACAAATTTGACAATAATTATATTGATTACTGGAAATCTTTACTTATTTATTTCATCATCCTCTTTGCTCTCCCACTCAAGCCTGCCCACACATTACAGAATGATTACCTTTTTGATATCAGTCATGCTTGAAATGATTTCCAGCTTCAGCATAGTGCAAGGAAGAGGAATTTTGGATTTCAAAAAGCTGTATTCTTAATGGGGATAAAAATCAAGACCAATGAACTAGCCACTTTCACAGAATGACTGCAAGCGAATATAGGACATCAGCCTAAATCTGTAAAACTCAGCCTTGTCTTTATTGATAATAGAATCATAGTCTTTGAAGATACCACAAGGGTCATCTAGTCCAACCCCAATTTGCCATACAGAAACACACAATCAAAGCACTCCTAACAAATGGCCATCCAGCCTTTATTTTAAAACTTTGAGATTTCATCACCCTTCAAGGTGGCACATTCCACTATCAACAGATCTTACTGTCAGGAAGTTCTTCCCAATGTTTTGGTGGAATCCTCTTCTCTGTAGTTTGAATCCATTGCTCCATGTCCTAGTTTCTGGAGCAGCAGTAAACAATCTTGCTCCCTCCTCAATGTGATCTCCTTTCAAATAAGTTCTGTTTAACCTTCTCTTTTCCATGCTAAATATACTCAGCTTCCTAAGACACTCATCATAGGGCTTGGTCTCTAAACCTTTGATCATTTTGATCAACCTTCTCTGGATACGTTCTAGCTTGTCACTATCCTTCATTAATTGTAATGCCCAGAACTGGACACAGTATTCCACAAAGTAGGGGCACTTTATAGTTTATTAGGAGACTTTATAGTTCATTAGGAGACTAAAAGCTAGTATATAATTTTTATTTTTATTAAAAACCTTTTCCAGATGGCCGAGTTGCAAAATTCCAAAGCATTAGTGGCTCTGGAACGGACCTAGTAGCAGCTGTACCCTATAAACTCTATCAATTATAAAACCTTTAATAAACCTTTATAAAACCTATTTGATGATTTTGTGTAACTTGTGTATTTTTTATATTGTGTACTGTGTCAATTTTTATACAAAGTGTATAAACTGTTTCTAAATGTATGTATCAAAATGCAACTTGAAGGCAGCCACCTCTCCATGACCCAGTTTGCACAATCTCTTGGGAAAGTGGTCAAGAGCCCTCCAGTCACTTCCCAAGGCAGATAATTATCGGGACCTTTGTTATTAGATGACCCCCTTTTGTCAACTAAATAATCTCTGGATGTTTGTTCATTCAACTTGAGGTTGAGATTCTGCCACTCCTGCGAAAGAGGGGGTTTAGTAGAAGAAGATCCAACCACTTTCAGTGCCAGCAGCCAAGTCCTTGATTGTCTGGAGACAACATCTTTGTCTTTTGAGTCTTACACCTTTGTATTGCATGGAACAAGACACTTGAGTTAATCAAAAACTAACTAAAACATTTTTAAAATCTCATCAGCATATCTACACCATTGTTTCCCCATGGGCTATGCCCTCCCAAGGGGTGTGTGCTGTTGCAACCAAGCTGCTTTTAAGGTCTCTTTGGCATTAATGTGTCTTAACTTTCTGTCAGTTTGGGGGATTCTGGATTGCCTTCTTTTGGAACAGGGAACCCCACAGAATTAATGACCATGCTGTTGCTTTGAGGAAATGGCAATGATTTATTAACTGATCTTGGGTCTAACTCCATCCAGGCACTAGCTTGACTTCCCCACAACAAAGTTCATATTTAAACCTTGAAAGGCAACTTATTGATTCTAAAGCTGCCAGATGTGGATGTTTCTGAGGAGAATAGAAGATAGTTTTCTGAGGAGAACAGATGACAGTTTTCCTTGCTCTCAGACTTTAAGATGCCCAGTGCCCAAGGCGTTAACCAGTTGTTGTTTAATTAATTGGTTGAAAACCTGTTTTACAGAGTAAATAATGGTTTGAATAAAACTGGTTGTAAAAAGTATTGATTTGAATGTCTTGTCCAAGCCTGAACCTCTGTACCAACTGAAGACACGTCCTGCCTCCAGGATTCTATGATCTAAAATGGCTCTTTTACCTCAGGCAAAGGGGCGTGGGCAACTTACTGATACAAAATGGCTCCCTTTTCCTTAGGCAAAGGGGCAAATAAAATGGCTGACACAAACCAGGAAGGGTTTCCCTAAACTCCACCCTCATAAAAACTAACATAAATGTAACTACTCTAAAACTATAGGTGGGGAAGCCAGACAAAAGGATCTGGAACTTGTGTAGTTCCAGCACAGGGCATCTCTGTAGCAGATTGGCTCCTTGAACAGACCAATCACTAGGCGCTATTTGTTCCACCACGGGAATCCCCACCAGTAGGCTGTGACATCAAGGGAATCCTCAGCCAATCCCAGCACAGATCCTAGCCAACTTCTTTTTCAGCCAATCAGGGAAAGAGCAGAAAGTCCGAATAGCTGTCAGAACTGTATAAGTCGTCATGCATTTCTCTGTATATTTATGCTTGTACTTTTGGAAGAAAATTGCTTGTACTTGCATCTTTTTTGGCTGAATTGTAATAAACTTCTGTGGCTTGTCTTCAACCTGGTGTGCTTGTTTCTCTGTCCTGGCCAATCTGATTTACTGTATGCTCTCTGGCCACGGACCCTCTAACTGCAATCCTAGATGAAATCACTACAGTACTATAAGAGTGCAGTGTTTTTGCACAATAATTGGGAATTGAAGCAGCACAAGAAAAAAATATAAAACAGATACAGACACAAACAGGAAAATAAAATAGACAAAAAAGTTGTCATGTTAAATCAAGTTAAATTACAGTCATAATGTAAGTATTTTTAATTGTAACTTCATAATTTAAGTGTAAGATACAATGCTAAAATATTATTTAAAGATTAATAATTTAAATGTACATCTGTAAAAAGGTCAGCAGCTAAGTGGCTCTTTTTTGGCAATCAGTTCATTGCCAAAACCCAAACTGTATAGTCAGTACTATGCCTGTCAGCAGAAAGACAATACGATAAAAAGCATATTAATTTTCTCAGCAGGACATTCCATGAGTTCATGTACACATTCTTGAGTTCATTTTTGAAATTATAAATATTTTTAATTCATGGATTCAACATGAATTTAGCACATTCATGCTGAATCCAGAGCCGTTGTTTTGGAAGCCTGGCACCTTGTCCACTCTGCTGGGCTGTCACCTCCTCCATGTCACTGCCACTCTTTGTGATCTCCCCCACTTCTTGTTGGTCATATTAGCAACCCATTCTGACACCAGCAGAGGTTCCAAGGATGGCCAGGAACTCAGTTGGAGCTTCCGTTGGTTTTTTAATTACTGCAAACATTTATTTAGATTTTATGTCACTATATAATTTTTGTCTGATTCTGTTTGATTATATGGAATAGAAATAAAGTTTTATTATTATTATTATATTTGTGACCAGCTAGGAGTGGCAGTGACATAGACATGACCCGTGTCCCTTTCTGGCATCAATGAGCATAGGGTGATGGTGCCAGTGTCCAGTGGGATAGGGAATTTTGCCAAGTCAAATCTGATCCCACTGTCCAGGACACTCTGACACCCCAGGATATTTCAGTCTCCAACAAACTCCAGAGTATCTCCCAATGTAGCCCAAAGCAGGGCAAGGTCATTTTAAACTGAAAATCCTTAGGATACTCACCGAAAGCTGCTGTGCATTATGGGAACAGCCACAGGTCCATTCAGAGTGAGTGCAGGATTGGGAGCTAATGTAGACAAGTCCTCAGATGAAAAGGGGAATTGACTAAATACAAGATGTACAAGACTTTGTAAGGTGTAAATAGCATACTACTGTCAAAAAGATAGCAAAGCTGCCATATCAAGGAACCCCCTTGCTCTACAACTAGACCAACTGAACAGTCTGGCTGTGTTATTTTGAACTAATGGAACCTTCTGGACATTTGTTAATGTTTCCCCATATAGTAACTTACAGCAGTCCAAACAGGAGGTAACTAAAATCTTGTATCTTTTAACCTCATCAAGTGTCTACTAAAATTGATGTAGCCAGCATACTACCTTTAGTAGTGTGAACATATTCTTAGCCATTACAGAAAACTGGACTCACAGTGGGGGAAATACATCCAAGCAGAGACCCTGAGTTTTCAAAGTGGAGTAGAACACCATTCAGCACAAATTGAATGGGCTGCAGACGTCTTCCATTAAAGAAGGCAAAGGGAATGTGGCTTTCCAGATGTTGTTAGATGACAATTCCCAATATCCCTCAATATTGATTCTCCTGGTTGGCATGATGAGATTTGCAGGGTGTCTGCTAAAGCGGCCAATCACCAATCCCAGCAAGAGTGAATGATGGTTGTGAGCCTCGAACACAGACTGCAGTTCTTTCTTTTGGAACACCCTTAAGGACTCTGGTTACTGATGAAGGTCTCTAAGCTTTCTCTTTCCATCCTGTGTTCACTAAAGTCTCTGCAAATAAGGTCTGTATGTGGACATCATTTTAATTGTATAGTTATTTCTTGGATTGATACCACTTTTACTTACATGCATCTCAAGATTTTTGATCCTGGTTCTCCCATCCCACCCATCACCTCCATTTGCATCTTGGACAAAAAAAACTTACCAAGAAATTTTCATGGTTGGGACAGCACCTGACCCTGGGTTCTCAGTCCTAACGACAGACCAAGAAAAATACCATATATTTTAACAGGGGGTTCATGCCCTCCCTGACACATTTTTGGATGAAAAAGTTTCAATGCACTATTTCAGTTTCAGTTAGTAACTTACTCAGGTGATCCCTCGTTGTCCGAGTATGATGGCTTTCCAAGTGTAGTGTCTTGGCGATGTGTAGGTAGGTGAGTGTGGAGTCCTATTCTTGACCCGCATGTTCTTCCACAGGGAGGACATTGTTTTCCAAGTGGAAGGTGGTCCCTGTCAGGGTTGGCTTGACGTGCCTTCCTTTTGGCATGTTTCTCCCTTAAGCCTTCCATTCGTGCCTCTTCAAATTCCATAGCAGTGTTGGTCATTGCTGACCTTCAGCTAGAGCACTCAAAGGCCAGGGCTTCCCAGTTCTTGGTGTCTATGTCATAGTTTTAAAGGTTAGCTTTAAACCCATCATTAAATCACTTTTCCTATCCCCAAACATTACATTACATTACATACTTTGGGAGACAGTGATCGGGCATTCGGACAATGTGGCCAGTCCAGCGGAGTTGATGATGTAGGAGAGTCGCTTCAGTGCTGGTAGTCTTTGCTTCTTCCAGCACTCTTACATTTGTCCACCTATCTCCCCAAGAGATTTGCAGGATTTTTCAGAGGCAATGCTGATGGAATCGTTCCAGGAGTTGAGTGTGACATCTGTAGACCGTCTACATTTCACAGGCATATATCAGGGTTGGGAGGACAATGCTTTATAAACAAGCACATTGGTATCCCTACAGAAGAATGCTGCACTTGCAGAAATCAGGCGGTGTTGTATTTCGGTGTCAATGTTGATTTTTGTGGAAAGGTGTCTGCCAAGGTAGTGGAAATGGTCAACATTTTCTAATAGAATCATAGACTCATAGAATAGTACAGTTGGAAGAGACCTCATGGGCCATCCAGTCCAACCCCCTGCCAAGAAGCAGGAAATCGCATTCAAAGCACCCCCGACAGATGGCCATCCAGCCTCTGCTTAAAAGCCTCCAAAGAAGGAGCCTCCACCACAGTCCGGGGGAGAGAGTTCCACTGCCAAACAGCTCTCACAGTGAGGAAGTTCTTCCTGATGTTCAGGTGGAATCTCCTTTCCTGTAGTTTGAAGCCATTGTTCCGTGTCCTAGTCTGCAGGGCAGCAGAAAACAAGCTTGCTCCCTCCTCCCTATGACTTCCCCTCACATATTTGTATATGGCTATCATGTCTCCTCTTAGCCTTCTCTTATGCAGGCTAAACATACCCAGTTCTTTAAGCCGCTCCTCATAGGGCTTGTTCTCCAGACCTTTGATCATTTTAGTTGCCCTCTTCTGGACACATTCCAGCTTGTCAACATCTCCCTTCAACTGCGGTGCCCAGAATTGGACACAGTATTCCAGGTGTGGTCTGACCAAGGCAGAATAGAGGGGTAGCATGACTTCCCTGGATCTAGACACTATACCCCTATTGATGCAGGCCATAATCCCATTGGCTTTCTTAGCAGCCCCATCACATTGCTGGCTCATGTTTAACTTGTTGTCCACAAGGACTCCAAGATCTTTTTCACATGTACTGCTGTCTAGCCAGGCGTCCCCCATTCTGTCTTTGCATTCCATTTTTTCTGCCAAAATGAAGTATCTTAAATTTATCCTTGTTGAACTTCATTTTGTTAGTTTTGACCCATCTCTCTAGTCTGTCAAGATCGTTTTGAATTCTGCTCCTTTCTTCTGGAGTGTTGGCTATCCCTCCCAGTTTGGTGTCATCTGCAAACTTGATGATCGTGCCTTCTAACCCTTCGTCTAAGTTGTTAATAAAGATGTTAAACAGAAATGTTACACCATTAAGCTGTATTTCTGGGATTGCCATCCTCACACTTTCTTTTGAAGCAGATCAAGATGGAGGGCGGATGGGGAACATCCGGCAGTAGTTTTTTTTTTTTTAAAGGTATCTCCAAGATGAGCTGGACCTAATATGCTCACATGCAGAGATCTCAATGTACACACAAACAGATTTCTGATCCCTTTCTTCACCCAACTTTTAATTCATGCTTCCTTTAATATTATAAGAGAAAAAGGAATAGTGGAAAAGAGTTCTTCTTGCTTCCATGACTACAGGGAGATACAGTCATGCGGATGTGCACATTGTTGGGGCACAATTGGGTTTTAAGCGCACCTTTGAAACACATGCTTTTCAGCTGTTAACCTGATTCCCCAACTCCTGTTTACCCCACCCCCCCCCCCCTCTTTTATCCTGGTTACTTCTGGGTTTTACTGCATTGGTAGAAGGGCCGATAGTCACAGCTGCATCACAGAAGGAGTGAAGTTATACCCCATTTGCATTCTAATTACAATGTCATTTGGTTATGCTTAACTGCAAAGATAAATATTTACAAGTAATTTGATACTATTAAATAGTTAATTCTATGCCTCGATTAAAAAAAGCTAATGGCATATTATGATGGACCTTGTACAATGTTGCTTCAGTGTTGATATAGTTGACAAATGCTCTAGTTCAGCTTACCAGTAGGATTGAGTCATTAGAAATTGTCATTAAACCTTGCTGTCAGTAACTTATTAGAAGGACAGATTGTAGCTGGGTGCCCGGCTATGGGAAACATCTTACAATCCATCTATCTGTAGCTTGAGGACAGAGATAAAAACTTTATGAAATCTAATGATGTGCAAATACCTTTGCATTAATTAGTCTGCATTGCTGAATGTTTAAAACCTAAAGCAGAAAGCTAGAATAATTAATGTGCCCTTCTGATTACCTCAGGAAGAAAGGGATGGTAAATGAATGTGTCTAGGAGACACCACAACAGAATACCACAATGTGAGAGAGTCTTGGTTACAGGCGACATTGGTTAATTGAAATCAATTACAAGAAATGGACATGCTAAGTTATCAATGATTATGACCAAATAGATGGTAGTCATTAAAGCAAACAAGCCAACAGAACAGCTATATCCAGATTCTGTACTATTGATTTTTATCAAGCAAACTACATTTTACACAGTGGTTCAATGTATAGTGACATATTCCTGGTGTGGTTTATTGGCAAAAGATTTTTTTTTTTTAAAAAAAAAGATAATTGACTTTTTGCTATGCGGCTAAGAAAAACGTGCTGATTTCTTTTGTTTTCTATTTTCACATCTTGTATTTTCAGACAAAATCAAGAGTAGTTGCCTCAGGAACAGAAAAGCCACTGAAATAAATCAAAAATTAAAACTACTAAGGTAATCTAAGAGAAAAATGCACTGAAGTGTTTAAAGATGAATACCATTGCACCTTGGGAAAGTATATGATACCATTGTAGCATTACATTGTTAGAAATGCTGGACTCAGATACATGTTCCTGGAGAAAACACTTCTTTTACATTTATAAAAAAGCTATTCAATTATCTTATGAGAAAAATGTGTATTTATTTACTTGTTCTCTAAAATTAATGGTGATTTGAATCTATAATACCATAACAATGCAACAGAACAAAATACAGTTGGCTTGGGCTTCTTATTACTAGGAGGAACCTCAAACTAGTTACAATACAGTAAGACTCATGAAAGTATGGAACCCATATCTATGGTTTCATTTACCTGAGCCAGAGAAAAATGGCTCAGGTAAATGAGAACCAGATTGAGAATCACTGCTATAGAGCTACATTGGAGAACCTAGCAGATTCCTAGACACCCCTCTAGTAATCTCTAGTTCCTGAAATATAACTCTATGGTATACTAGCACTAGAAGTAAGCTGATTTAATGACATTCAGTTGTATCTCCAGTTTCAGAAAGCTGCAGTTTGGTTGGGAACATATCTGCTATAGATACAGGGGTCTTACTGTGCTTTAGTACAAGGCTTTAGTACAATGCCATTTGGGATCCCTTAACTCAGAGGGTGCTTCCAGACATGGACCAAATCAGTGCAAAAGTAGGTTAAACACCTCCTTTGGCACAGATTTGGGGCCACACACCCTTCCTTCAAAACTGAGCTTTATCTGGGGGTTGTCTAGACACCTAGAAGACCACCCCAAACTAACTTTAAAAATTAAAAAAATACTGGGTCACCATTAACCTCTTCCAGCAGGCATCCTGGCGTGTACAAATGATGCACCAGGAGGAAGGGGGAGGAGCAATTTCCCTCTTCACCCCACCCCACCCCCTTTCTGGCACATCTGTTCTACATGCCAGGAGGCCTGCCAGACAAGCTTAAGGGCTAGCCGGGAAGTTTTTTAAACTTTTAAAGCTAATTGGGGGTGGGGTTGGGGAAAGGGGGTGCATGCCCTCTCAGGTCTCTGGGCTCATGGAGCCTGAATAACCTAGAGGGCTGTGTAGACTGACCCCTGGGAAGGCCCAGGTCTAATGGGGTATCAAATTAATTTGGAACAAAGCAGGGTTTACCTGGTTGTCCCAAATTAATTCTCTTTTGCCAGAGGTGCTGTTTGGATGCCTCCAGTAAAAGTCTGATAGGAGACTGCCTGGAAGGGCCCAGAGTTTCTCAAACTGCTCCTCCAGATGTTTTAGACGTCAGCTCCCATAATTCCTAACAGCTGATAGGATGGCTAGGATTTCTGGGAGCTGAAGTCCAAAACATCTGTAGGAGTATAGTTTGAGAAGCACTGCCCTAACTGAATGTGGGGGTCATGAGAAATTTGCATATTTTGCCACCTAGTGGCTGTTGTAGACATTTACATGAAGCCAGGAGAAAAAGGAGCACCAACAGAGTATATTCTGCTATTTGATGCCAGCATAGTAAGAAAAATGTTAAAGATGCTCTACATCCTGCAATATCAAATAATCAACCAATAATATTTGACTCAACCAAGATCTTACTAATTTGCAAATTTGCCTTCATCTTTAATAAATGTTAATATTATATGTATACCAAAGAATTGTTTTAAAATACATTTCTTCATGATTTATTATCAGTAAATATTTGATTTGCGTACCTATTTTATATACCTATATACTAGGGCTTTGCAAAAAAGGTATTTGTGGGTTGTAAGTGTGATTTGTCAAATCTTTCTTTACAATTCTAGAGGAGAGAGGAGCCGCAGGTGTGCAGCTGGAGGAGTTAACACTTGGGTGGTACTCTTCCCCTTCTCTCTCCCCGCAGGAGGCAGAGAAATGCTAGAGGATAAGGCATGTCTGCTCTGGAACTGGCGGTAGGGTCCCCATGAACTGCCTGCCTTGCTTTTCCTGCTCCTGGCTTCAGGATGAACAGAAGGAGGCCCCACAGTAAGAGGAGGTGGAGGCGGAGGAGAAGAGGGAAAGGGCAGGGACCGGGACCCCCCAAGTGAGTTGCTGCTGCTCAAGGGCCTGCAAGGCTGCAGGAGGCCACTGTCCCACTCCGCTAAGGCTTTGAGCAGCAGCAAGACACTTGGTAGGTCCCGGTTCCTGCCTTTGCCCCCCTCATCCACATCCTCCTCCAACGGGGCCTCCTTTGGTCCATCCTGAGGCCAGGAGCAGGAAAAGCAGAAGGGTAGGCAGTGCATGGGGCCGCCACCACCAATTCCAGAGTAGACATGGGCTGATTGGGCTGTGAAATGGACACACAGCTGGTTTAAAGGAAGCACTAATTGAGAGCAATTAGAACTTGCAGAAACTCTTTATTTTAAACTTTATAATATTAAACAGAGCTTGAATAAACAATTGGGGGAATAGAGAAATTTGGTAGTTGTTTTAAAAATCACTCAATTATGGGCTAAACCTCATATGTGCCTATGTGAATCTGCTCATATTTATACTTAGATATTTGCATATCCAGTCCAGCACAGTTATTTTTTAAATAACAAACCTTCCGCCGGATGTCCCCCATCACTTCCATCTTGTTTCGATACAGAGGAAGCCTGTGAGGATGGCGGGGAAAAAAGCCCTGTGGCAATAGATACGACCTTGGATCATATGATTCCTGGTGTGAGCAACACAGGATCATTTATATTAGTTCAGACAAGCTTGATTTGCACAGGGAAGCAGCATGCTAGAGGAATTCAGAAATAGCTGATCATTTTGTAAGTAATGGCTTGAGGTCTCTTCATGCATCTGTCTCAAATTAGTTAAATGTTCTTTGCCACCTACTTGTGTGTTTGGGAGTTGGCAAGACTTTTTATCTAGCCTGCAGTTCTCACAGGGTGAAATTAGATGTGACATTAATTACCTGAATCCAATTAATGAACACTTTTCTTAAAGTGGTTTTTGAAAAAAATTTTTGGAAAGGTCTACTTTAGAAAACAGCCTGAACATTTCGGTTACAACAAAATATTGAGTGCTAAAAGACTAATTGAGACTGGGAAGTATGGATATTAGGGCTATGTAAAACCTCATTTGTAACTCATATGTCGAATCTATTTCATAAGCCTTTTCTGAGACAAAATCAACGTGGTGGTTGGAAACATTAACACCTTTTTGTTGCTTGGGGGAAGGGAAATGGAAGGCCTCTTGTCACCTGCACCTGCCCATGGGTCCCTTTCACACAACAAAGTTATAGCACTATGATTCCACCTTAACTGCCATGGCTGTATCCTGTGGAATCCTTGAATTTGCAATGGAGGGAGGGAAGTGAGAATTCTCAGCCAGAGAGCTCTAGTACTTCACCAAACTACAATTTGCAGGGATTCATAGGATAGAGTCATGGCAATTAAAGTGGAACCAATGTGTTATAATTATATCATATGAACAGCCTTCCTATCTGGATTTTTTTCCGGTGTAGTAGATGGGAGAAATTATATTTTTAGTGGTGGAATGCTGAGTGTTGAATGTCTTCCCCAGAAAATCTTGGATAGTTGTCTACATTTATTTAGTAATTGTGACTATTTACAATATTTATATACTAACCTGAAACCCATGACAGTATAAAATTCTCCAAAAAAAACAAGCAGGTAAAGGTTTTCCCTGGACATTAAGTTTATTCATGTCTGACTCTGGGGGTTGGTGCTCATCTCCATTTCTAAGCTGAAGAGCTAGTATTGTCCATAGACACCTCCAAGGTCATGTGGCCAACATGACTGCATGGAGCGCCGTTACCTTCCTGCCAGATTGATACCCACTGAACTACTAACATTTGCATGTTTTCGAACTTCTTGGCTGGCAGAAGCTGGGGCAGACAGCGAGAGCTCACCCCGCTCCCTGGATTTGAACCGTTGACCTTTGGGTCAGCAAGTTCAGCACCTCAGCAGTTTAATCTGCTGCACCACCGGGGGGACTATAAGTAAATTGTAGTAAAACCTCAGACTTCCATAAATGAATCATCATTCAAATCAGTCACGCTTAAACAGATTTGAATTGAGAATAATTTCAGTGTAATTTATTTATTGTGATCCACTACATCGAGCCAGAGATTGGTCTTGCCTTTCCAGGAAACTTTCTCTAAAGAAATGGGGATTTTATGATGCCTCGTAAAAAGAGAAGGAGAAACAGACATTCATTTTTTTTACGTTTTAAAAAACCTTACACCCTGCTTTAGAGGAACATCACTGCTCTTGGATCTTTGGTTGGCTAAAGTGTATTTTTAAATGCTAAACTGAAGTTTCTCTAATGCTAAAAATGTGGGAATGAAGGAACATTTCATAGGAATAAAATCCTTATTTGGAAGGACATGTCTTCATTTTGGTCTCCATCACTACATCTCTGCCATTCATTCGTATAGTTTCAACAAAAGATCTGTCCTTAACTCTGAAACTATTATTTGCTTCAAGAGGTAGCTGACATCCTGCAGAACATGTAGAAAGACATCCATCCAGCAGTCATAGATCTCCTCTTCCATCATGCTTCATCATTGCTCTGGTTATCTAGAACTAATGGGGAATTAGAGCATAACAAAGTCTGGAGAATGTGTTGTCGAAGGCTTTCATGGCCAGGATCACAGGGTTGTTGTGTGTTTTCCAGGCAGGATGGCCATGTTGTCAGGATAGCAATAGCAACCCGCGGAATATCTCAGCCCCTTTTACTTTTAGTGTGATAAAAACTCAAAAATACACATGAGTCTGTTGCTTTAAAGTAGAAAAGAAAAATTTAGTTCTATTCACTGTAGCAAAAAACAAAACAAAAAAAACCCATAAAGCAAAACAGAAGAGTTGCTCTCACCAATATATAACAAACAATATCTCTGGTGAGTTTTCTTTCTTTATTTTTTAAAAAATATTTTATTAAAGATTTTCTTAACAAACAAACAACCAATAACTGGGGGGGGGGGGGATGTGGAAAGGATAGGAGGGAAGGAAAATGGGTTTTTGGCTAGGTGCTGTAGGGATACAGTGAATTTTAAGGGGTGTGTTGGGGGGGGGCGGGTAGGGGGGGGGGGAAGGGAACAACAATTGGGTAAAACAATTTCTAACTTCTTTATCTTGCTTTTTTCAAGTAGTCCTCGAAACATGTCCAGTCTGTCGCTTTCAATGCTCTGTCGTTACTTCTTCTAATCAAAAAGGTCAATTTGTCCATGTTCTTTATTTCCAACAGTTTATCTATTCAGGATTCTTTCATAGGGGCTTTTCCCGATTTCCAGTTTTTCGCTAGCACCATTCTTGCTGCCGTAATAAAGAAAGTAAAAAGTTTGTCTGTATTAATACTAATTATAATTTGAGGGTCGTATAGTCCTAGCAGGAGAAGCTCGGGTTTAAACTCAAAATTTGTTTGTAGTATTTTGTTACTTTCCTCTAAGATTAGTGCCCAATATTTTTTAAATTTTCTACAACTCCACCACATATGGTGATAGGAGCCTATCTGACCTTTACATCTCCAGCACTTATTATTAGTGTTCTTATACATTAATCCTAATTTTTTTGGCGTCAGGTACCACCTATGAATAACTTTTAGCCAATTTGGTGAGTTTTCTTTAAACGACGACATGCAAACAATAGTCTCCCTACTTTGTTATTAGTAGAATGTTATCTTGCCATAAATAAGCAGCACTTCAAACAGCTTCAATCTTCAGCCTCAGGACGCTGCATAACCGCTCCTAGCAGCAGCTTCTTCAGCTCTCAGCGAGCCATCAAGCTAAGCCAAAATGCAAAGCTCAAAGCTTACAAACTTAGTGCCTTGTTTTATGCAGAAATTGATAACACACCCAATTAACTTGTGGCAGCTGTAACAGAAAAGGTTCTGATCCTCCCTTTTAATTAGAAAAAGCCTATTGTAAACCTCTAGTAGCAACACATGTTCCAGAAGTATTCTCTCCTGATGTTTCGCCCACATCTATGGCAGGCATCCTCAGAGGTTGTGAGGTATATTGTGAGGTATATACCTCACAACCTCTGAGGATGCCTACCATAGATGTGGACGAAACGGCAGGAGAGAATACTTCTGGAACATGGCCATACTGCCAGGAAAACACACAACAACCCCAAAATCTGGAGTCTCATATTCCCAGCACTACCCAACAGGATAGTATTTTTCTGCCATAGAGCCACAAAACCATAGGAGCTTCAGCATGGATGTATCAGCTTCATAGAGCACAATAACTTGTATTGTAGTTCAGATAAATATGAGCTCTGGAAGAATCTTGTTGCTGTTCCGTCATCTTGAGAATTGTAATACTAACTGTATAGTCCACAACACTCTTATTTCAAATAAGTGTAGCTGTTATTGCTAGACAAGAGAATCCCAAGGTGCCGGAAATATTCTGACCTGCTGTATATCATGTTCCCCAATGGACAAATACAAATTGCCCTGTTAATCCAATCCTATGTTATTGATGTCCTTTTTAGAAAGGAAAGTAACGAAGCACAAAGCCTGGTAGCAGTGGTAATAAAGCCAGTCAATTGGCCTTGCAATTCTGATTTTTCTTGGACACTTGTTTGAAGACAGGGAGGAGTGTTGACGAAGATTAATATCTCATTGCTCTGTTAAATATAAAAATTGCATAACTGGAAACACTAGCCTTTACTCAAGGTAATTTTAGCCCTCCAAACAGATGTCAGCTCCCATGATCCTCTGTCACTGGCTACGGCTACTGAGAGTTATAGTCCACCGTGGCCCAACCCAGCTTTGATTGAAGACAGTGGGTCTTAATCAAATGAGTTGAAACTGGCTACATAAAAAAACCCTCTAATTCTAACATGATGCATTGATGAACTGTCTGAGGAAACCAGTCTCAGTGGGTACCATTTTACACTCTCTCAGTCTCAGAAGAAAGCAATGGCAAAACTCCTCTGAACAAATATTTTCAAGAAAACCCTGTGATAGGTTAATCTTAAGCTTGACATAAATTTGAAACAACTTGAAAACGCTCAAAAAGATCAGGATTTCTTTTTGTGAAATAAAGCAAAGACAGAAATGCTCATTGATGGATCAAAATATTTAGATGCCCCTAATATTTAAAAGTTTTGGACAAAGGAAGTGACTATCATAGCTTAGCCACACAATTTTTACAGATAATGGATGAAATAGGATTTAATATCACGTAAGAAAATTGTGTGTGTGTGTTTCTGTTGTGATTTTTGTCATTTCTGCTTCTTAACAATTTCTATGTCCTCTTCAATCTTTTTTTAGCTTATGTATATTTACAATGTGTGTGCAGTATTTGTAGTTTATAGGGTTTTTTTTTTTTACAAAATGTTATTAATTTTTATCATTATAAGTAGATTTTCTTCAGTAAAAATACCTTTTACAATGTTTCACTGATGAAAGCCAGGGCACAGGTGATTATGGTGAATCAACACTCAAATTAGATATTAACCAGGAAAAACACACAAACTGGGAGAGCATACAGCAGTCTGCTTTTGCCTAAACCTACAGGGAAACAGTTCCCTCTTGTTGAGTAAATTCAGTGGAAACTACTTTTTTACTTAGAGCATTTTGCAACAATTGATATAAGCTGAGGCATCCAGATTTTGCTGACCTCAGTGCTGGAGTCTCATAGGAATGCACGCAGAGCTTTCCCCACTCATTTCAACTGAAGACTGAAACCATGCAGGTACTCTGACTTGGTTTGTCCAAACCCTTCCCTTCTTTCCTTCACTCCTATCTTTTGTAACATTTTGGCTGATAACAGAGATCTGAAGATCACAAAATCTTTTTTATACATTTTGGTGCTCTTTTATCTAGCCTGAAAAAGGCAATACATTCGTATGGATATTGAGGTTTTCCTTTGGCCAGCCTACCTATTTTTGCTTTTTGTGGGTTTATATGTATATTCTCATATACATATAAACCCACAAAAAGCAAAAATAGGTAGGCACAATACCAGAAATTATCTTCTCAAATGCAAAAGAAAACATGCTTTCTTTTTAAAGATACTCTAGAAAGCTTCTATGTTAAAACGGCGAAAGCCTAGGGCACTAGCTTGCTGGAGAAGTCAAAACATGTAATTCTGTGTTGACTTAGATTTTTTTCTTCCCTACAATAATTCAACTTCCAGTTAAATTTATGTTTATAAGAAGAAACTAGTACTGTATCAGCCAAGATGAATCATATCTGAAAGTTATTTTCTAAAAAGAGTTTAAATTACTAACCAAAACCATTGCATTAAAACAACAAAGAGAGGAAGAGAGAGAGAGATGGAAGGAGGAGAGAGAAAAAGCTGCTTTTCAATCCCAAGGAGCACTCTCTCCTCCAAAAACTCAGCCTCCTTCTACACTGCCTTATAATACTGTTTTGCCCCCCACCCTATTTGGAAGTTGAACTGGCTGCACAGGGAACAGATCGGAATCAAACAAGAATTTATAAATTGATAAGAATTTTAGACTTTCTCTCCTCCTGAGTCTCACTACAAAGTCCTTATGAGGAGAGGTAAAGTCTTTGAGAGATAGACACAGTTCTGGCCGGACTGAGGCTCTTGAATCTTTACTTCTTCTTATTATTCTCTCTTTCTTGCATGGTGTTCAACTGTTTCCAAGATGGTCTCAATATTTAACTTTGATTGGACTTGAATACAGATCCTACTAGACTTGAATACAGCTCATACAGCTGGACGTGCTATTTTGTAGACTTTCCTGCCCTCCTCTCTCTTTACCTTCCAGTCATAAAAAGGCTGACTCTTCCAAGAACCAGAAGTGCCTTACCAGAGGCTCCACCTTTAAGGGGATTTTTAATGGGCAGGGCAGCAAAGACTTCAAATGCAAAGAGGCTTTCAAGACTGACTCCTCAGAAACTGTACATAAAATATTAATCCCTCTAACTAAAAATGGGGTCTTCATGGGGCACAATAAATACAGTTCCAAACAGATAATCTAGGATCAGAAACTAGATTATATGAGAGTGTAGATGGGGCTTTAATTGCAAAAATTGATAACAAATTGGAAAAAAGGTGAGGTGGTGGAGGGCTGCATCCATTTTTTTTTCTATTTCTGAAGCCTCCTTTTCCTGAAAAATTGAACTTTTGAGGAAGAAAATCCAACTAATAGGATTTTTAACTATTTAACAATATTGGAATAATGTATAAGACAAATTACTCATAAATTTACTCCCCCAGTATTATTTCAAAAAGCTGTATGACAAGAAGATTTTTCTTTGGAAGACAATACACAGTATCTGATTATTAAAGTTCCTGGTTTTGGCATCCTTTTCTCAGTTCTTTATGTGGAGATGAATATTTTATGCCTGAGTGACATGATAGAAGATTAGAGGAGACAAAATAATTTTCTGTGTTTTATCAAAGTTGATGGTTTCATCTGTTTTTATTGAGCTTTTTTGCCAGCTTCTAATAAAGTTGCAAAGCCACATAGGTATTTTATAGTTCAGGACCTTATAGCTCTATTTATAGAATAAATATACAAACAAACAAACAAATAAAACATTAAAAAGGGAACTCTATATATAACTGCTGTCTGATAGAAGTGTACTTTTAATATACTAAGCATAGTCATTTTATGCCAAACAAAGTTGCATAATTATGTCATATTATGTATTTTTTATTTTTAAAATATCAAAGTGATTTTCAATCTGTGAAGGATGTAAATATTACACATTTTACTTTTTTCCTGAAAATTTATTTTTTAAAAACACATTCTGAGAACAATCCTAATGGCTTCAACATTTTCTGAAATTTTACATAGCTACTCCTGGGCTTGCCAGAATAATCCATCCTTGTATGAAAGAGTACATGCAGAAGAGAATGATAGGAGTCTTCAAAAGAAGTCCTCTAAGGCACCAACAGCCTGTCTCCATGATACGTTGTGATGTAGAGTTTGAAAAAGAAGTTGGCTTTGTCTTCAACTTCCAATCCACATGAGTATCTTTCCCAACTCTAGGTTTAACAATGTACTCAAAAGTGTGTTGCAACAGAGTTATATTTATTTATTTATTTATTTATTTATTTATTTATTTATTTATTACATGCATTTATACCCCGCCCTTCTCCCCGAGGGGACTCAGAGCGGCTAGGGTTATAATATTGTTATAATATTGACATCACCAAACAGAATGGTATTCCAATAGTTATTAGAGTTTTAGATGGTGCTGTAACAAAATAATAAATGATTCTTCTCAAAATTACTCTTACATTGTGCAAGCATCAATGGCCTGCCTAGCATTGTTACAAATCAAACAGGATTCTATATCTCCTGTCAGGTACTAATGCACACTCAATCAATTTAATTACCTTTGTAATGGCCACAAAAAACAGGAAGGAATGAGGAAGGGTAAAAGAAATTATTCAGAAAAGGAAGGAACCCCGGTGGCACAGCATGTTAAAGTGGTGTGCTGCTGAACTTATGAACCAAAAGGTCGCAGGTTCGAATCCAGGGAGCGGAGTGAGCACCCGCTGTTAGCCCCAGCTTCTGCCAACCTAGCAGTTCGAAAACATGCAAATGTGAGTAGATCAATAGGTACCGCTCCAGCGGGAAGGTAACAGCGCTCCATGCAGTCATGTCGGCCACATGACTTTGGAGGTGTCTACGGACAATGCTGGCTCTTCAGCTTAGAAATGGAGATGAGCGCTAACCCTCAGAGTCTGACATGACTAAATATCAGGGGAAAACCTTCACCTTTACCTTAGGAAAAGGAAGCCCATGATGTATTGCTTCATTGTAGGAAATATTGGAGAAAGCAAGAAGGGGAAGAGTGGATCAAAGGATGATGGGAGAAATATAGGAAGAGATAAAGAAATGTGCGAGTTAAGAGGAAAAGCAACTCCGCATCTGTATGCTTGTTTGCAATGTCCTGCCTCATGTACACAGGAATAATTGTTTGGGGCTACAGACAATGCGGTCACTGTTGCCCGTTTTTGGCCAAAAGATATTTAGCCGCTGGTTTTTGTCAGTTTTATACTAATGTATGCAATGCTTCTGATACGAAATAAATAAAGAGGGAAAGAATGACAAGATGGATGATTTTGCAGAAGAGATGACACACTATGACACTAATCATGCGCTCAGATAGCATGTTAATATTTTCCAGGGGAAATGATAAAAATCTGGGTCTAGCACATCTGGAAGGTAGTGCATTGAGGAAAGCTGATTTTTAAGCAGTCACCAGAATTGAAAGAGACAACACATTTGAAATAAGAAAACCTGAATGAGTTTGTCAATGTTGATTCACAAAATGGCTCTTTATAGTTATGAAAAAGATCTGCTTTGTATGGTATACTATAATGAATGTTTCATGCATGGATTAAACCTTTTATAACAGCCCTCCTTCTATCTTTTAGGATGAATGCAAAAGCTCAGCATCCTATTAGTTGCAGAACATTACTAAAGCTATGGGGACCTCGAACTATGACACATCTTTATAAATAATGCCATCTAGCTTCAAGAAGGGAAATGCCTCAAAGGAATATTGCTTACTGTGGCTCTAAGCCATTGATTTTGTCAACTGTGTTCACATCAAAAAAAGATATGCAGACATATATGAGGCATCTCTTGCCATGTACTTTGGAGCTCTTTGTTTGACTAACAGCAACAGATTACTGAAAATAATGTTGAAAACCTGAAGGTCTGAAGTGGAAAATGTGTGATCTTGCATTATTTGGCAAACAGCACACAAATGATGCTACAGAAAAGTATTTACACTGGGGAATATGGATTTTGTAGCAATGGCTATATGAACATGTCAGTCACACCTCTGAGATTGATGACACACTGTAGATAACATGCTACACATCGTGTACTTGTAGGCAAAATGGATGAGACAGCTACAGCCATATTCTTGGAGACTTGATAAACTCTGTCCTCAAAATTTCTTACTTCACCATCTGTGTCCCAGCATTTCTGCCTGAGGTGGCAGCTTCATTTGGATGGGTCAGGTATTTTCACATATTTCAACATGCTTATCTTACAATGTCTGTTATAACTATGAATATCGCAGGCTCAGGAATAATAGAATTACAGAATCTTCAGAGTTGGAAGGAACACCAAGTTGTATTTCTTGTTATGCAGAAATGCACAATTTAAACCCCTTTTAAAAATGGCCATCCAGCCTTTCTTTCAAGAATCCCAAAAATGGAGAGATCACAACCCTCAGAGGCCAACTATTTCACTATCCAACAGCCCCTACAGAAAAAAGTTCTTCCTAATGTTTAGATAGAATCTCTTTTCTTATAATTTTAATACACTGGTTCATGTTCTGATCTCTATGGCAGCAGAAAACAAAGTGGCTCTATCGTCTACATAACACGCTACAAGATATTTAAAGATAACTGTCACATTCCCTCTCATCTTCTTCAAGCTAAATATTCCCAAATTTCTAAGCTATTCATCATAGTGCTTGGCTTTCAGACCTTTTACCATTTTGATCATCCTACTTTGGGTATGTTTGTGCTTGAACTGTGCTGCCCAGAATTGGACAGAGGATTTGAGGTGAGATGTGAACAAAGCAGAAGAGAGTAGTACTTCTAATTCCTTCAAGTGATACAAAAAGATATATCTCAAGGTATAATGGATGAGAGGTGTTATAAAAACAGACAATAATGTACCATCTGTTGGTTTGTTTATCAGAGTGACTTAATATGCAAGGCCATACTATACACATCTACCAGGAGTTAAATTCTATTGACTTCAGTAGGGCTTGCCCCCAAAACTGTGCATGAGTAAAACCTATCTGATCTTGGATGCTAAGCAGGGTCAACTCTTGTTAATACTTGGATGGGTGACTGCCAATAAATCCCACATGCTGTACGTTATGTTTAAGAGGAAGGGACTGGTAAAACCATCTCTGAGTATTTCTTGCCTAAGAAAACTTTGTGAAATTCACTATAATTTGACAGGCAACTTGAAGGCACGTATTCACCAAGTTGTTTGGTAGCACCACAATCAGAAAAAAAATTATGTTGAATAAGGTGTGAACTTCTGAACTGAAAAGAGATGGCTAATGCAAAAAATAGGGCTTTTTGTCCCATGGCAGTCTGAATGGGTATTTTACACTGAAACTGGAGGTAACTTAGAAGTGCTATTAATCACCCGCTGCTGTCATCTGAGATGATTAGCACTTTTGATCTCTATTGCTTTCCTGAGTGCAATTACTACCTAATTACCTCTCTGTCACCTAATCAAGGGCACTTTTAAAAAAGAGCTGATTGTGTAGAAAGTTGGCTTTTTCCGACAGAAAGAGTGGATTAAAAAACAGCTCACACAGTTAAGCCTAGGACTTTTAGAATGTTTTTGAAAATAAAACAGCTAATAAAATGTTATTAAGAGCAGCTCATATCTTCTGTGAGTGGCCACACAAGTGAAATAAATAAATTAAAATCATACCCATTTCTAATCAGCTTTTACTTCCAATACTGATAGAGCTCTACACATTGTTCCATTTATAAGCAGGAAATGTGCATATGGGAATGTGTACTGTACAGTATCCATCCATTTTCATCCATGTCAAATACTGTGTTGCAGATACATAACATAGCCTGAAGCCAATTTTATACTCAATCTTTGAAAATGTTGTGCATGAAACAAAGTTTGTGTATACTGGACCATCAAAAAATAGAGACGGGCACTATCTCAGTTACCAATGGGGACAATTTTGGAGTATTTCAGAATTCTGAATACAGGATGTTCGGACTTTAGAAATTTGTAATTCATCTGTCAAATAGATCTTATCTGAACAATAGTTTCTTTACTGGGGAATAGGAATTAGGAGTGCATGGGAATTCGTATTTTGGGAGAGAGATCAGTAAGACTACTGAATTTTATTACAGCTCAATTTCCATCATTTATCTCCATGTCAGGAAAAGTTTTAGTGCTTGTCACTAAGGCTTTTGATGAAGAAAACACAGGTAAAAAGTGAATTGTCTTAATTGATTATTCACGAACACTATGTCTTTTCAGCACACAGCTACAAGACTTTGACAAACTTTCTAGAGGTCCTATACAAAGAAGTCAAGGCTTAAGGGTAGTTTTTAACCTAATTTTGTTTGGTGGTGTAGAATAACTGAAAAAGAATTCCCATGAGAAATTAATACAAATTCCAGATAAACAAAAGGAGAATGTATTGTTTGTTTGGTGCATCTACTGGAGCATTAGTCTGTGAAATATCAGCCAAGGCCAAAGAGCACTATGGACAATAATTTGCTGGGCACTGTATGTGTTGGTGTTATGGGATACTTTGCTATTTTACTGACCACTAGAATGTGATGCATGGTAAAAAAAATCTCCTATGAACAGACCAGGAAATAAACTGTGTGTGATGTACATGTTATTATCAAGTGGCCAATATAGAAAATCACATAATCCTCTTTTTATTTTATTGTTTTTAATAATTTCTTCCCTATCAGAATCGTGGAACAACAGGTTCCCCATGAGAAAAGGTGGCAGAAAGGAAGGCAGGGAGAGATTTATTTATACTATAATGACCCACCTTATGTGATATTTCTCTTCATGTACCTGGATTTCCAGGAAATAGCTCCAAAATCCCCTTTATTTCAGGCAGTGTATGCCTTAGTGGAAGTATTGGAGGTAATAACTGTACTGTACTATATTATATTGATTTATTTAAATCTCCTAGCAATAAAATAGCAAATAAAAATTGGTTTATTTCCCCCAAAGTTGAAATTCAAAGTAATTTCATATCCAGCTGTTCATCGACCATTGGATCCACTGTGGAGTTTAGAATCACTTTTGTCTGAATTATTCTGTTTTTTTCTCTATATGCTAGGGGCAGAATTATAAGTTCGCACAATCGGTCTGTACATTTCTTGATGGCAAATTTGTCTCTCTGTCTGCTTTGTCTTTCCCTCCCTCCTTCTCCCTCTCTGCTTCTCTCTTATACACACACTTCACTCTTTGAAACTGAAAGCAGGATGGATTTATGTTATCTTATTCTCAAAACAACCCTGAAGGTTGAAGATACTGCCTTGCCCAAGGTTAGGTAAAGGGTTTTCCCTGACATTAAGTCTAGTCATGTTTGACTCTGGGGATTGGTGCTCATCTCCATTTCTAAGCTGGAGCCGGTGTTGTCCATAGACATCTCCAAGGTCATGTGGCTGGCATGACTGCATGGAGCGCTGTTACCTTCCTGCCAGAGCGGTACCTATTGATCTACTCACATTTGCATGTTTTTGAACTGCTAGGTTCTCAGAAGCTGGGGCTAACAGCGGGAACTCACCTTTCTCCCTGGATTTGAACCACCGACCTTTTGATTAGCAAGTTCAGCAGCTCAGTGGTTTTGCCTGCTGAACCACCGAGGGTAACTGGCCCAAGGTTACCCAGTGCTATTCATAGCTGAGGAAACAGTTTCTGTAGTACTCACTCACACTCCTATACAATCTCTAGACAAAACAGTTCACGCTTAAGATCTGTTGAAATAGATGCCCCATTGAAATAAACTAGCTCCAAAATTGCAATGAAACAGGACAATTTCTGAGAAGCCAATGTGGGTGTTCGTAGGCAGATGTCCCTGAGGCAAGGATGTGCATTTTAAACTAGGATTAGAGGTAGAGGCAGAAAATAGAGCCACAAATTATAGAGATCTAAATATAACTCACAACATAAAGAATTTAAACTGGGAGGTGGGAGAATAGGAAAGATAATTGACACCTGCCATCTCTTGTTCCATCCCACACATGCATAGTGGGATCTTCTTCATGGGTAAAATACCTGTGCTCTCTTCTGGAAGAGGATATTGAAGGCTTAGGCAACATTTCTGAAGCAAATGCACCTGAAGGCGACACTGTTCTCAGAAACACAACAGTAGAATACGGCACTGTATTTAAACAAATGTGGAATAGTGCCATTAGCAATAGCATCACATTGTGGCTTTCTGGTCCTGGTAGTAATTTGTGCTGACAGAGTAACAGAAATTCGGAGGCCCAGGGCAAGGTTTTCTGCAGGACTCCTTGGAGCATTCTGCCTTTGTATATTTGAAATGTACACAGGCCTGACATAGCTGTCCTCCACATTTCTCCGAATAAAGAGGAAGCCAGGCTCCTGAACAGTCTTTAATATAGAGTTGTTCCCTTGCTGGGATATATTTAGAGCTAAGCTTCGTTGGGAATCAGTACCTGAGACAGCAGTCTTTGCACTCTAGAAAACCCATTGGAAACAGCCTCTGGCTCTGAGCACGAGCGAAAAGAGCAGAGACAATCCCTGACTCTCTACGGCAGACAAGATTTTGGTGTATCTGAGGGTGTAAAGGGAGGGGGAAAGGGAATGCCAAGGCCAGCAGAATTCAGAAGTCCCCTTCAGTCATTTTCTAAATCTCTGACCATTCAAGGGCTTGGGTGAAACATACAATTGCTTACAAGATTTGAATGTTTCTAAATATACTTATTAAACAACCATATCATGTTGAATCAGATATGCTAAGGGGTCTGTTTACACTCAGCTGATTTCATTTGCATGCCCACAATGTCTCTCTGTGTATCTGATAGGAAAGAAGTCCTCATGAATATTTACTGGGATGTGAGATGCACCTCTGAGCAAGTAGGTGGCTTGAAAATACATCCTATGGCATATAAGGGACACCACTCCCAAGTAAGCTAAGCACATTCAGGATTTCAGCCTAAAACAGCCAAGTCCGCTGAAGCAAGAATCTTGTATCTATGCATTTAAGAATAAACCCGCGTCTTCTTCTGAGTAGAAATCATCTTCTGGTGGGCAATCTTCTAGCTGTCTACTCAGAAGTAAGTATTTGACCTCTCAGATCACAACGGTCTTATTGCAAATTATATTAACCATCCAACAGTCAGTGTGCAACTAGGAAGAGGAAACAGTATTGTCACCTCTTCCTCCCCATAGGAGTCTCTCCATCCCTCTTAAAATGTTACATACAGAGAGGGTAGGTTAATTCTTCTGCATGGGCCAAGCTATGAGTGAGGAATGGGAAGCTCCCTGAAAATTGGAACACCTTACACATGGGGATCTGTCACGGAAAGTTACTTTCACCTAAGGTTTAAGAAATCTCCCATTTTTCTTGCCACAAATTGTATACTGTTCATATGTTGAAAGGCTTGGAATTATATGGATATTGTTGGGCTGTAATTATGCTGTCTAGTGTTGCTGCACAGCAATATCTGAAAGGCTGTACAGTTCTCAGCGCAGATATGAGAATGGCAAGGGAGGTGGACACCAGAGTACTGAGCAAATGAGACAGTGGTAGATGTCTTATATCTGGGTGGCCCCCACGTAGCCTTCCAAGTCTAATCTGCCATTGTCAACATAGGCAATAGTGAGGGATGGGTGCCATAGTCAAACAATTTGGAGGGAGATATGTACTATAAGAACCTGCATCCCCCCACCCCTGACAAAATCCAGTGAAGAGTCCAAGTAGAGTTTTAAAATGTATTTGGATCCTAGCATTGAACATTTTGTATTTTTCCCCATCTATGATACATCTAAGCAAAAAAAAACTACAGAGTAAAGGGAATTCGTAGACTGTAATTTCTTGTTTGCCTTAGCGGGGGCCTTTTGGAATAGCCTTTCTAATCTAGGCTTCAGGAAATGTCATTTTTCAATCACTATGATAGCTAAGAATTTGAGTTGGTAGTTTTGACTCAGAATTTATCATATTGCACTTTTTAGTGGCTTCCACTATCTGCCTTTCAAACTTTCCTATGCCCTCCCTAAAAGTCCTTAAGTTAAGAAAGTACAGTCTAGCATGAGACTGGGGGGGGGGGGGGATATAATCAAACTACTCACCTTAAAAACCAATTTCCCTCACATCCCATATTAATCACTGTCCCATTGCAGGGTGACAGTGACAGTGAACTGCATCATATAAAGTCTGTTTAACAGCATAGAAAGGACCACCTGGACTGTCAGTGGTATTTGAAGGAGGCATTGAGTTAAAGAGAAGAAAAAAGACACTGGGAAACGACGGGAACCCCTTTGAGATGTTCACATCCAGGTGGAAAATGTAGAATTTATGTGATGGGAACACTGATTAGTGCCAGCAGGCCCAACATCTGTGATCTGTCAGGCTGGAATAAAGAAAACATGAACAACAGATGCTTTGTGCATGCCACATGAGCAAGGCCAGGATGTCATGTCATTTTACAGACGATCCAAAGGATACTATCAGGTCATCTGAGGAGTTTTACCAGCTGAGCTGCTGAACTTGCTGACAGAAAGGTCAGTAGTTTGAATCTGGGCAGCGGGGTGAGCTCCTGCTGTTAGCCACAGCTTCTGCCAACTTAGCAGTTTGTAAACATGTAATGTGAGTAGATCAATAGGTACCGCTCCAGCGGGAAGGTAGCAGCACTCCATGTAGTCATGCTGGCCACATGATCTTGGAGGTGTCTACAGGCAACACTGGCTCTTCGGCTTAGAAATGGAGATGAGCACCAACCGTCAGAGTCGGACAGTGCAAGACTTAATGTCAGGGGAAAACCTTCACCTTTACCACGTCACTTTCTTTTTATCATGAGCATACCTTGATAATCTTGCTGGGCAGGAATTCAGTGGTGGAATTCAGTGTATAGGTTTCCTTTACTGCCTCAGCAATATAAATATTATGATATGAATTTGAATGAAATATGAACATTAGAGCAGGAGATGGGGACGATTTGATATACATGAGACCACATCTCCTTCTATGAACCAGCATGGTCATTAAGATCTGCTGGGGAGACACTTCTCTTGGTCCCACCTCCGTCTCAAATTGGTGCAGACGAGAGAGAGGGCCTTTTCGGTGGTGGTGCCCCGGCTCTGGAATGCCCTCCCTAGAGAGAGAAAGCTAGCCCCTTCGCTTCAAGCCTTCCATTCCAGCTTAAAAACATGGCTTTTTAAGCAAGCCTTTGATCTTACAAAGCTTTTAAAGGATTAGTCCGAGGACTTGCTGTGGGCATCACATTGGCACCGGGCTATCTCAATTGAAACAACTTGTTTTTATCCACAGCTATGACTGCATTTTATGAATTTTAATGTTTTACATTGTAATTATGTATGTGATTGTAATTATGTGGTTTTTATCATTTCAAATTTATGTATTATCTATATGCGGCACTTCACTGTATTTTGTTGGCCGCCCCGAGTCCCTTTGGGGAGATGATGGCAGGGTAGATGTTTGTACCTCCAACTCCCAGAAGTCCTAGCCAGCTGTTCCAATGGCCAGGAATTCTGGGAGCTGAAGTCCAAAACACCTGGAGGGCCACAGGTTGTGCAGGCCTGGTCTAACTTAATAGAAGGTAGCTTCATATAATCATATGCTGGGACAACCAAATATCATATTGTTTTCCCTGGTTTGGTTCCTAAATTCTGTCAGATGTCCTCAGCATCTATATTTTGGTGGTTTAGGCCCCTTCTACACTGCCATAAAAAATCCAGATTATCTGCTTTGAACTGGATTATATAGCAGTGTAGACTCAAATATCCAGTCCACAACAGATCATGTAGGTAATTTGATTTATATGGCAGTGTAGAAGGATCCTTAGATTTACTGCATTTGCAAATAGTTGAGTTCAAATGTGGAAGCAGGTGGGCCAGCAAACAATCAAAAGCCATGATAAGAAAAGTTTACCAAACCATCCCAGTCTAGCAATGGATTCTTCAGGGAGCTGCCTGATTAGGTGCTTAAGCTCTTGGCATGCCGAAACTGTCTTATTCTTCTTAGGCCTCTTCTACACTGCCCTTGTATCCCAGGATCTGATCCCAGATTATCTGTTTATCCCAGATTATCTGGCAATGGAGACTCATATAATCCAGTTTAAAGCAGATAATCTAGGATCAGATCCTGGGATATAGGGCAGCGTAGAAGGGGGCTTATGTTAATTGGGTATATGGTGTAAGAAAATAAAATCCTCCAAAAGGATGGTGGCATCAATATACACATTTGAAATGCATGTACTCGCATGTGGTTCTAGTTGGCCCAAGTATAAATTTCAAAATGATTCACTTCCTTGGCAGGAGTAGGTGTCCATCATATAAAGGTTAAAGGTTTCCCCTGACATTAAATCTAGTCATGTCTGACTCTGGGGGTTGGTGCTCATCTCCATTTCTAAGCCGAAGAGCCGGCATTGTCCGTAGACACTTCCAAAGTTATGTGGCCATCATGACTGCATGGAGCACTGTCACCATCCCACGAAAGCAGTACCTATGGATCTATTCACATTTGTATGTTTTTGAACTGCTAGGTTGGCAGAAGCTGGAGCTCACCCCATTCCCAGGACTCGAACCACCAACCTTTAGGTCAGCAAGTTCAGCAGCTCAGCAGTTTAACCCGCTGCGCCATCAGGGGCTCTGTCCATCATATACATTATACATTTCCAAAAATAGGAAGATAGGAAGCTGCCCTATAGCAGATCCAGGAATACAGGGCTAGCTGGTTTTCCCGCATTGTCCTATTAATCATAATACTGTCTCCCATTTCTGACACAGGAAAAACCCCACGAGGGTCTCAAAAATGTGAGAAATCTAAGTATTCCTATCTAATGAGAAGTTGCCTTACAAGCCTCTACTAAAGCAGATAGTACAGCAAGTTAAAAAGCATAGCATATAACATATACATATGAACAGCAGCATAAGCAAATAAATGAGCAGATATATAAATCCTATATAATGTGTTTCAAATAAAATTGACAAGACTCAAAGTTCTGACATATTCTTGACACTGACCATGACTCTCTTAGTTTTCATAGGGAGTTAAGTGCCGGCTTTCTCAGTTCAGGAAATATAGTTCATGAAAGGTGATACTAAAACTTTGTTTAAGATAACCAAGAACTATACAATTCAAATAATATGTGAGCTTTCACCTCATTTGGCAAACCTTCCAGTAACCCTCCGAGGTTCAGGAGCGGGTTGCCCTCAAGGTGGCCAGCCAAGAAACCTCAGTTTGCGGGCTGGGGGGAAGCGGGATGAGAGGTGGCCGAAGGAACCCACCGTTCCTATGCAGTTGCAGTATCACACTTTCAAACTACCAAGAAGAAGAAGAAGAAAAGAAAAGAATGAAATAGGGTATCTATGCTTGTAGTCAAACTACCAACTAGAATAGAGAAAATCAAACAACATGTATTTGAAAACATTCTTTGGGCGGGAGTGAAAAAGTACCCGGTTAACCTAATCGGGTTAGAATATGTTTAAACTAACAATTCAGAGCTCCGAGAAGTGAAAGCGGGAAGGAACAGTGATGGAAGATTGGGAAAGGAGAATGATTTAATAACTTTACAATTAACAATTAATAATTCAAACAATTTAACTATCCAAGAGAAGGCAATATAAGGTATTTGGTGAATGATGAGACTTGGAACACAGCTAGTAGCCCAGGGAAGGAAAAAAAGCTGACCTTCAGGGACAGTTGTTGTGTCTGGTGGTGCTGTGACATCGGAGAGTTTGGGTGCTGAGGAGGGAAGAAGGGACCAAGAAGTGGAAGAAGAGGCAGAACCAGAGGAGGAGGCTTTTCAAGAGGGCCCATACCCAATTTTAGAAGCACTTGAGCGACCAGGAAGAATTGCAAAGAGAAGAGGTACTGCAGCCGCACTAAGAGAGATACTAAGAGAGACACAGCACCCAGCCGCCAGAACCCAGATGGGACAGCAACAGAGAGAGAGAGAGAGAGAGAGAGAGAGCCTGCGCAAGAGTGAGAGACAGGCAGAAATGACGGGAGACCAGGATGAGAAGCAGACAAGGGAAGCAGCCATGAGAGGGGAGAGGCTTCAGAGGGAAGAAGTAGACTTGCGTAGTGAGATCGAGAGGCAGATGTAAGCAAGAGGAGTAACGGAAGCAGCTGATTTGAGGACCTTGCTGTGGGGGGGAGGTGAACAGAGACTGTGTTATGCCCATCGTGTTGACAGGGGAAAGGGGAAAAATTGTAATTGTGGGTAAATGATATCTGACTTAGCAGGGGGTTAAATGCACATACTGTTTCAATAAGCCTATCACCTATTTAACACACTTAACAACAAAAAGTTTATATAGAAAGGAGACTCGAACAGGGGGTTTATATATAGAAAAAAGTGCTGCAGGCCGAAAGCCACTATAAAGCACAACACTATAACCTTCTACCCAGGTACTGGTGGACGGATCCTCTGAAGATGATGGCAGTGAAACCAAAGATGGACAAAGAAGACAAAAGACCTCTTTGGAGAAGAAGCTCTATCTCAGAAGAGATAAGCTTAAAAGATGTAATGAGGGAATTACAAAAAATAACTGACAATCAAAAATGTTTCAAATGGAAATGATAACAATGAGAAGTGAAATGTCTACAATGAGAAAAGAATTAACAAAGGAATTTGGAGAAATGAAGAGAGAGATGCAAAACCTCCAAAAGGACATTAGAGATATTAAAGAAGAGAAACAAAGAATGGAGAAGACCCAAGACAAATTTAAAAATAAATTAGAAAAACTGGAGAGTCAAAATGCTAAATTAGAAGAGCAACAGGAGAGGCTGGAGAAGAGGGAATTAGAATTCCAAGTGAGATTAAGAAATATTGAGAAAATATAAGAGCAATAGTGACTAAATTGCTTGCAGACCTGCTTCAAGTAATGGAGGACGAAATGGATATCAGTATAGAAAGAGCATACTGTGTCACCACAAATTTCTCAAAGAAAAATAATACTCTGAGAGACATTATAGTGCATTTTGAGAGGACCAAAATAAGGGATGTTGTACTGAGTGAAAGCAACAAGAATTCTGTCCACTTCAAAGGAAAAAAGTGACAATTTTGAAGGAATAACTTAAAATCACCCTGCAGAAAAGGAAAAAAATCTATTCCTCAGAGAAGAACTCAAAAGAAGAGAAATCCAATTCTGCTGGGAAAGGAAAAAGGGAATAATGGCAACATACGAACAGGAGAAACACTGGATAACATCGGAAGACAAGGCCAAGGAATTTTATAAAAGAATAAATGAAATATAAAGACAGATCCGACCCAATAGAGGAACACACAGACAGAGAAAGAAAGAGAGCAAGAACCATCTCCCCAGAAAAAGTCGTTACCTCTCACGGAACAAAACCTATAGATCTAATAGTCTTAAAAGAAGTAGAAGAAGGATAAATTATGGAAATGAAATGCTATTCTAACCACATTAATGGAATCAACACCCCTCAATAAAACAAAAAGATTATTCACTAAATTATAAAAGTCCAGTCTTGATTTAATCACTCTTCAGGAAACTCACATCTGCCAAAGACACATAGCACACCTGCACCAAATTTTTTAAGGTAACATCTACATTTCTTCAGCAATGGAAAAAAAAAGAGAGTCATAGTTTTATACATCAGTCCAAAATTAAACTCAGAGCTATCATTTAAGGACGACGACGGAAGGATGGTAGGAGCTAAAATCAGGATAGGGAATCAGACAATTCTTGTCTGTAATATATACGTCCCTAATGGGCCAAAAACATCATTTTTAGAAAAATTAAGGGGAAAATCACAAATCAAGTCTTTGATGAGCTAACAATACTGGGCAATTTTAATGGATTGTTAAATCCAGAATTAGATTTTTTTTAAAAGGGAACAATTTAATTAAAAAAGAGAGAAGATCAACATGCAGAAAACTACCAGTAAATTTCCTTAAACTGATGCAGGATTGGAACCTATTAGACTCCTGGAGAAGGCAGGGAAAAAGATTATACCTTCCTTTCGGCCAGACATGGTACATGGACCAGAATAGGCATGTTTTACCACTGTTGGTGGATGTGTGAGAAAGCTAGGAACTTTTGGAAGGAAATACAGCAAAAAAACCCAAAAGATGCTACAAATTAAAATTGATCTAGATCCCAAATACTGCCTGCTAGGACTATACGATATAGAAAAAGACAAAAACAAAGAAAATTTATTCAATTATCTAATAACGGAGTGGAGTACAATACTTAAATGTAGTTTTTTCTCCACCTTTAGACTTACGGCCCTCCCGAAACCCAATTGTTGTTTCTTCGCCCCCCCCCCCCCCGCCCCTCATCCTTTTATTCTCTGTAATCTCGTTTTGTTTTTTGTTTTTTCTTTCCCCTGTTTGTTGCCATTAAGTGTTCTTTCTTTTAACAAAACTAATAAAATCTATTTTTTAAAAAAGAAATATAAAGAAGCCCTGGAAATTAACAGGTGGTACAATAAAATATTCGAGCTTATGAATATGGATAGGTTAACATATTTATTAGCAAAAAATAAAGGTAGACCAAAAAAACAAAGAAACTGGGAGTTAATCAAGAACTATCTAAAGAATGTGAATGTTAAGATTCTGATTTAAAATACACATACAAAAATATATAAACCAAAGAGAGGGGAATCTTGAGGCTGGATTTACAGAATAAGATAATTAACCATTTAAGACACAAAGTTGTAATGACATCAGGCATCAGATGGAGCAATCGGGGGGCAAGAGCAGAGGGTGATATATATATATATATATATATATATATATATATATATATATATATATATATATATACATACACACACACACACACACACATATACACACACATATTCACACATTGCCGTATATGTGTATATTGTCATGTGTTATTTGTGGTCATTCTATTATTATTATTATTATTATTATTATTATTATTATTATTATTATTATTATTATTATTATATCTTTTCTTTTCCTCTTTTCTCTCTTGTTTGTCCCATTGGGGGTATCACGAGGTTCATATCACATTGCTGTCTTTATGTGCAGTCCTGTCTGTTTGCACATCATTATATGTGTGTATCACAATTTTAGGAAAGCACCAATAAAAATATATTTTCAAAAAAGGATACCATCCATCCATCTTGCCCTTGGTCGGCCCCTCTTTCTTTTTCCTTCCATTTTCCCCAGCATCATTCTCTTCTCCAAGCTTTCTTGTCTTCTCATTATGTGGCCAAAGTATTTCATCTTTGCCTCTAATATCCTTCCCTCCAGTGAGAATTTAAAGCAAAGAGGTTGTTTATCTTGGCCCAGATCCGTGTTTTAGTCTTCTGTTTTTAATATTTTATGCTGTATGTTGTTTTTTATGATGGTTTTATTGATGTTGATGTTTTATTGTTGAAATATTCGCTTCACTGTTTTATTGTTGTATATGTCGGGCTTTGTCCCCATGTAAGCCGCTCTGAGTCCCTCCGGGGAGATGGGGCGGGGTATAAAAATAAAGTTGTTATTATTATTATTATTATTATTATTATTATTATTATTATTATTATTATTATCTTTGCTTTAAATAGTAGATTCAGGCAATTTATCATAGAATTATAGATTTAATTATCATCAGGATTGCAACATGCAAGGAAGGTTTTTAATACATTCATGATTCAAGACCAGTGGCATATTTGTTGGTGATAACTGGTTTTATCTATTGTAAAACTCAATGTGTACAAGTAGACTAAGATCCCCTCTACATAGATGTATAAGATCCACATTATCTGCTTTGAATTGGATTATATGGCAGTGTAGACTAAAATAATCCAGTTGTGGATTTTCTGTTTTGATAACCTGGATTATCTGGCAGTGTAGAAGGGGCCAAGGACTCTCAAATTACCACTTTAGGTAGCTATCACATTGGAGATATTTAGTTTCCATGATGCAAACAGATTATTTTACTTTTGTAAAATGACCCCCACTCCTTCTTGATGTTTGATCCTAGTGTGAAGGCAGAAGACAGGTTCTTTAAAGAGGGGTGAGGGAATTGGTTTCTTAAGTGAATTTCAAACCTTTGCCTTACTTTGATTCTCTTTCAGGATGGTTGCTTTTCTTTCATTTATATTTCATAATTTTCGTTCCAACAGAACTCAGGATCTTAGGAGGCCAAGTCCTCCTTAACATTCCAAATGCAGAAGGGAGATGAGCAGTTGGAAAGCTCACAGCGCCATTCCGAGATGCAACAATAGATTGATTATACAAATTAGGTCTCACACTCAGAATGTAGTAGGAATTCATAATGAAGGAAAAAGGGGAAGGTATCATTTCTGGATAACTATACAGGTCGCTTGCAGATAATTGGTATAATTTCACTCCTGTATTGCTGAACGAATTTTTTAATATTAAAAAGTATAATGGAGTGCACCTTTGCCTTCCTCTGCAAATGAGAGAATATGACTGGCAGAAGGTCACCCAATGGGTTTCCATATCTGAGCAGGGATTTGAACCCTGTTCTCCAGGGCCATAGCCCAAGATTCAAACTATCACACCACACTTTCTCAACCTCAGAGGATGGCAAAGGCAACCTTCCTCTGAACAAATCTTGCTGAGAAAGCCCCATGAAAGATGTGTTTTATGTTCACCATAAATTAGAAGCAACTTGAAGGCACACAACTACAAATGCAGTGCACAAGCATAGGAGTCACACTATACTAATTCATAACATTTTACTAATAGCACTAGTGTCCTTGTTTGCATATTTTGGGTACATTTGCTGGGATATTATTGTTTTCTGCACCATACACCTCATTTTCACTTTATTCTACTCATGAATACTTTGAAGATTTTGTGGCAGTAGTTCCCAGAATGTGTTCTGGAGAATCAATACAATTCCTTAGAAGCTTAGCAAAGGTTCCTGGATCAGTTCATGCATCATATCTATTGTTTTCCAAAATATATTTTGTCTTTCACACATTCGACAGAGAGATGAATCCAGATGTTTTACTGCCTGAGGCAGTTGATAAGGTGTTTTACCTCCGCATTACATAAGTAGAAAACTGACTGGACACTGTATCTTCCATACTGCCAGTGGAAATAGTGTCTTCCCACCACACTTGAGAGAGTAGGTTAATTTATGAGATCCATAAGATATTGATGGTAGCTGTAGCTGTTTCTCCAGCAAAGAGGAATCTAGTTGGAATATCAAGGAATCCACTACAAGTGCCCCCCAATATCTGGTACCCGAGGCAATTGCCTGACTCTCCTTAATGGTAGTACTGGCTATGATGTCAGAAGATCCATAGGACTTAAGGTCAGGGCCGGTATGTATACATGAAATAGTCCAGTCTCATCACAAAAATAGTAACACTCATTTTCTCTGCGAAACAAATTGTGTTCATATAGACTCAGGTTTTTAAGAATGAATCAAAATGCCATATTAATCTGTTTCTTCAAAACAGGCACCAGAATACTGAATTTCACTGAGGACAAATTTTAGTATAAACTCTCTTTAACTCATAGGCTCATGTTAATGCTCATTAACATCAGTATTAATGTTACATATCTGAATCCATATCATTAATGTTAATGATGCATATCTAATCCATATCTGTATCGGGTTTACAACTAGCAATATCTTGTATCTCCCCCTATGGGCCGTCCCGCAGATTAAGATCTTTGAGTGAAGCCCTGCTCTTGGTCCCACCGCTATCACAGGTGAAGTTGGCGGGGACAAGAGACAGGGCTTTTTCGGTGGTGGCTCCGAGGCTGCGGAACTCCTTGCCAAGGGAGATTAGGAAAGCCCCCTCACTCATGTCTTTCAGGAAGCAGCTGAAGACCTGGCTGTGGGATCAAGCATTTGGCCCAAGATATGAGCTGATATGACCTGATGGATTAGGAGCCCCCGGTGGTGTAGTGGATTAAAGCCTTGTGACTTGAAGGTTGGGTTGCTGATCTGAAAGCTGCCAGGTTTGAATCCCACCCGGGGAGAGCGCAGATGAGCTCCCTCTATCAGCTCCAGCTCCATGCAGGGACATGAGAGAAACCTCCCACGAGGATGATAAAAACATCAAAACATCTGGCTGTCCCCTGGGCAACGTCCTTGCAGACGGCCAATTCTCTCACACCAGAAGCGACTTGGTACAAGTCACTCCTGACATGAAAAAAACAAACAAAAAAACAAAAAACCTGATGGATTAATTTAAACACAGACTGACTTTGACTTTGACTTGAAACTTCCCCTTTGTAATGGTCACATGGTTTTAATTGTTTTAATTTGATTTGGATACCGGCTTTTATTTGTGTTTTATGTTTGGTTTTTCTACATGTTGTATTATATGTGGCATTTAATTCTGCCATTATGTAAGACAGCTCTGGGTCCCCCTGGGGGAGAAGAGCGGTATATAAATAAATAAATAAATAAATACATACATACATACATACATACATATCTCTACAGATCTCACGGGAAGACTCTTGGTTGGATGAAGCCAACATAACTGGTGCCATCGCTGCATAAAAATTAATTGAATCAAATAATTTTGTTTGATAAGTTAATACATGTTGTAAACCACTTTGAGTCCCCCCAGGGACATGTCACCCTGTTGTCCACTTTACACAAATCTGGATCTCCTATTTGTACATAGATGAGCCATACATGATATATGTAGATAAGAAAGTGCAATCTGTTATTTTCAAATGAAGACATTATGTCTGAAGCCATTTATGGCTCCTTCCCTGATTTGGTTTGATATAGAAATGTGTTTCCTTGTTTCTGTTTGTTTCATAGAAAAAAAGCTCTAGGACAGCTAAAATAAGGGGCATTTTTTGTTTCCTAGGTGAAGTATGCCGTGCTAGATTTGTTGGTAGTTTAGAGTTTAACCTATTTTTTTGTCATATATAGACCAAACTCACTGAAATAAACGACACTGCTCTGTCATGACTCACCTAAGTGCTATGGATTTCAATAGATTTAATACGGCCAAGGCCCCATTTACACTGGCCATTCAATGCAGTTCAAAGCTCATTTCATACTATGGTGGCCAGACAACAAATTTTCATAAAAGCATGTGAAAAAGTCCCTTAACATACTTCAGTGTTCTGAGGTTTGTGTAATCAATCGCTCTCTGGGTGTCAAACTGGTTCCAGAACTTCCTATGTAACTCAGTTTCTTCAATACTGGTTTGAAATTGCATTAGATGATCAGTATAGATGGGGCCTAACAATGCATCTAAACTGAAGAATTAATGCAGTCAGATACCATTTTAAATATCATGGCTCAGTGTTATGGAATTATGTAAGTGCTGTTTTAGCCTTGTTTGCCAGTGTTGATGGGTCACCAAACAACCATTACAGTTATTCCGTAGAATTGGGCCATGAGTTTTTTTATGTCAGGAGCAACTTGAGAAACTGCAAGTCACTTCTGATGTGAGAAAATTGGCCGTCTGCAAGGATGTTGCCCAGGGGACACCCAGAGGCTTCTCTCATGTCCCCGCATGGGGAGCTGGAGCTAACAGAGGAAGCTCATCTGCGCTCTCCTTGGATTCAAACCGGCAATCAGCAACCCAACCCTCAGGTCAGCAGTCCTGCTGGCAAAAGGGTTTAACCCATTACGTCACCAGGGGCAATCCATAAAAATTTTTTACAGTGTAGATACACCCTACATCTGCCAAATTCATAGAGCAAAGGGTTGAAATAGGAACAAAGAAATGAAACAAATGTAAAACATGGAATTCTCAGCTTTGTGTCCTTATCTCTCTTTCTCGGCCCAGATTTTAAATTATATAATGGCCAGAGTTCTAATTTCAGTATTTTTTTTTCAGTTTTGGTTTGTGGTTAACTCTGCCTATCTCTATATGAATGGCTGTTTTAACTGCTGCATATAAATGCAAGCAGGAAAAGAGCCCTTTAAAGAAAAATGCTCTACATCAAGTCTATATAAGGGTGAACCACTCACATTTCTGGACATAACAAAACTACTCATGATATGATAATGGAAGCAATATTTGGGAAGCAGTGAGAAGACTTTAATACTGACTTTTAATGTGGTCAAGGTGGTGCCCTTGGGATTCGATATGTAACTCAGAATTAAGAGAGGTTATGGTATTATTTTCACTGTTATCAAATCAAACTTGCTAAAAACATTTTTGTCTATGGCATTCCGTCCCTTTTTCCTTTAGATCTGAATAAAATATCTGACGGTGAGACCAGAGGTTTTATTAAGCCTAACAGATATCTAAATAGCAAAGATGTTTACTTTTAGAGAGACCACTGAAGCATGGAAATACCTGCATTTGCAAGTCTGACCCAAGCCTCTATTGTAGATGACATCTCCCTGCATTCAAATAAAATCTTCCATTTACACTCTCCCAGCTGAGCACTATTAATACTCGCAATAGGGCAACATTTTAATTTTGCTGTATATTTCCCCTGGAGCAATGGAGCCCTTGATTTGTTTGCTTGTTAATTTTATTTTTTTTCTGAATCATCTCACTGCTGTGTCAGGAAGCCAGAGATTTGAGAAGCCATGCTGTGTTTCCATAGCAATGGCTGGAGTCTGGATGCATGGCTCGCAGGGCCATATCCCAGTCAGCAATGCAGTGCTCGTCATCCCCCCCCTTCCCTGCTCTCTCACATACACACACACACACACACACAGAAATATACATACATCAGTTGGCTGTATATAAGAGCAATAGGAAAACTCTCAACTTAAGAGTTGCAATGTAGCAGACTGTGCAGCAACCACACATTGGTTGGCTATCCATCCAACAGCATTTTCAGCCTTTCAGCCTGACGCTTTACTCTGCTTTATGGTAGGAGGTAGGACTGATCCTACTAGGGGCCCTTCCACACAGCCATATAATCCAGAATATCAAGGCAGATTATCACCAATATCTGATTTGAACTATTATTTCAATTATTATTTGAGCCCACACTGCCACATAATCCAAAGCAGATAATCTGGATTTTATATGGCAATGTAGAAGAGGCTTTAGAGAGGACTAGGGGGTGCACCTACCATGTAGAATTAATGCTGTTTGACTCCATTTTAACTGCTACAGCTCAATGCTATGGAACCCTGAGATTTGTAATTTGGTAAGGCACCAGCACTCTTTGGCAGATACAGCTAGAGACCTTGTAAAACTACAGATCCCATGATTGCAGACCATTGAGCCATGGCAATTAAAGTGGAGTCAAACTGAATTAATTCTACAAAGATGCACCTCTAGACATTACTTATACATTATCATGCCAATCCGATGATTGGCTTGTCAATTGGAAATACAGTAGAGTCTCACTTATCCAACACTCGCTTATCCAACGTTCTGGATTATCCAACGCATTTTTGTAGTCAGTGTTTTCAATATATCGTGATATTTTGGTGCTAAATTCATAAATACAGCAATTACTACATAGCATTACTGCGTATTGAACTACTTTTTCTGCCAAATTTGTTGTCTAACATGATGTTTTGGTGCTTCATTTGTAAAATCATAACCTAATTTGATGTTTAATAGGCTTTTCCTTAATGCCTCCTTATTATCCAACATATTCGCTTATCCAACATTCTGCCGGCCCTTTTATGTTGGATAAGTGAGACTCTACTGTACCACCAATTTTCTAAGGGAGCTATGCACTGCTAGTCTCATTATGGTAGACACCACACATTATTTAGCAAAGATTTGAATGTTGAACTACCAATCTGGAGACTAGGATTTGTTTCCACACTTGATTGTGAATTCCTACTAGATAACCTTGGATGAGTTACACACTCTGAGTTCTAGAAAACCCTGTGATACGGTCACCCTAGGGTCACCATACCTTGGAAACAACCTAAAGGCACATGTTTCCATGAAAAAGAATATGGGACGTTTAATTTAGTCTAATACCCAAAGGCAGCAGGTCCTATCTGATATTGGAAACTAAGCAGGAACAACTATGTTTTATCATTGTGTGGGCAGCCATGGAAAAATATCAGGTGTAGGCTATTTTTTAGAGGAAGGGACTGGCAAACCCAACTCGGAGTATTCCTTGCCTAAGGAATCCCATGAAAGCAGAAAAAAACCATGAATTAAAATTGCTATTTTTTTCCTGTGAGAGCACCTCTTTAGCTATCTCTGGGTCCTCTCATGCTGGAGGATCTAGAGATTACCAGAGAGGTGCTCTCAAAGGGAAAAAATAGCATTTGTAATTCATGTTTTTTTCTATGTCTATGGTAAAAGTCTGCATAAATTGACCACATAATCATGGAAAAGATTCCTAGAGAGGAGTTCTGGGTCTTCTAGTGTGACAATGGAGGACTTAAACAATTCCTAAAGAAAAAATTTTAATTCAATCTGCAAAAGTCAAAATCACAAATGTAGAAGACTGACTGTACTTAACCTTTGCTGAAGGAGTGCTTGAATGGTTAAAAAAAGAAGTTGGGTTTAATATCTACTAAAATATCGGTAAGTCACATTTAGATTCTTTCATGATGCCAAATCCGTTTAACACACAAATGACCAAGTTGCCATCCACCATGCTGGGACCAAGGGATGCAATGAGCTGTTTTCAATGTCAATGCATTTAAAAAACGGAGGCTATTCTATTTAGCATGCCAGAGCAGTTTCTTTCTTACCGTTGCAAACATTCAATCTCATTTAGTTGGACGATTTCAAAGTATGAAGGTTGTCCCTCGGGAAATTATCTCCCACAATAATAGCATTACCCATTAGGAAGTTTTCCCTGACATTCAGCCTACGCTTTCTTTTTAATTTCACATATTAGATTCACATATAATGCTATTTACCTTCATTCAATAATTCACTGTCATTTTAATGTGCCCAGGTATATGCAGACCTGCTTTTCTCTTTCATCAGAGGCAAACAAAGGTTGGGCACATTGAAATCCATTCTTCCTGATTAAGCCAAGCTGACAACCTCCAGCTCCCTTCAATCTCCCCATTTATCAGCTAGTGAAGTCAGACCAAACTTCCAGATATATCAGTGAATTATTTCATCTAAATAGCATATCATTTATTAAAATTGTCGAGCCTTGCACTGCCAGTCTGCTACCAAGCACAATTCAAAGTGCTGGCTTTAGCCTATAAAGCCCTAAACGGTTCTGGTCCAGCTTACCTGTCTGAAAGTATCTCCTTGTATGAAGCACATTGTTAAGATCTTCTAGGGAGGCCTTGCTCTTAGTCCCACCTCCTTCGCAGGCACAACTGGTGAAGACAAGAGACAGGGCCTTCTCAGTGATGGCCCCTTGGCTATGGAACTCCCTTCCCAGTGAAATCAGATCAGCTCCCTCCCTCCTGACGTTTAGAAAGAAATTAAAAACTTGGCTATGGGACCAAGCCTTCACGGAGTAACTCAGTGTAATAAGTGGATATGAAATAAGTGCAATCACGATTGGAATGGCTCCTGGACTTTTGACTTTGGATTTGTGTGGTTTTAATCATTAGTTTTAATGTATAGATTTTCCCCCTAACTTTTATAGTTTAATGTACAGTAGAGTCTCACTTATCCAACATTCGCTTATCCAACGTTCTGTTTTCAATATATCATGATATTTTGGTACAAAATTCGTAAATACAGTAATTACTACGTAGCATTACTGCATATTGAACTACTTTTTCTGCCAAATTTGTTATATAACATGATGTTTTGGTGCTTAATTTGTAAAATCATAACCTAATTTGATGTTTAATAGACTTCTTCTTAATCTCTCCTTATTATCCAACATATTCACTTATACAACATTCTGCTGGCCCGTTTATGTTGGATAAGTGAGACTCTACTGTATATGCTTATTGTTTTTATATGTTTGCTCATACGGCATTGAATTGTTGCCAATTTGTAAGCTGCTCCGAGTCCCCTTCGGGGTGAGAAGGACGGGGTATATAGTAAATAAATAAGCAACAATTTTAACTGGATTCTAATAGTCTTTTCTAATGGTCTGAAGAAAGAAATCACCAATACCCAAATTAAACAGGCCCAATTTTAAAAGAGCTAATGTGATAGTCACTTCTGTTGCTTCAATCTTCATAGGCAGTTTCACTTATACATGTATTACTTGTATTTCCTCTCCAGGTTATGGGACTCCTGCCACTATACTCCAAGGTTTTTTTAACCTACAATCAATACTTTATAATTTCACTAGCATATATGGTATATCCATCATTACCCAAGTTTGCATTTTTGTGTGGCTAGTTCTTTTCTTCCTTCCTTTTCTTCTTCTCTTGCCTTCCCTCATACACCTCTCCCCTTTTTTTGCCTCCTTTTTTCTTTCATCCCTCTCCCCTTTTGCCTTGTTTTGCCTTTCTTTCACTTCCCTTCTTTTTTCTTCTTTCTTCCATTCCCTCATACCTTTCCCACTTTCATTTTTTTCCTTTATCCACCCATTTCTTGGAAATTACTTTAGCTGAATATTACAAGGCCACACAATTATAGAAACACATCTACTTTATTTATTAAATATAGCTTGGAATTGATGCAGTCCTTAGTTCAAGTTTACACTGTAATTACACATACATTATGAGATTACAATTCAAAGTTTTTTAAGCAAGATTTTTACCATTAAGTGCATTTTTTGTAAATTATGTTTCCTGAGACATGCAGAGTGCTTTAGAATTCTATAAATTAAACACAAATTGTAGATATCAAAACATTATACAGTATCAGTGGTAAGTATGATCAGTGGTGCACAAAAAATGAAGAACTCATAAAATATATTAGCTCTGTAATATTGATAACATTGCAGGAAAATGATACAATAAATGCAACTTACATTTTATCCTTTGAACAATATAATGTACAATTCTAAAATACGTTTATAAGAGCCAATATTAACTAAGAAATCATTGTTTTCTTCTTTTTGAAGACCAAATTATAAATTAGAGAGAAACAAGTTGAAATATATCCAAAAGGAGAGTTTTTTTAAAAAAAAGATGAACTTGTTATGCTTCTAATTGAACACTGCTAAAACTGTGAAGGCTACACAGTTTGTTTCAGTAGCTTGTGGGAGCGGTAGGAACACCATCAAGCCTCAAAGCAGTAACTGTGCTGAGAGTCATAAGAATAATCTTCCCCTCAAATATTCTCTAGTTATCACTGAAAGGCTGAGAACAATTCAGGTAGTTCCGTGGAGCCACCAAATCCTCATGATCTCATTATAAAATCTGTAAATTTAGATTTCTGCGAGCTACATGGAAATGTTCTAAAATTTCCTACTCTTACATATAGGAAAATTATTGGCTATGACAATCATATATGCATTTTATGTATAGTGTTCCCTCACTACTTCGCAGTTTGCTTTTTGCAGATTTGCTGTTTTGCAGTTTTTCAATCAATTCTAAAATAATATTATAAATCATAAAAATTTACAATATGCAGCCTAAGGAAGGGAGGAATGAGAAGCTGAACCGAGAGAAAAGGAGCTCAAGCGGCAACGGGAGGAGAAGGAGATGATTAACCAACACATGATTGGTTGATAAAGACTTAAAATAGTGTATAACTACTAAAATAATGTATAAATATACAGCATCCCTACTTTGTGGATTTTCACTTATTACGGGTAGTTCTAGAACGTAACCCCTACGATAAGTGAGGGAACACTGTACTTTATTTGTTAACATCATGTATATGAAGTCAGATGTGTTGTCTAGAATTTTGCAATCCTAGGAAACCATGTATGTAGTGTAACATTTTTAAAACCCTCAGGAAATCTTAGGCATTATCAAATCTAATTTAGTCTTGAATTAAATTTCTTAAAGTAGCATCAACAATATAGTTTACCAACGAGACTAAAATCATCAGTCCTTACTATTTATACAGAGATCCCAATTCTTAAACTTAAATTCTATTTAATGTTTGATGAAACTCCCATCTCTCAGGGATTTACTAACACTGAATTATTTCTAAATGGTGCAATTTCTCCAGCAAATAGCTTTGTCAGTACTCTATTTTCTTTCTTAATGCCTTATATTTAAAAGCTGCCAAAACAATCTTATTAATGATTACTTAGGAACAAGCATTTACTATAACAGACTAAGAAATGTAAATTAAGTTTAGTCTTAGTTTTACTTGATAAAGTCCATGAAGAAGCTAATTCCTGGCAGGCAGTAGAAAACATTATATGGGGAAAGTCCTACAACAGGGAGAAGCTTTAAAAATGCAAGGGTAAAGGGTAGGTAGCTTTTATTTTACACCATTCTTTGGTTCCCCAATGAGAATTCAGAAACGTAGACATTGAGATTTATTCAACTAAACTTATAAATCCTGTAATATAAGAAATGTTACTGTTATACCTCATTGCCTTTGTTTTTAAGGCACCTAAACTGAACAGAAAATACATAAAAAAGGATTTCAAAATAAATCTATACTACTATGAAAGTCAATAAAGCAGTTAATACATAAGATTAAACTCAAGTTCAACCTTTTCATGCTTTACATTGTGTATTCAGGTAAAGGTACCCAAATATAAAATATACGTTTGGCACATGTGATTAGTGCATATTATTCCTTGTAATATTAAACAGAAAAAGAGGCCTAATATTCGTCCATGACACTTTTATAGTAAACAAGTGATCTTAACATGTCTGGCCCATTTGCTGTTGATGTACAACTAGCGTAGGCTTTTTACTCAATGATACATACCACTTCACAAAGGTAAGAGCATTGGCAATCCAAAGAAAATTAAACATTTATAATTATTAATTACATAGGCAAGCATCTAGTTATATATGTGTGAGAGAAAGAAAGAGAAATGATTTCTTAACAGGGAAAATGCTTTGTAAATACAAATTTAAACATTCTGAAATACTCAAATTAACAACAATGCAAACTATTCTCTGTAAGACAAACTCTGTCTCTTCTATCGAACAGCACTATTTCAGACTGCTAGTTAGCAAACCAGGTATATGCATGCACTCACAAAAAATAACTACCCCCTCCCAACTCCCTACAAAACTTTTTATATGAGGTTGAGCTTCAGTCCATGTTTGTCCTTTGAATTCCAGCTTTTAATAAGTACGAGGCTGTTTAAAACATTGACTTAGTTACAATCTGAAGCAGTACAGTTCAGTACAATACTGTAGTATTGTTCTACAAGTTCAGTCATGTAAGATGGCTAATTTTACATTTTGTCTTGGAGCTTTAATTGGAAAACTAATTAAAAAATTGGTCATGCTTGTAAATTTCCATTTATCAGCTACTTAAAATGATACAGTAACATTCTGCCTACCTACTACTATAATGAGCATTATTGTGAACAAAATTATGCATTCAAATATCTGCATTCAGCTGTTAATTCAGTGCTATTTCTGCACAAGGCAACATGTAGCAACTTTGTCAACACCTTTCCATTTAAACGTCAGTGGATTAACTTTACAGCTCTGAAATACTGGATATGCAGACAAATATAAAGAAGGAAATAAAATATTATGAAAGAAATAATCATAATAATACTAATGACTTCAACAAATAAGAAGATAATTGCAGTCATTTGGAACTTTTTCTATGAACACAGTTATGTGTCTTCATCCCAAGCACAAGAAAAGAAATACAGATTACATATATCTTTCTCAGTCGGTAGCAACATATGAAAATATCTACAAAATCAATTGCCCTGTCCCCACTGCATGATCTTTTACAACGTATCAACTTCTAATGTAATAAACGCATGAAAGATCTTGTTGCACAATCTTGTAAACTGTACATGTTAATATCAAGCTGGATGTTAAAATGTTGTGTTCAAACTGGTTATGTTTCTTTGCAATATATTCTTCATAATATATCTTAATCGATCAACAGTTAAATAGATTAGTCCCAAGAAGAAAGTGGTGCTTGGTTGGCTCATAAAGCATACAGTAGAAAATTTAGCGGACTTTGTGAATATCTACAAATACTTTAAGAGCAGGATTAACTAACTTAACATATATGTATTTACAAAGTTATCTTTAAATGGGGAGGTTTTTCAGCTTATTACTTGGGGGGGGGGGAAGAAAGGCAAATAAGTGACTGTAGCTAGCTATTAGTTTTATCCATTTTTACATAAAAAGAGAAACTCATTTGCAAGACACACCACATTTCTTACTGAAATATTGCACAGTCAAAAACATCTTTAGATAGCTCTGACAGTTCAGCTTCTTAAAATGTGATCAAAATAATATGTGAAATAATAAACGTGTAACTTCACAAACTGAATTTAGCAGCATTAGCATGAGCAAACAGTTCACAAGGAAAAGGATCAAATGTCTCTTAAGATATTCAACATGTTACAAAGAAAGGATATTTACAAAGAAAGGATATTAAATAGTAATATGTACAAATATACATACTTATATAACTGTGAAACAAAAATTTCTTCCAAAAACAGTGTTTCTGAATTCATTTTTCTTGTATAAAGCATTTTTGTGCCCACTTCACTTTTTCAGTTTAAAGGTGTACAGAATTATATCCATTTATTGATGTTATGCACATTCATTTAAAATATTTTATATAACAGGATTATGCAAATAGTTTTATTCTTAAGTAAATAAGAATAGTATTTTGCAAATCTTTTATCATACAATTGACTGAAACAACTATACTTACTTCATAAAGAAAGAGAACTGAAATTTTAAGCTCATCTGCTATTTGTAAAAACCAGTCACCCTATAGCGGAGCCATTAAGCTCTGAATCAACCAATCTGGAACTTAGGTTTTTCTATCTTGTTGTCACTGTGTGACAGCAGCTTACTATTATATGACTCAGAAAATGATGTCTATTTCTTAGCTCCTAGCCAGAAGTATTAGTAAAAAACTGCAGGTTTTTAAAAGATGAGTGAAGCTAGAGTCAGACTTATAACTGATATTAACCTTTTCCAAAGAATATTAACCAATGTTGCTCAGAACAGCTGTCTGTAAAATCCGTTACAAATCGAACAATGTTGGTGACTTAATCGGTGCTATATGAATAAATCCTCAAAGGGCATTTTGTTTTATTTTCTTTCCAGACCTTACTGTACCCTTTACAATTCAATTCATTTATCATGGGAATTTAGCTTTTTGCTTAAGATAAGACTGTACGACACAAGTGCTGCTGAACCTATCTGGAGAACAAGGTTCAGAATACTAGAAAATATTTTAGTGTTCAAGAATACTAGAAAATTTGGACTGAAACCTGCAGCATGTTTACCACTCCATTAACATGGAAGCTACTGGTCTCCACTGGATAAAAATGCATGCTGTACATTATCCCCCACTGAATTTCCTGCAAGGAAGTGTCAGAGGTCTCTGCTTTCCAATGCTTGATCCTAAATTCAAACATTTATTGCACACTAACCACATATCCAGCAAAAGGAGGAAAGCTTGGGTGGCTTAGATTGAGTCCTTATTATTATGTTGTAGTTGCTATAAAGCTTGAGTATTCCTTATCCAAAATGCTTGGGACCAAAAGTGCTTTTGATCTGGAATTTTTTTCAGATTTTGGAATATCTGCATTTGCATATACAGTAGAGTCTCACTTATCCAACATAAATGGGCTGGCAGAACGCTGGATAAGCGAATATGTTGGATAATAAGGAGAGATTAAGGGGAAGCCTATTAAACATCAAATTAGGTTATGATTTTACAAATTAAGCACCAAAACATCATGTTATACAACAAATTTGACAGAAAAAGTAGTTCAATAGGCAGTAATGATATGTAGTAATTACTGTATTTACGTATTTAGCACCAAAATATCACAATGTATTGAAAACATTGACTACAAAAATGTGTTGGATAATCCAGAACGTTGGATAAGTGAGACTCTACTGTACGTGCATAATGAAATATCTCGGAGATGGGACTCAAGTCTAAACATGAAATTTGTTTCTGTTTTGCAGGCACCTCATATACATAGCTGAAATGTAATTTTATACACTATTTTTGATGATTTTGTTCAAGAAACAAAGTTTGTGTACACTGCACTATTAGAAAGCAAAGGATTTACTTCTCAGAGTTTTATATATGCTGATGACCTTGGCCTAACAACACAAGAAAAAGATTTTGAAACAGTTGAAAACCAACTCACTAATGCCTTGAAAGATCTCTCCAGCTACTACAAAGAGAACCACCTGAAGCTTAACCCTTCCAAGACACAAGTGTGTGCTTTCCACCTACGTAACCATGAAGCCAACAGGAAACTGAAAGTTACTTGGGAAGGCCAAGAGCTCGAACACCGTTTCCATCCTAAATACCTTGTGTCACTTTAGATCGAACACTAACATATAGGAAACACTGCATGAACACCAAGCACAAAGTAGCTGCACGCAACAACATCTTGCGGAAACTTACTGGCAGTGCATGGGGTGCAGACCTACAATTAATAAGAACATCAGCCCTGGCCTTGTCTTTCTCAACTGCTGAGTACGCCTGTCCTGTCTGGCAAAAGTCTGCCCATGTGAAGCAGGTGGACAAAGCACTGAACGAAACATGTAGAATAATCACAGGATGCCTTAAACCTACACCTGTTGATAAACTCTACAAGCTAGCTGGCATTGCCCCTCCTGACGTGCGATGGGAAGTTGCTGCTAACTGTGAGAGTAATAAGGTCGAACATTGTGAAAGCCACCCACTGCATGACTATCAGCCTCCTCCCACCAGACTCAAATCAAGGAAGGGCTTCATGAGAACCACTACTCCTCTTGATGTTCCCCCAGCAACAGCAAGGGTGTCCCTCTGGGCAGCTGAACCAGGCAATTCTAACTGGATGGCCCCCCATGAGGGTCTTCTTTCCAGGGGCAAACCAAGAATGGATAACTTGGAAGTCCCTAAACAGACTCAGAAGCAGAGTGGGCAGATCAAAAGACAACCTGGCAAAATGGCACTACCTGGAGGAATCCTCCACCTTGTGTGACTGTGGAGCAGAACAAACAACTCTGCATATGTATGCTTGCCCAAAATGTCCTGCCTCATGTACGGAGGAGGAGTTGTTTAAAGCTACGGACAATGCGATCGCTGTTGCCCGCTTCTGGTCTAAAACTATTTAGCTGCTTGTGATTTCCTTTATTTCATCACTTTTAAACTTACTTATTGTGCAATGCTTTTGACACGAAATAAACAAACTTCTTAGTCACACATGAGGAAAATATTCGATTTTGGAATATTTCAGATTTCAAAATTCTGATTAAGAGAATAAGGCTGAGACCTGCTGTAATTTCTATGCTATAAAGGAGAAGTATACAGCATACATTTATTTCCCAGGAATCTCTGTAGTCCTCCAACTTTCTAAACTTCATCTAGCAAATCTGGCAGAAGATTGGGACTGAACCAAAATCTTATAGTTTTAAAAGTGAAACTTTTTTGGGGCTTGCCACCAAACTTTAATGGAAAATTAAGAATCCCCTTTATTGCAGAAACACAGCCATATGGCAGTAGTGCAACCAACTGCAAATTTGGAGTGGATGGGAATTGAAAATATGGAACCTCTGAAGCTGCTTACTTCTGCTACGCAATTGAAACAATCCCATAGATACTGCTATTTTAAGAATTAATGTAAACTCTATGCTACACAGGAGCAGAGATTACAAATAAAGTCAAAGACAGAAGAACTAGGTCATTTTTTTCCCGTGAGAAACTGCAAGTCGCTTCTGGTGTGAGAGAATTGGCCGTCTACAAGGACATTGCCCAGAGGACGGCTGGATATTTTTGATATCTTTACCATCCTTGTGAGAGGCTTCTCTCATGTCCCCGCATGGAGCTGGAGCTGATAGAGGGAACTCATCATCTGCTCTCTCTCCAGGTCAGATTTGAACCGGCAACCTTCAGGTCAGCAACCCAACCTTCAAGTCATCAATCCTGCCAGCACAAGGGTTTAACCCACTGTGGCACTGGGCAACTAGGTCACTAAAAGAGTGCTACTTCAGCAACCCCTGCTTTCAAAACCCAAACTTCTGAAGGAAAAGGATTGCGACAAATTCTTCTAGCTGACACCAGAACTATTTTGAAGCATCCCGAAGCCAAGAGTGTACAGTAGAGAACTGTGATTGTTTAACTGGAGGTTTCTTTGAAGTCCAAACTATACCTGTCTACTGGGCAGAAAATACAAGCCACTTCTCATTTTAAGATGTAGCCTGCCACTTTTCAGATGCAGCATGTACATAACTCAGTTTGATCCCAGCTCTGAGCAGGAGCACAACTGAAGAAGTGAAGGGAAAGAAAAGATCTTACAAAAACCTTAGGTTACTATTTTGAAAGGTGTGACTAAAAAACTAAACTAAGCCAAAATAAAATATATTACTTAAAGTACCAAAAAAATAATAACATTGGTTTTAGAGCATGATTAGGCCCAAATCCTTAACTATTTATAAACTAATTTGAGAGCTCTGAAGTATTCACTGGAGGAAGGAAATTCCACTGATGTTATGGGGGCTTATTTTAGGTCATAAAACATATGCAGATTATGGCAACCATTTTGAAGGATTTTCTTCGGCAAAGAAAACTCCAATGCCAGTTCCTTCATGTGAAACACAGTCTACAGCAACTGGTATTGCTTGGTGGTCACTGATAATTTATTAACCGAGACCTTACTTGGCTTTCAAGATCAGACAGGATCTGGTGCTTTTAGGATATTTAGGTCTTAGGCTGTAATATAATCAGATTCATTTGATCAATTGTATCATGTATATGCAAACACTCCAAGTTACTGTATTTAGTCTCTGATTCATTATTTTCTGGCTCTTGCAATAGCCTGTTCTTATAATCAATTTACATAGTAATTAGTAAATGATAAAATAAATAATAATCAACCTGACTTCTAGCAAAGAATGTTAGCAAGGCTCTTTGATATCAACTGTGAAAACAGTGTGTTTTACATTTAATTTAAAAGCCTAGCACTGTTGTCTCAATTTGTTAGCTTAAAAATAGGGTCAATTCTGAATTAATAGAGTGCATTACAGAGTTTCAGCTCACCATCCATTTGATTTGCTACAGCTTTTAAAATTAGATAACAGTGATGTAATCTTCATCCCTCCCCCTTCATTTAATGCAGGCAAATACACAACACTGTTTTTGGATTTAATGATATCCATTTATACTAGGTTCAGTCTTTAAAACATCATATGGCCTGGGATCACAGTACTTGATCTTGACCTTTCCCCCCTATTTTTGCTTAAATCATGAAATTAGTGTCTAGGGGCTTCATACATTTTCTACCTGTGTGAGACTTAAAGGGTAGTGACAAGGGAGAGGAGAGAGCCTTTTCAATTTTGACTCCTGTTTGTAGAAGAATTTGTCCAGTGAATTTGCTTAAACCTTGATGTAATCATTTGGATTGAAACCATTTTGGCTGATATTTCTAAAATGTCAGCCTTATGACAATTTTTTATCCCTATGTTTTTCTTGTGTCTCCCTTTAAGTTTTATCATTAATATTAATGTAATTTGAGCCTTTTAAAACTATCTAAGAGAATATGTCATGAATCTTTTACCATGGCTTAGAAGGCAGAGATGTAATCTATTCAGAATATAGCAACCCATGTAATTCTGCACTTATTTTTTTTAAAAATGGCAGTGATGAACCCACTTCAGTTTGGTTGATGCCCATCAATCTGTACTTTTAAAATAAACAAACCCTCTACTGTCAATTTCTGACAAGATCTCTTGTAAGAAAAACTAACCACAGAATATGATTAATTTCTATTTTAGGGCAGCTAGAAAATATGGATTTCATCTGCATTAACTCCTAAAGGATTTGTCAGTAGCTGAAAGAAAATGAAGGGTGGAATTTGGAGAACTCACTAGGTTTTGCAGCATGAATCCTCCCTCCCATCTTGTTTCTACTTAGTTGGCCTAGCAAGAAGAAGAGGAGGAAGAGGAGAAAGCAGCCTCAGTAAATCTCTTCCAGATGACATATACTTTCCTAAAAACGACAAATGCTGGGGGCAAAAGAGAAGTCTCTAGCAAGCCATTCTTGGAGTAGCCATACTTGCAGCTACCAGTCCAGGTAAAAGGGGAAAGGCTACAAAGAAGAAAAGTTTGGGTCCTATTATGTTTCTGACAAGGTCATCAAAAGACCAGTAACTGGAACCTGGATTTAAGAATGAGTTTGGAATAAATCAGATTATCTGTTAACTTTCTAAAGAAAGTAATTTAGTTTGTTATGTGCTTTTAGGCCAACTCAGATTTCTGTCAACTGCACTCTAGTGGTTCCTTGACAAGACTTTTCACAGGTTTGCTGCTGTGTTTCTGAGGCTGAGGGAATGTGACTTACATGTAGATTTATATGACCAAGCAGGGATTTAAACTGATTGATATCCTGCAGTCAACACTCAAACTCAACACTCAAATCACCATACCACACTGTTGGTTTGCAATTCCCAGTTCCAAATAATGTGGTGGGAAGGGAATTTTGCCAATTGCTAACCAAATCAAAAAATCACCAACCCTCCTTCATAATCAATGCTATATGTTGTAATAAACTGAAAAGTTGTGAAAACTGCAAAACCAAGCTCATGAAATATACACTGAATTACGCTAGAGGGTTTACTATTAGTTTTATGTGTCAAAGGAGCTCAGAGAACAGGCACTTTGAACTTAGACATCATAAGGCACTCATTAAAAAACCACAACATCCTATAGTATGTTACTGAAAAGCACAGATACTCTTATGAAACAAGCCTCTGTAACTGAAAACCAGTATTTGAGTGGGACCCTAAACCAAAAAAACTGGCTCACATATGAAAGTCAAGTCCAAGCCCAAAACTTTAAATTCCAAAGACTTCTTTTTTGTTACTTTTCAATTAGCATGCAGTAGAATGGGATATTTTAGACCCTGTTAAAATTGATCAAACAAATCTACTGATCTCTGCCTTTGGATACCCCGGCACACCTGTTCTAACATACAAGGGTATGTCCCATGAACTCACTCTCTCTCTCTCTCTCTCTCTCTCTCTCTCTCTCTCTCTCTCTCTCTCTCTCTCTCTCTCTCTCTCTCTCTCTCTGTGTATGTGTGTGTGTGTGTGTGTCTAGGTATATTGTAATAACAGTGAAGCAGATGGCATGTGCTGCAGTTGTTAGTGGGCTAATCCCATTCTGAAGAAATTAACAGTATATACTTCACAACATAAGAGGCGCATAGTTTTGCTTTATTTTATTTTAATTCTGCCTAACTCTTTCTCATCTGAGGGTGTGGACGGAATACGTTTGATTTTAAAACACTCCTTTGGGCATGGGGTATTTATACACTACACAGTAAACTGAAATTCTCACTGGGATCAAAAGAGGCCCAGTTTTTAAATTCCTGTGTATGAAGCTAAATATATTTATTATTTTCATTATTTTAATAAATCTCTTTTGAGACATTATTCAATGGTAAAGAGTATATGGGGTACAGATATGAGGCAATTGCATGTGAACAATCTTCCCCCTAAATATTGAAATAGCACACTCCTAGAAGAGAAGACTGAACTTCCATTTATAAATGTGAAGGTGCTTCAATCTCTTTTAATAAATCTGTGCCAACAAAGAATGTAAGTGAAGAACGTGTATGTATTATTCTAATATGATTTTGGTAGTTTTAATCTTGGTCACTCTCCATGCATTCAAACTATCGTCATTTTACCACATTGTACTTCACATGACCACAATTTTGTATTTTTCCACAAAATTAATTTTTAGTCTGCTTTTTAAAAAGCCAAATCTTGCTAAAACATGTTCTTCTTCTCTGAAAATAATTCAAGTGACTAATAAATCTGTTAATGGTTGCTCCACTGGCATCTTGTAACATTTCCATTTCAGTCCTCGCCTACATACTGTGTCAAATGCCCTCAAAATGGCATCCTGTCAACAACTAGGGAACTGCCATAGTAGGAGTTGCTAACCTGTGAGGAAACACTTTCTTCTTTTGTGTAGAGGGAGGAAAGAAAGCAGGTTGTCAACCTAAATTAAAAAGATACATTTTAGTGGTAGTTAATTATTTCTTCTAACGGATTTCACTCTATTTGTTAGTACTAGTTATGCTAGTTAGTAAAGCTACTACATAAAACTGGTTGTTTGCTTCAAGTTTTAACATGAGGCATGCAACATTGCCAAATATCTGCTTTATAGAAGCCACACTAAAACTATTAGTAATTATCAGTATCACAATTTCATATCACTCATTTTTACTAAAGCAAGAGCAAACTTAAAGATAACACTTTTAAACCGCTATGTAAAATATACACTTTGGACACCTAGGAAATATTAAAAATACACAGCATGAATATCAACCACCAATTATGGCTGTTTGTACCAAAAAAATAACAGGGCTGGCACAGGAAAAAAGAGGCTGTGCTCTTCTAGGGCTCCAAGTTGAGTTTTAAGTAGCTCTTGAGACATTCTTACTGCATTCTGTTCTTTACCATCAAATAAAAGTTGTTTTGTGTACTGAATACTCATTAGTCTTCAAGAACTAATCAAGTATTCTTGACAGAGTACCTGAAAGTACATTTTTTCTTCACATTTGTTCTGAAACCTGATCTAACTAGTTGCCACAAAAAGGCTTTTAGATGAACACTGAGGTTTTAGTGTTCGGCTACATCTATTCATACTATATTGGAAGCTGCTTCTAAATTTGCTTAACTCTGAGAAGCAACTGGAGGATTTTTTTCTAGAAAAACACCCAGAAGCCTAGCTGCATGCAGAGCCTACATAACCAACTGGGTTAAAAACCTAAGATATGAAGTTGAAGTAAGTTCTGTATCATTCCACTAAAACAGTTAATCACATATTCTTGTGGTGTACTTGAAATATGCAGAGTATTAGTATGTACAGTATTGTATTGCTGCCAAGATATTTTCCATATAAAATAAGAAACCGAGGAGTTAGTATTGCTTGCTATTGTCACTTTTACTCTTTTAGTTCTGTCTTAGCAAAGCTATAGCAATAGTGCAGGTGCCACCCTCACAAATTACAAAGCTCTCAGTTTACCAGTGAGACACAGGGAGGGGCTCATTGTAGAATCGTCAAACACAGTCATATCTCATGTAAGCCACTGCTCCTTCTCCTTGCTATATTCTTCAGACCACTTTCGGGTGAGCTCCAGATAAATATTTGGTTTATGCGGCTGATAGTCTAAATAAGCTGTCTTTCCATTCTTCTTTGGAATGGCCTTTTCAATCTGCGTCCCTTCATGCCATTCGTTAAATGAGGTGATGGAAATTATTTCAGGCCGCACTAGAAGCGCTGCACTGAACGCTGTCTCATAGTACTTGCCATTGACACGGTTCCGCGTATTGTGGTTGTTCCAGGGTCGGATGCTGGTGTCTATGTAGCCTGGACCCACGCTTGGAATAAACATTAAGTTTTTGGTGTCACAAAAAGCTTTCAGACTAGGCCAGTTGTGATGGCTTGAGCCGTAAGAGAATCCATTTGTAGCAAAATATGTATAAATCCCATCAAAGCCACTTCTATAGATTTCATGCTTGTGTTTTTCTTCCACAAGAAGGGCAATGAATAAGCTATCATAGGGTGTGTTTCGGATACTTTGGGATCCTGATATAGTAAGCAGATTTCCCCATATTTCTGGAATTGTTATGTAAGAATCATAAACATAAAACATGGGAAGGGTTCTACCTGTGCTGACTTTGTGTCTGTAAAAAGCTGGATGGCTCCCATATCTACAAAGCAAAGAAGATGAAATAAACATTTTATATTACTTTTGAAGTACTAGAAGCTGGTGTTTAAACCCCACATTCTTCCACCTGAAATGTGAAATAATCACTGGCATTAGAAAATTTATGCTGTCATATAAAATAAATTCTAATTAAATTAGTCTTCCTCAGATAATGACAACAAAGTTACTCTACTTCTAATTCACATGTTATTATCTTTCCAGGCTCACTAGAGATCAGGGAAGGCAGATAACATGAAAGATGATGATACAGAAATGCAACAATAAAAGTACCATATCTTGGCTTTCAACAAGCAGTTGTTAATAAGATTTAAGTGATATTTTTGTCTGATGTACAGCACACTAAAAGCAAAAACACACAAAATACAAGATCAGGCAATGAGTGATATGGATTTTCCAGGAAAAAGGGGAACTGGAAGGTTTTCGAGAAAATTTTCCAATGGTCTAAATAATATTATCTAGTTTAAAACATTTGGTTTGAATACTGCTTTCAAACTCATTCAAAGCATTATGTGGAAATTATTTCATTGGAATATTTGTAATTAACCATGAGAATATCATGGTTATATCATGGTTATATCAGACTAAATACGATCCCTGGGGAAGGTAATGGCAAACCACCCCAGTATTCTTGCCATGAAAACTAAGTGGATCAGTACAACCAGAGAAATGTCGGTATACCATCAAAATATAGGACTACCAGGTCGAAAGATGGTCAAAATGCTACTGGGGAGGAGCAGAGGACTAGTTCAAGTAGCCCCAGATGTGATGACGCAGTTAGCTCAAAGCCGAAAGGAAGGCTAACGGCCGACAGTGCTGGAGGTGAAGGACGAATCTGATGTTCTAAAGATCAACACACTATAGGAACCTGGAATGTAAGATCTATGAGCCAGGGCAAACTGGATGTGGTTATTGGTGAGATGTCAAGATTAAAGATAGACATTCTGGGAGTCAGTGAACTGAAATGGACTGGAATGGGCCACTTCACAAAAGATGACCACCAAATCTACTACTGCGGACAAGAGGAACACCGAAGAAATGGAGTAGCCTTCATAGTTAATAATAAAGTTGCGAAAGCAGTGATTGGATACAACCCAAAAAATGATAGAATGATCTCAATTCAAGTTCAAGGCAAGCCGTTTAACATCATAGTGATTCAAATATATGCCCCAACCACAGCTGCTGAAGAAGCAGAATTAGATCAGTTCTATGAGGATCTGCAGCACCTACTGGATAACACACCAAAAAGAGACATTATTCTCATTACAGGAGATTGGAATGCTAAGGTGGGCAGTCAAACGACAACCGGGATCACAGGCAAGCATGGCCTGGGACAACCAAATGAAGCAGGACGTAGGCTGATAGAATTTTGCCAGGAAAACTCTCTGTGCATAACAAACACTCTCTTCCAACAACCTAAAAGACAGCTTTACACATGTACTTCACCAGATGGTCAACACCAAAATCAGATTGACTACATCCTCTGCAGCCAAAGGTGGCGGACATCCATCCAGTCGGTGAAAACAAGACCTGGAGCCGACTGTAGTTCAGACCACGAACTTCTTATTGCAAAATTTAGAATCAGACTAAAGAGAATGGGGAAAATACACAGACCAATTAGATATGATCTCACAAATATTCCTAATGAATATGCAATGGAAGTGAAGAATAGATTTCAGGGACTAGACTTGATAAATAGAGTCCCAGAAGAACTATGGACAGAAGTCCACAGCATTGTTCAGGAGGCAGCAACAAAGTACGTCCCAAAGAAAAAGAAAACCAAGAAGGCAAAATGGCTGTCTGCTGAGACACTGGAAGTAGCCCAAGAAAGAAGGAAGGCGAAACAGCGATAGGGGGAGATATGCCCAACTAAATGCACAATTCCAGAGGTTAGCCAGGAGAGACAAGGAACTATTTTTAAACAAGCAATGCATGGAAGTGGAAGAAGACAATAGAATAGGAAGGACAAGAGACCTCTTCCAGAAAATCAGAAACATCGGAGGCAAATTTCAGGCAAAATGGGCATGATCAAAAACAAAGATGGCAAGGACCTAACAGAAGCTGAAGAAATCAAGAAAAGGTGGCGGGAATATACAGAAGATCTGTATAGGAGGGATAAAAATATAGAAGATAGCTTTGATGGTGTGGTGAGTGAATTAGAACCAGACATCCTGAGGAGTGAGGTTGAATGGGCCTTAAGAAGCACTGCTAACAACAAGGCAGCAGGAGATGATGGGATCCCAGCTGAACTGTTAAAATCTTGAAAGATGATGCTGTCAAGGTGATGCATGCCATATGCCAGCAAATATGGAAAACACAAGAATGGCCATCAGATTGGAAAATATCAATTTACATCCCCATACCAAAAAAGGGAAATCCTAAAGAATGTTCAAACTTTCATACAGTGGCACTTATTTCCCATGCCAGTAAGGTAATGCTCAAGATCCTGCAAGGCAGACTTCAGCAATACATGGAGCGAGAGCTGCCAAATGTCCAAGCTGGGTTTAGAAAAGGCAGAGGAGCAAATTGCCAATATCCGCTGGATAATGGAGGAAGCCAGGGAGTTTCAGAAAAACATCTACTTCTGCTTTATTGACTATTCTAAAGCCTTAGACTGTGTGGACCATAACAAACTGTGGCATGTGCTTGGTGGTATGGGGATACCAAGTCACCTTGTCTGTCTCCTGAGAAATTTGTATAAAGACCAAGTAGCCACAGTAAGAACAGACCACGGAACAACAGAGTGGTTCAAGATTGGGAAAGGAGTACGGCAGGGCTGTATACTATCGCCCTACCTATTCAACTTGTACGCAAAGCACATCATGCGACGTGCGGGGCTTGACGAATCCAAGGCTGGAGTTAAAATTTCGGGAAGAAACATTAACAATCTTAGGTATGCAGATGATACCACTCTGATGGCTGAAAGTGAGGAAGAGCTGAGGAGCCTTATCACCAAGGTGAAAGAAGAAAGTGCAAAAGCCGGGCTGCAGTTAAACATCAAGAAAACCAAGATCATGGCAACCAGACTGATTGACAACTGGCAAATAGAGGGAGAAAACGTGGAGGTAGTGACAGACTTTATATTTCTAGGTGCAAAGATCACTGCAGATGCAGACTGCAGCCAGGAAAACAGAAGACGTTTACTTCTTGGGAGGAGAGCAATGGCCAAACTCGATAAAATACTGAAAAGCAGAGACATCACACTGGCAAGGAAGGTCCGCATAGTGAAAGCAATGGTATTCTCCATAGTAACCTATGGCTGCGAGAGCTGGACCATAAGGAAGGCTGAGCGAAGGAAGATAGACGCTTTTGAACTCTGATGCTGGAGGAAAATCCTGAGAGTGCCTTGGACCGCAAGAAAATCCAACCAGTCCATCCTCCAGGAAATAATGCCCGACTGCTCACTGGAGGGAAGGATATTAGAGGCAAAGTTGAAGTATTTTGGCCACATCATGAGAAAACAGGATGCTGGGGAGAATGGAAGGAAAAAAGAAGAGAGGCCGACCAAGGGTGAGATGGACGGACTGTATCCTTGAAGTGACTGGCTTGACCTTGAAGGAACTGGGGGTGGTGACGGCCGACAGGGAGCTCTGGCGTGGACTGGTCCATGAGGTCACGAAGAATCGAAAACAACTGAACGAGTGAGATGACGACGATGACGAGAATATTATATAGATCCTTTATATTTGTTTTTTAAAAAATGGAAAGAATACTATGGCTGAAATTCTGTTCATAATTATAAGTCTGCCTTACATTGCTGCAATTCACAATTATTCAGCAACCAAATGTCCTCCAGAAAACGTATTTATTCAGCAGCACAAATCCCTGCAACTCTGTCATTGAAAGGAGCTGAATATTTCATTCCACTAACTAAAAGATGTATGTGAACCTTTGGCACAGTCTATATTTTGTCTTGACTACCTGGACTTGTGACTGATTGAAATGCAAAGATCTTGTGAAATAGAAACAAGCTTAGCAGTGCATTCCATTGTTCCTTGGAGCACTAGACTTGTCAATATTTGTCTTCTTACAATATTAACTAGAAATTCACATCTCATATCTAGTCTAGCTCGATTTCCCCCCTCTGACAAAAACAGAGCACTCCTAAGATGATATTGTTTTATGCCTTTTTATGCCTTTTTAAATTGTTGCTTGTTAAAGTTTCCCTCCATTACTGATGGATCTTGACCAAACATGGCACACATACCCATTATAACCAAGTTAAACTTCTGACGATGAGGGTTGTAGTTACCAACATCTTTATGTATTTCCTATTGGGACCATTCATAAAATCTAAAATGCAACAATCACTAGATCTAATGTTTATCAATACAAAATCCCTAACTTGGGCATCACCAGTTACCTAAGCTAACATCACATACTTCTGAAAGTTCTTACTTGTCTATGATGTATTTGATATTGCTGTACATATTGCGATCATCTCTGTCTTTGTATGGCTCAATATGGAAAGTGATCTGAAAAATGAAAACAGTGATAGATTGTTTTAAAAAATAGGATATCACAATAAAATTAGTACTACCCATTTTATTCTCTCTGTTTGAGGTTCAGTGGTGGCTGTGAATTATATCCAAGCACAAACAGAAATATCTAGAGGCTTGAAAAAAGTCATTGTTGGCAGAGGGGTTAGGGAAACTATGGCACCCCTGCCCTCTTACACTGTCCCCATTTTTTTTAGGGATTCTCATTCTGTTCTCTCACAATCTATTCAAAATAGATTAAATTGCTGTTTCAAGCTGTCCTCACACGAAGAGAGCAGGGCCTCCCACAACACAGCTGTCCCAATGATCAATTGTGATGAAGTATTACTTTCGGGTGCCCAAAGTGACCACCACGCTGACATACTGCTCTCTTATAAAATCAGGAAATATGGTCTTACAAGTTTCGAAAGCATATCCTAATTTATAGAAATTCAAAAAGACTTTGGAGTAAACGCTCAAAAGCAAAGAGAAGTTGAAGTCCATTCATGCAACACTGGATATACTGTATGATTTTGGCTAAAGTATTGATGTACAGTATGAGCCAATATACATCTATTCAGGGAAAGCAATAAATCTATTTTTACTACAAATAAACCACTACTGCAAATGGATATAAGAGAGGGTGGCAACATCTTGAAAAAAACTAAAGGACAGAACTGAGATAATTTGATCATCCCTAAAAAAATAATAATGCTGGTATGGTATGTTACCAAAAAAAGACATGGAAAAATCTCATTTGCCATATGCTAATAGCACAATCTGAAGGATATGTACTTGAAACTAAGCACCATTGAATTCAAAGACACAACTCAATGGCACAGCTAACTGTGTATAACAATACTTACTAGAGTAAATTCTTCTGGGACTAATGGGACTTGTCCCTGATTAGGTATGTATAGATTATATTGCAGATTGCTTTCTTGTTTCAAAGGTACAAGGTGCTCTATTAAACTTGACCAAATGGACTGAACCACCTTGGAATCATTTTGCATATTTACAACCCCATGAATTTGGACAGGGTTTTCTTAGACAAGGTATACTCAAGAGGTGTGTTTGCCAGTTTCTCTGAAATACAGTAGTTCTCATCCAAATATAAACTTGGATTGATCCTGCTTAGCTTCCAAGATCAAAAAAGGTCTAGTGCATTTAGGATATTCAGACTTTACAAAACATAAACCATGGATCTTCAAACTTTTAAAGCAGATGGCCACTTCATGGTCCCTCAGGCTGTTGAGGGGGCTGGACTATATTTTGGAAAAAAAAAACATGAACTAATTCCTATGCGCACTGCACATATCTTATTTGTGGTGCAAAAAACCATGAAAAAACAATACAATATTTAAAATGAATAACTATTTTAACCAACATAAACTTACCAGTATTTCAATGGGAAGTGTGGGTGTGCATTTGGCTGATGAGATAGACAAGTTAATTAGGATTGCTGTTGCTGTCTGCCTTCAAGTTGTTTCAGAGTTAGGGCGGCCCTAAGTCTAAAGTTTAGGGCAAGGGCCGAATAAATGGCCTTGGAGGGCTGTATCTGGCCCACAGGCCTTAGTTTGAGGAACCCTGACATAAACATTCAGCACTACATAGTTAAAAGTGCCTTTGCTGAAATGAAAAGATACAACTTTCAAGCTACAATCCTATATATACTGTATATTTAAAACACACATCCCAAAAAATCCAGGATAAATTAATATAAGATCAGAGCCTAAATCCTGTTAATTTAATATACATATTTCATCTACAGTTTTATCAGATGAAACTGACCTTTAATTTGTACTTATCTGCAATATCCAAAATAGTTGGCACCAGAACATCAGTAGGTTCTCCATTTTCATCAGCCATATTGGGTGGATACCAAGAAAGAGCCAGAACTCCTAACAAACAAAATATGTATTTATTTTTTCTATGTTACAGGTCAACTGGGTGCCTATTGACAGGGGATGGGATCCAGCAGCTATAATGGCCCTGTTCCATGTACATAAAGTGCCTTGTGTAGAAAACCATTGGCAGTGCCCCCCTTCCCTCAGTATTTGGAAGGCACAGATCTTCTGATATGCCAAAGTGGAATTCTTGAAGAGGAAAAAAAGCCCCCACACTTCTTTTTACTGACAAATATATGTTGTAGCATATTAACCTCATCCTGAAATTTACCCCCAGGTGGATAAACAATGGGACAAGTACACAAAATAATTCCCAGAGTCACTTTTTTTTTGTCAGTGAGTAGGTAAATGTTACCGTCACTGGCATGCACATTTCCAAATGTGTATGTAGGGCCAAGAGGCAATGTTGGGATTTTGTCATGCAGGCCAGGGTATACTGTTACATCTTAGAAGTGGAAGGAAACAAAAGGGTGTAGTGCAAGAATTTACAAAGATGCAGGTAGAAACACTGTACTGTACTTTTTATTCTTGGAAAACCATCAACAAGCAATCCTTTTGTCTATTACCTTCCTCCCAACCTTTCCATAAGCCAGTTTAGGAGACGGGCATTCAGCCTAGCGAGGAACAGACAATAAAGAGTGGGAATAGGAAACAAGTCTGTTGTTAAGCAGAGTGGTGGAGTGAGACAGGACAAAAGGGGTCACAACAAATTAGGATCTGCAAATTTGAATGAAAATACAAACTCCACTTAACGCAAGCTGTGAGCGATAAACCAGCTTCAAAGCATGGTCAGTGTGCAAATAAAATATGCTTAGCAAGTTAGTTTGGGTTCACACAAACCATGGTTTAGCTAAAATCACAGGGCAAATCTAATGTAACTAATGTAATTCATGAAGTTACCTTCTGTATGGCTACCACAAGACATTTTTTACTCAGCCCCTGAACAAGAGACAGTTGTGATTTAATGAAGAATCATATAACAAACTGATGAAAAATTAATACAGAAATAATAATGCATCAAAAAACCTTCCCTTGTAGCTGCAATATATTGGAGAAAAGAGAGGAATTACTGAAAATATCTCAAAAATACCTATTTACCAATGGAGGCTGAGCGTATCTGCCTCATGTGAGCATCAATGACAGAAGGATCTCTGGAGCTATATGGACCAAGTTCAGGATAGAAGCTAGATCCAATATCTTCTGGAGGAGTGTGTCTTCCTTGTGGATAACCACTTGCAATTTTGGGATCCCAGTGTGTCAACAACGGATGGTTCCAGTGAATATATTTCCCATCAAACTGTGGAGTCCCAAACCAGCTATAGTAAAACACATGAAAGTTGTAGTTTGGAGATGGCAGCTCTTCATCTATTCTTCCTGTTGGCATTTTGTCATTCATAATCAGTGAGTGTGCATTTTTGGCATGTGTGAAGCTATCTTCCTTGGCTTCCTTCTGTAGACTGAATTTATTTTTAAAATATTTTGTTTGCTGCTGAAAATCTGGCAAAAGGCCAATGCCAAATGGATCTCCAAATCCTGCTCGTTCAGGTCTCAAAGTTTTCAAGGCCATCATTATGGAGCAAATAAATAAAATAAACAGCAACAAAATGACACATGTTCTCCGGCGAAATCTTGCCATGATGTCATGTTAGTTCATGTAGGAGGCTTCTACCTGTCAATAAGCAAAATAAAAAATAGAAATGAATACTTAGTCATCTTCACAAGAAAATATAAAAATGTTTGAACTATACAGGTAGGAAGAGATAAGGAAGCTCCTCTTCACAGGCTGCAGGTATAACAATGTAGCATAATAATTATGACTGAAAAAGTAATAAAATGGGAAGGAATGTGCAAAAAGGCACCTGGGCAGCTTAAATGGAGAGAGCTCAGTTAGTTTATTTCTTGATTTTTTCTTGTTGGGAGGCAGACCTTTTTATCTAAGTCAATAGTAGACAAATTTCCCATCAGTCCCATAGCCTTAGATAATTAATTTCAGGAATGGCTGTATCTCTTTTGGCTGTGCTATAAGTTCTCCTGCCAAGAAGCCGAATGCCATTTTGCTTATCACGTTGGTAATTCTTTTATACCTGAAGATGGGAAAGACAGGAATCAATGGATCTATTGGATGTTCAAGAAAAATTCACACAGACTTTGCTACTCCCTCTGTTGGTTTCAGAGGTTACAAGGTATAGAAAGAGAATGGAATATCAGACCTTTCTATCTCCTTTAGGGAAGGTAGTCTGCCAGATAGATTACCACCTAGAGACAAAAGGAAAGATGACAGATGCAAGACGTTTTTCTCTATTACAGTGGCTTAGGAAACATTTACCCAGTTGAAAAATAATGCATGTGGTCAACCTCTGAAAACATTAATACTGGAGATCAGAATTGGTGCACATTATCTTGAAATGCTTGGATACAAGTTGTATATAAGTGTTAATAATGAATGAAAAACTAAAACTATAAACACATTTTTCTGACTCTAAGCATAAGTCAGTGTGCGCTGGATATCATCATCATCATCATCATCATCATCATCATCATCATCATCATCATCATCATCATGTAATTACTTATTAATCGCCCTCCATCCACGATGCTCCAGGCGATTTACAAGATAAAATTGTAAAGGATAAAAATACATACATAAAAATATTAATAAAATTAACATAGATTAAAAGCTCTAGTAAAGAGCCAGGTCTTGAGTGCTAGGGTAAAAGGCCCTAACTCACGCATGGCTCTCATATAGGGCGGCAAGGCATTCCATAAGGCAGGGGCAGAGATAGAAAAAGCTCTGCATCTGGTCCTTTCCAAGTGCACTTCTCTAGGACCCGGTACATAAAGTAAGTCTCGTTGGGATGGTCGTTGCGACCTCCGATGATGGGAGAAGGAGAGACTGTCCCTAAGGTACGATGGGCCCTGGCCGTAAAGAGTTTTAAAGGTCAGAACTAGCATCTTATATAGACCACGGTAATCAGTTGGAAGCCAATGCAGATGCTGCAGCACTGGTGTTATGTGGCATTTCATGGGTGTTCTTGTGAGTAGCCTGGCTGCCGCATTCTGAACAATACAGAGCTTTCGGGTCGTGGACATCGGAAGGCCAACATACAGGGCGTTGCAATAGTCCAGCCTAGACGTGACCATGGCATGGATGACTGTTGCCAGCGCCTCATCAGATAGATAGGGTGCCAGTTGCCTCGCTTGTCGTAGATGGAAAAAGGCCTGTTTGCTGGCAGCAGCGACCTGAGCTTCCATTATCAGCTGCGAATCTAAAACGACACCCAGGCTCTTAACGGTAGGCGAAGGAGATAGGGCAGCACCATCGAAGGTGGGTAGCAAATGGGTCAGACCAGTCGAGCAGCCATGCCAAAGAATCTCAGTCTTCGCCGGGTTCACCTTCAGTCTACTAGCACGTAGCCAGTTTGACAGAGCCTCCAGACATAAGGTGAAATTGTCTGGTATTGACGTTGCTCCAGGCTCCAAGCGCAGAAGGAGTTGGGTGTTGTCTGCATATTGTCGTCTGCATATATCAGGCAAATTTCTGGGATACTATACTTAAAAGAGAACAGCATGTATAAACATCTGCCCTGATGCTTTTTAGTGGATGGCAGTAGTCATTGATTAGCAGTCTGTCAATTAGTCGCAACTAGTGTAGACCCATTCCAAAAAGTGCTGAGCACATATATAAATTTCACTGATTCAAAGCATCTGCTCTACATAGGAGCAGATCAGGTTGATCAGATTGTGTAAGTGTTATTTACTGCTATATAATTGTATTGTTTTACCTTGTTTAATAATGTGTTGTTATGCTGCTATGTAATGTATGTGTTGTTTTTATGATTGGAAACTACCCTGAGTCCCATCCAGGAGATAGAGCGGTATATAAATAATCTGCTAAGTGGGGACACTATATTTATTCTATGTGTGGAAGAGAGCAAACCACAAACCACTTACTACAATTCAGTCTGTACTTTATTTTAGCAGTTACAATATACAATACATCGGCAGAGAAGAAGAATGGAAGCTAAATAACCCCTTTTAATTTCCAACCCATCCCTACCCTCCCCCTCCCTTTATTTCTCCCTTTCCCCCCTTCCAAAACCCTTAGAACACTGCAAAAGCCCACGAAACAGCGAAAATACCGCAATAAATGTGTACATTAATATTAATTGAAAACCTGCGGAACAGTGAGGGAGTGAAAAGTGATCTGTGAAGTAGCAAGGGAACACTGTATATATTTATTTTTACTGTATGCATGTATATGTATGGCATCAAATTGCTGCCTTTTTGTAAGGCTGCTCTGAGTTCTCCTTTTGGGGTGAGAAGGTTAGAATATAAATGTAGTAAATAAAATAAATATTAAAAGATTCACAGTTAAAACCATTCACACACATTTGATAACAATATTAAGTACTGCCATAATATGTGTAATATATGTCTAGCTGCTGAGTAAATTCCACAATAAAACACAGAAAAAATAGAAATTTAATACCAAATTTATTCCTTCCAAAGGAGAGAACTGGGATGGCAAACCTGGCCTTCCTATGACAATCTGCTAATAAAACAAAAGGGAAAATTCGAATTAAAAGAGGAAAAAGATGTTAAGCTTTTGTTTCCAAAGTGTTCCTGGTTCAGCTATAGGCAGGTGTATGATCTCTTTAGGGTAGATAAAGAAGACAGGTTTTGCAGAAAGAAATGGCTTCTGGGACAACATAATGAAGAGTGATCAAAATTAATTACAAAACTATATAAAAAATTATTAGAGTGGGCTACAGTAAAAGATCAGATAAAGGAGTGTATGGTGAAATGGGCCCAGAATGTGGGACACCAGATCCAACTAAAAAGTTGGGAGAAGGTTTGGAACCAGGGCCTTAGATATACCTATGCATATGACATGCAGGAGAACTGGCTAAAAATGCAATACAGGTGGTATATTACCCCTTATAAGATTTCTAAATGCTATAAGAATACATCTGACAAATGCTGGAAGTGCGAGCAACAGACGGGCACTTATGGTGGACATGTCCAAAAGCTCAACTTTATTGGAAAGACATAAACGAAGCCATACAAACAATTTTAAAGATAAAAATTAAAAGAGAACCTGAGTATTTTTTACTTGGAATGTTAGACATTGATCATGATAAAAATAAAGAGATCCTGTTCAGTTCTTTGGTCACCGCCGCGAGAATAACATATGCCAGGCTTTGGAGATGAAAGGAGATTCCAAATAAGGAGGAATTGTTAAATAAAGTCATGGAGGTGATGAACATGGATAAACTTACATATTGGTTATCTCCAAGCCAAGGTTTACCAAAGAAACAAACCAACTGGGACCTGGTAAAGGACTATTTAAAACAAATGAAATTTGACCCTATCTGCTGAATCAGATACAATCTTAGAGATTGATGAGGACGAGGGGGATGTGGTGAATTAACAATTTTAACGAACATTTAGTTATTTTTATTTATATATATATATATATATATATATATATATATATATATATATATCTCTATGACGAACCAGTTAAAATTAGATGGAAGTCAACATATATATTTTTTTCTTTTTTCCATTTTACTATTATTATTTTTTCTATTTTTTCTGTCTTTTTTACTATATATTTTTCATATTTTTTTTCTTTTTTATATATATTTCATTTCCTACTTTCCTATAAACAATCAGTGTTCTCCCACTTTCCATGTGAAAATTTGATTACTTGCTAATTCATATTTCTTTTCTAACCCTAAACACAAAATGTTCAATAAAAATATTTCAAAAAAATTTATCCCTGATCTTAGCATTATTTGAAAAATGTCTTATACACTATCTTATATCTACTCATACATAAGTCATGCTGTATTTAGTGAGACTTACTCATGGCTAAATGCTGCAGGACTACAGCTTTAGCCTTGGGCTATCAAAACAAGATGGAGATAGCAGGTGTCATTAAATAGAAAAAGCCAGGGCAAACTCCAGCTCTAATCCTGTACATACATTTAATTTTTCTGGACCATTTATTATTGCTTTGGAATAAACATAAATATAATTACACCCTATCTAGAGAACAGGATATCACAACTCTTGCCCCTTCCAATGTGTGTGGGTCTTCAAGTTGTCTTTCAATTTATGGTGACCTCATGAATTTCATAAGGTTTTAAGGGGAGGAATACTCAGATGTGGTTTTGCTAGTTCCTTCCTCTGCAGCTATAGGCCAACCTGATAAAACAGAAAGATAGCAAACTTGACTGTGTCCATAGAAGGGACACACAAGTTGTAGGTTGTCTGCTACTCCAAGAGACCTGGCAGCTGGGTATGTAGAAAGGATTAAAAAAAAACTCCCCTGTATTTGAATTGGATGGGGCAGGTTATCTATAATACTCAAGACTGGTATAACTGAGGAGCTGTATCTAAGGACATATAAGGAAATAGGATTGACTCCTGTCAAAAGTCAGTCGCCAATTAAAGAGCAAAATAGAGTTTATTAAAGCAACAGTCCAAAAAATAGCTCAACAAACAGACTGGTGCCCGTGCCCAGTCTGTGCCCAATTCCTCCGTTAACACCTGTTCCTCAGCATCCATTTCCACCTCAGGATCCCCACATGAATCCTCCTCAGAAGACTCCCCATCAGTCTCCCTGACCCTTTTCCTAAACAAATCCTCCAACGAGCCCTCCTCGTGAGGGTTTTTCCTTCCTCTCCTGATCCCACCACTATCATTCACAGTCTCCGAAGGCGCATTCACAACAACTCCACTACAGGCATCTCCTACATTCAGAGAAGTCTGGTTGAGGAACACAGTGAGCACATGAGTACAGCTGAAAAATCTAAAGTTCTTCATTTTAGAGGGTGACTCTACCCTTTCCCTAGCCACCTCCTGAGATCAGGACTGCAATTTGGTTCAGAATTTTTATTTTTGTTTAAATGAAGGCCTGAGAACAAAAACTTTATTTAACCCCAGCTAGATTTTTTTTACAATTACAGTTGCAATAGGGTTTATCAATCTAACAACTAAGCTAAGGAGTTGGCAGCAGAAGTCATTTTTATTTTTTAAATTATTAGTGTTTGATTATGCCAAGTGTCCCTTTATTTTGTGATGTTGTTTTAAGCATCATCCCTGATAAAACAACAATAAATAAAGTGTGGCAAATGAAGGCAAGTCTATAGGGGTGAAACTTGATAACAGACTGGTGAGATAAGAAGAGAGCAATTTGTTCTGTGTGCAGAATGAGAAGCATCACAAATGTTAGGCTGACTTCTAAATATAGCCCTTTATCATTGAGGACACAGGGAAACTTGTGACAACGAGACAGACAACATAGAGAAGTACAAGACACAAGTAATCCATCACTTGCAAGCCCATCTATTGTCCATTAAGACCTGAAAGAAAGCCGGTTAAGTAGACAGAAATTGACTGTTCTCTATCTCAGTATGTGTTTTTAGCTATTAAAACAAACAAGCAGGGGAGGAATGCAGGTTTAAGAAAAAAGCTACATTTCATGTTCAAGTTTTGGTTCCCTACCCTGCACCCAGTTTCAAAAGGACTTGGAGTAAGAATGACCTCTTCAGGCCTCTTTTGCTTTCCAAATAATGAGATCTTTACAAGATTAGGGCTACAACAGTCTTGACCTTAATGTATATTCATATACAAATCTATTTTTTTCTCTATGACAAAGCAGAATGCTCATCAGTTTCCAACAGCATGGGTTGCTGGAAGTCGGAGATTTCTTCATGGCTTTGACTGATTTGGACATGAACAGGCTCTTTCCTTAGAATCTGAATTGACCAGATAATCTGATTCTTGCAGAAAATAGAGTGGAATTCAAGTAGACAGCCATCCACCTTTACAAGTTTAACTTTTGCAGATTTGATTATTCATGATTTGATTAATACGTTATTTATAATAATTTGCTTTTCTAGGGTGACTTTGTGGTAGGCATTCTCAAACTGCGCCTTCCAGATGTTTGGGCCTCCATTTCCCAGAATTCCTGACTATTGCACAAGCTGGTTAGGGTTCCTGGGAGTTGGAGGCCAAAATAGTTGGAGGGTACCTGCTCTCTGGTCAACTTCCAGCAGAAGTCGACCCTAGAGTCACACAGAAAGGTGTGGAGCTTCCTAGGAAAAGATTCTCTCAGATTGAAAAAAGCCCCCCCCCCCCAACTTTCCTGGAGATTTTGCATCCCTCAAACCAGCAAAAGTGGAGGGCCTAACATCCACCCATACCAATGTGGCACAGAGGGCACAATATTCTCTGCTAATTCCATTGAGGTCGGGAAACCAGACCAGAAAGTTTGTGTGTGTGTGTGTGTGTGCGCGCGCGCGCAGACAGAAGGGAAGTGGGGAAAAGAAAATGTAATGTCAAACAGATAAAAATAAGATTTTTTTTTTTTTTAGAAACGAAACTTCTTACTGATAAACACCCATTCTTGGAATAAAGTCTGGTAAGAATCCATTGCACCTATCAGCTGCTTTGTCACATATTATTACAAAAAATTAAAAGTAGACCTCCGGGGTGTTTTGGACTTCAGCCCCCATAGTTCCTAACAGCTGGTATGCTGGCTGGGATTTCTGGGAGTTGAAGTCCAAAACAACTGGAGGCCCAAAGGTTGGGAACTGATGTCTAAATGTCTTAATGTTTGATGTTATGTTGATAGTTTATACAGTTTTTAATGATTTGATTTATGGTTATATGTGATTGCTTTTAGACTAGTAATGTTCTTTTATATCAGTGGTTCCCAACCTTTGGGCCTCCAGGTGTTTTGGACTTCAGCTCCCACAATTACTAACAGCTGGTTGGGATTTCTGGGAGGTGAAGTCCAAAACACCTGGAGGCCCAAAGGTTGGGAACCACTGTTTTATATGGATGTGAGGCATTGAATCTTTGCCATTTACTATGTTGTGAACCACTTTGAGTCACCCTAGGGGTGAAAAAGTAGTATATAAATGAAATAAATAAATAAACCACTGCTTTAGGCTAAGAGAGTGTGACTTGTTTAAAGTCACCCAGTGGCTGAGCAGAGACTGAAACTCTGATCTTCGGAGTACATCAGACCTTAAATCACTGCACCACACTGGCTCTTCCTTATCTCCCACAAAAATCCCACTGCTTTGCTCCAACTGCCATTGAGGCCACTTTGTTTTTACAACTACCTTCTAAGGAAGAATAACAGTGGTCTCAAATTGAGCCAGTCTTTAATGCTTCTATGTTGGAGCTGTGAGCCCTTCCACACAGTCATATAACCCAGACCATCAAGGTAGAAATCCCACAATATCTGCTTTGAACTGGGTCCACATATATTCCAGTTCAAAGCAGATAATGTGGGATTTTATTCAGCTGTGTGGAAGGGGCCCGACTGAAATGATTATCCTTTATCCAAAATGCTTGGGATCAGAAGTATTTGGGATTTCTGGACACCTGTATTTGCATTAACGTACATGATGAGGTATCTTTGAGATGGGACTCATATTAAAACTTGAAAATAACTGATATTTCACATATGCCTTATAAATATAGCCTGAAGCTAATTACATACACAATTGTAATAAGTCTTTGCTTGAAATAAAGTTTGTGCACACTGAAATATCAGGAAGTGAAGGTGTAACTGTCTTAGCCACTCCTGTGGATAATTTGGGTTTATGAGGGGTGCTCAACTTGTATTAAAATTTGTGGTGGGTTTTAATTGTATTTTTACAAATTCAGCAACCTTCAAAGTCAGACATAGCAGAGTATTTGATGAACCAACCTGGACACAACATATTATTTGAGAACACAGAAATGCTGGACCACTCTAACAACCACCATGTCAGGCTACACAGGGAAGCCATTGAAATCCACAAGCACGTGGACTATTTCATAATGGAGGAAATCCTGAAAATGAACAAAATCTGATGCAGTATTTTAAAAAACCTTTAAAATCAGGACAGTAAATAAATAGCAACACTCAGAAGGCAGGGGAATTCCAGACAGGAAACAATCTGGGCCAGCTAATACCTCCCAACAAAGGATGCCTCCAGACAGGAAGCAACCAAGCTTTGAAGCTGCAAGGCTAGTCAATGCAAATCAAGCTGGCCAATAGCAACATTTACACTTGCCTGGATCTTCCACAGATAAAATAAAACCCACTTGCCTAATTTCCAACAGACCTAACAATCTCTGCGGATGCCTGCCATAGATGTGGGTGAAACGTCAGGAGCCCGAGAATCTCACAGCAACCCAACCTCCAAACACATCAACAATAGTTAAAATAGTGGGGGAGTTTTTCTTCTTCTTCTTTTTCATCGCTGGGCTGTGTTATCCAAACACTTGGCTTAAAGTCCACTGCACCAGTGTTAGGGCCTTCCAGTTTTGGACTTCAGCTCCCAGAATCCCACCTCATTGGCTAAGGCAGCTGAGGCTTCTGGGAACTGCAGTTCAAAACACCTGGAGGACTCAAGTGTGGGAGCGACGGACTCCAGATCAGTTGATTGGCAGAACGGCTCCTGAAAGGACTCTTTCACACCAAGGTCAATGGAGAGGGGGAGGGGCAATACAAGGGGCGATCACGAATGCGCATGCGCCGCCTTTCTCCCATCGCTGAAGACCCTCCCCGGACCCTCCCCCCGCCCCCCTTTAGGGCCGTTTGTGCAACTGTCACCCTCGCGAACTGCATCACAGTGGAGCGCACGAGGCGCCACTGCCGTCGCGCGCACTGCCAAGTCCTCTCCCCCCTCCCTCCCTCCCCGGTTTTAAACTCACCCGTCTGCACAGAATGCGAAGCTAGGCAAACTATAACGAAGACAATAATACTTCCCGGATGGGTATTGGTGGGAATAGGCGCAGCTACGTCGGAGGGAGGGAGTGTGTAGTGAGAGAAAAGCCAAGGGGGTGGACAAAAATGGAACAGTCAGAAAGGAGCACAGGGACAGTCCAATCACGCTCTGTAGCGGTTTGGGCTCCCCCTAGTTGTAACTGAGCTTTGCGCGACCCTCCTCGCTTTGCGCATGCGTACAAGCCAAAGGTGAAGCCATGCAGATACCCTGACTGTCAGGAAGAGCAAACAGGGTTGTTTGAACACAATCGTCCTCTTGCGGCGTAGTGCAACCTACCCGCAGAGTATAAAGCTGCGTGAAGGCTTCTGACTATGCGCATGCGCAGTGTAATTTGAGAGAACTCGGGGTGTTCTATACAGGAATGAATGATTGAGACTTTATTTCTATCTCGCCTTATATCCCAGTGGGGACTCCGGGCGCCTTACAACATACAGAGAAGCAAACATTCAGTGCTGTATAGGTAAAGGTTTCCCCTGACGTTAAGTCCAGTCATGTCTGACTCTGGGGGTTGGTGCTCATCTCCATTTCTAAGCCGAAGAGCCGGCGTTGTCCATAGACACCTCCAAGGTCATGTGGCCGGCATGGCTGCATGGAGCGCCGTTACCTTCCCGCCGGAGCGGTACCTATTCATCTACTCACATTGACATGTTTTCGAACTGCTAGGTTGGCAGAAGCTGGAGCTAACAGCGGCCACTCACGCCGCTCCCGGGGTTTGAACCTGGGACCTTTCGGTCTGCAAGTTCAGCAGCTCAGTGCTTTAACACACTTCGCCACCGGGGCTCCTTTCAGTGCTGTATAGGTAAAGGTAAATGTTTTCCCCTGACGTTAAGTCTAGTCCTGTCAGGCTCTGGGGGTTGATGCACATCTCCATTTCTAAGCCCAAGAGCTGGCGTTGTCCGTAGACACCTCCTAGGTCATGTGACCTGCATGACTGCATGGAGCGCTGTTACCTTCCTGTCGGAGCAGTACCTATTGATCTACTCGCATTTGCATGTTTTCGAATTGCTAGGTTGGCAGAAGCTGGGGCTAACAGCAGGAGCTCACCCCTAACCCCGGATTTGAATCACCAACCTTTCAGTCAGCAAGTTCAACAGCTCAGCGATTTAAACTGCTGTAGCATAGAGGGCTCCTCAATGCTGTATAAAAATACAAAATACCATAAACCAAAAATGGTTATACATTAGAGTCCCACTTATCCAACATTCGCTTATCCAACATTCTGGATTATCCAACGCAGTCTGCATTTTAGTAGTCAATGTTTTTGTAGTCAATCTTTTCAATACATTGGGATGTTTTGGTGCTAAATTTGTAAATACTGTACAGTAATTACTACATAACATTGCTGTGTATTGAACTGCTTTTTCTGTTAAATTTGTTGTAAATCATGATGTTTTAGTGCTTAATTTGCAAAATCATAATTAATTTGATGTTTAATAGGCTTTTCCTTAATCTCTCCTTATTATCCAACATATTCACTTATCCAACGTTGTGCCGCCCCTTTATGTTGGATAAGTGAGACTCTACTGTAATGTGAATTTGTTGGTCTGTGTTCAATTGTCTGATTGTCTTTGTTACTTGTGTAAATGTAAAGTGGGTTTTATTTTTTGGTTTATGTCAATGCTGTAGTAAAAATACAAAATAACATAAAAAAATAAAACCCACTTTACATTTACACAAATAACAAAGACAGACAATTGAATACATACCAAGAAATTCACATTATAACCATTTCATATTTAACAGATTTTTAAAATTAGAGTTTAAAAGCTTAAATTGAAAACCTTTAAAATCAAATCCATATTCCCCTTTCTTCTTGTCTACTTGTGCAATGTATTTCAGGATAAGAAAGCAGTAAGGAGTTGTTGGAGATAGCAATCTTCTCAAGCCTTCTCTAGTTCATGTTTGCCTGCTTATAATGTGTCATTTTATTTCCTGAAGTGTATGTCTTCTTTGGTTTGCAGGTTTTTTTAGCTCCATGTACTTAAAGCAGTGGGAGGGGCTGCAGACCATGTGACTGGTTCAATGACTGTTTAGAGAATGTTCAGTTTTGAAAGGAAGAAGACAGTTGAGGCTTGAGTCTGTTAGAGTGTAGAAGTCAGTGTTAGATGTTAGTTGAGGCTTGAGTCCCTTGGAAGTAGACGGTTATGAAAGAGAGTTGTGCAAAGCAATATAGTTTTTGAAGAGACTGTTAAAGATTATAAGTGAAAGATACAAGCTGAAACGTTTTAAAGCTTAACCTGACAAGAAATGTATACGAATTTTTAAATACATGAAGTTATGAGTAAATCAAACACGTTATTTTAAAAGAGGTCCACCTGAATTTTTGTCTGCTGAGAGCATCAAATAGAAACAAGATATTTAAAGGAACATCTCTGAAACTCTGCTACGCAATAGATTATGATCCTAACAGATCATCTTATTATCCCAATAGGAGTCACTTATTTTCAATTGAACTGAATGAACTGAATAAGACAATAATGGAACTACATCAAAATGTGCTTTTATAAACACTTTAGAGCTGCAAGTCACCTGATAAAGAATGAAATGGTCTGAAAACCAAATTCTGAGAGTAGCCAGGGCCGGTCGGAGATAAATTTAAATATTAAGCGGGGGTGCTGAAAAGCGCCCCCCGCCGGCCCTGCCTCCTGCGCCCTGGCCCCGCCTCCCATCCAGCGTGCCCTGGCCCCGCCCCCCACGCTGCGTGGAAGGCGGGGCCAGGGCACGCTGGGTGGGAGGCGGGGCCAGGGTTGGCCCCGCCTCCCATGCTATTTGCCCTGGCCCCGCCTCCTATGCAGCGTGGGAGGCGCGGCCAGGGTTGGAAAGAGGGAGGCTTCGCCGCCCGGGGAGGGGAGGAGGGGATCCTCCTCCCCTTCCCAGGCGGCGAAAGAAGGAGGCTCCGCCACCCGGGGAGGAGAGGAGGGGATCCCTCCTCCCCTTCCCGGGCGGCGAAAGAAGGAGGCTTCGCCACCCGGGGAGGAGAGGAGGGGATCCCTCCTCCCCTCCCCGGGCGGCAAAAGAAGGAGGCTTCGCCACCCGGGGATGGGAGGAGGGGATCCCTCCTCCCCTTCCCGGGCGGCGAAAGAAGGAGGCTTCGCCGCCCGGGGATGGGAGGAGGGGATCCCTCCTCCCCTTCCCGGGCGGCGAAAGAGGGAGCCACAAGGCCAGGGCGCACTGGTCGGGCGGCGGGGCACCGTCAGAGAGGTGCCCCGCCTCCCACCCAGCCTGACGGCGCCCCCCGGGACCTGCACCCGAGGCGGCAGCGTCACTGGCCTCTATGGTGGGGCCGGCCCTGTGAGTAGCTCAAGCATAGCAAATCAGGAACACTTCCACCCAAATGTACTTGTTCTGGAAAATATTTGTATCATTAAAAGGAACCCCCTTTATTGTTTGTTGCTGTTGTTGTGTGTCTTCAAATCTTTATGACACAATCATGTTTTTTCGGAGGGGGCAATAGTTGTTCAGAGTGGGGTTTTGTCTTCCTCTGAAGCTGAGACAGTGTGACTTGCCTGAGATAATGCATTGGGTTTCCATGGCTGACCAAGGATTTGAACTCTGTTCTTACAAAGTCAATCCACACTGTTCTCTGTCAAATCAGTAGCCATTGCAATATTAACACATACATAATATAAGCATGATAATTATAAAATACTGATTACACCATAATATGATACTAAAACACCATCTATAATCTATGTATAGGTATTAGGCATGTGCATTTTGGTTAAACCGTGACCTGTTTCTATTTCTGGGGGACCCGCAGATCTGTTTTTGCACACCTCCTGAAAAAGGGGAACCATTTCAAAAGCCATTTGGTCCGCAGCTGAAAAATGCAACTAGATCCAGCCCATTGGCAGCAATGGTAGAAGGGGGGGGGGGGTCACGGGCTTCCCTTCCCATCATTTTAAGGCTATCAGGATGAAAATGGCCACACTTGGAGGACACATCAACCAATGTTAGCCCTCCAAATTTCATAACGTTTGGGTCATCTCATGATTTTTAGGAATTCTTTTCTTTTTAGAAATAAAATCTCATTAAAAAAATTCCCCAAAAGATATCCCACCCTCCACTGGCCCCACCCTGTAACTTCTCCAAGAGCAGTAGGAGGGCACCATTCCTTCCTGCCAAATGTTCTATATTTACTTCCACATTATTTATTTATTTATTTATTGTTGTTGTTGTTTATTCATTTCTATCCCCTTTTTTCCCATGGGTGGGAAAAAACTATACACTGTCTGCTAGCAACAGCCAAAGGATTATTATGAATACTTACTATTATTATTATTATTGCTTGAAATTAAGAAGGCAGAGACAAGCAGCACAGAGAGAAATATAAAGTGAGAACTAGTTTACAAAGAAATGAAATTATAGGTAAGTAGGTAACTTTACATAGTAGTTTTTTAGAATAAGTGTTTTCTTTTTGCCTGCTGGTATTAATTATTATTATTATTATTATTATTATTATTATTATTATTATTATTATTATTATTATTGCAATGTTTTCTGAGGGAGAGGAAGGGAGACGATGGGCTCTGGCAAAGTTTCTCCATAGACTGAGCCCAACTAAGTGTTGTAGTTGTTCTTTGTACTACTGGCAAGTGGCAACTGTCAGCCAATACTTACGGTAGTTATTAACACTATATTTTATTAGAAAATTTAGGTGGCAGAGATGAGCAGAACAGAAAGATATAAAGAGAGAACTAGTTTGCAAAGGAAGGTGGTAGGTTACTAGGTAGTTGTTTTCTGAGAATGAGGGTTTCTTTTTGTTTTAATTATTATCGTTATCTTTTAGAAGTATTTTCTGGAGGAGAGGAGGGGGGAAGAAGCTAAAGGGTGACTCAAGGCTCTCAAAGCCACCCAAATATTTCTAAAGAAAAGCACACCACAGGAGCAAAGAGAAAGAGATGCTCTTTTTTTCTCCCAAGTCCCCAAACGCATGCAAGACTGGAAGGCACAAAAAACATTTTTTTTAACCACATGTTAATTTTAAGCTGATTTTCGTTAAATTATTTTGCAACGTGGCTTTAAAAAAAACACCAAAGTATACAATGACTATGTGTTGTCAAAGGCTTTCATGGTCGAAATTATTGGGGTGTTGTGTGGTTTCCAGGTTGTATGGTTGTGTTCATACATTGACTCTTCTGTTCTGTTTTAGTGAAATTCAAATTTTTAAAAAAGACCATTCCTTCTTAAAAGGGGGAAAAAAAACACAGCTCTACTAGCAACAATAATCTTCAAGTGTGCTAATTTCCTTGATCTGGAATTGCACATTGGCAGCATTTCCTATACTATCTTTAGAGTGTAAGAATCTGTTTTTAGTCTTTTTCTTTAAAAGCTCCTTATCATGTGACATTGGAAAAAACAGGTGCGCTATTGTGGAGCAGAGAGATCATGATATTCGTTTGTAGAATGATTCTGGTTTTCGATTTGAGGGTTATTTTTGTTAATGCTGATCTTTATAAAGTCTGAACTTGTGCCATTAATCTTTACATGCATATCAGAATGCATACATTGGAGGCACTGGAATGAAATGTGGTATGTGAGAAGGGAATGGGAGACATAAGGATGTACAACAACACCTGCCAGCTTGTCACTGGGGGTGCATCTATTTATTTATTTAAAACATTTATATTCTGCCCTTCTCACCCCGAAGGGGACTCATCTATATATCTATATATATAAAAGGATAAAGTTGTGGGCACCGTGACTATAACAACACAACTATACGCCCCAGAACCACCAAACTTGACAACACGACGGAAAAGCCTTGCCTCCAGGTTCATACAACAAAAAAACACAACAGGAACCTAAAAAGAAGTTAAAAAACCCAAAAAAAAAGGCAACAAACCATCTGCGCCTGCGCCAAAAGCGAACCTGCGCGCGGACAGAACAACCCCCACCCCACCTCTCAACGGCCGCACCTGCCCCCGACGCTGCTGCTGCCATCTTGCCGAACAGCCCCGAGCCACCACGTGCCAGGAGTAGGAAAAAGGCAGCCCCCACGGCTGGCCGCTCTGCCTAGGCGAGCCTGGGAATTCCATTTAGGCCTAAAGGGGTGGGTCTACTCACAGCAAGTCGAGCCGGTGGTGAGGTCCTGGACCTCGACGCCGGGGTAGCCCTCGCACTGCCGGCGGCAACAGGCCTGCAGGGCGCTGTGCCGGCCCAACATGGGCTCAAGCCTCCCAGTTGCCTCTCCTGGCTCACCCCTCACCACCCTGGGGGAGGGGGAAGCCGACTGGAGACCAAACTGGATAGTCAAACTCTGGGCCTCCCGGCCCTCTGGATGCAAGGGGGGGAGGCCGCGGGGCTCCTCGGTCACTTCTTCCCTCACCGCCGCCATCACCCGTCCTCCAAACCCCGAGAAGGCGCATGCCCCACACCACCCGGAGATTAAGAGCCCACAGGCACACCGGTGAGTCGCTATTCCCGCAATCTCCACACTACTCCACAAACCCAAGTGGCCTCCCAAGTGACCGGGGGGGGGGGGGGAGTGAAAAAGGGCCAGGTGGCCGCCTGAGGCCTCAGAAAACACAGTGCTGAAAAGAGCGGCAGTTCGCACCCCTCTTCCTGCGCCGCCCCTCACCACCCTGGGGAGAGGGGGAGTCGGATGGAGACCAAACTGCCCACCCAAACTGTGGGCCTCCTGGCCCTTTTGATGGGAGGGGGCAAAAAGGACACACACCGCCTCGCTCACACTTCCCAACACAGCATTAGCCCAGCCAGGAATCACCCAGGCTTCAAACCTACAAGGCAGGAAACAATCAGGGTCAGCTAATACCTCCCAACAAAGGATTCCACCAGGCAGGAATCAGCCAGGGTTTGAAGCTACAAGGCAGGAAACAATCAGGGCCAGCTAATACCACCCAACAAAGGATTCCACCAGGCAGGAATCAGCCATGGTTTGAAGCTACAAGGCAGGAAACAATCAGGACCAGATAATACCTCCCAACAAAGGATTCCACCAGGCAGGAATCAGCCAGGGCTTGAAGCTACAAGGCAGGAAACAATCAGGGTCAGCTAATACCTCCCAACAAAGGATTCCACCAGGCAGGAATCAGCCATGGTTTGAAGCTACAAGGCAGGAAACAATCAGGACCAGCTAATACCTCCCAACAAAGGATTCCACCAGGCAGGAATCAGCCAGGGCTTGAAGCTACAAGGCAGGAAACAATCAGGGTCAGCTAATACCTCCCAACAAAGGATTCCACCAGGCAGGAATCAGCCATGGTTTGAAGCTACAAGGCAGGAAACAATCAGGACCAGCTAATACCTCCCAACAAAGGATTCCACCAGGCAGGAATCAGCCAGGGCTTGAAGCTACAAGGCAGGAAACAATCAGGGCCAGCTAATACCTCCCAACAAAGGATTCCACCAGGCAGGAATCAGCCATGGTTTGAAGCTACAAGGCAGGAAACAATCAGGACCAGCTAATACCTCCCAACAAAGGATTCCCCCAGGCAGGAATCAGCCAGGGCTTGAAGCTACAAGGCAGGAAACAATCAGGGTCAGTTAATGCTTCCCAACAAAGGATTCCACCAGGCAGGAATCAGCCAGGGCTTGAAGCTACAAGGCAGGAAACAATCAGGGCCAGCTAATACCTCCCAACAAAGGATTCCACCAGGCAGGAATCAGCCATGGTTTGAAGCTACAAGGCAGGAAACAATCAGGGCCAGCTAATACCTCCCAACAAAGGATTCCACCAGGCAGGAATCAGCCAGGGCTTGAAGCTACAAGGCAGGAAACAATCAGGGCCAGCTAATACCTCCCAACAAAGGATTCCACCAGGCAGGAATCAGCCAGGGCTTGAAGCTACAAGGCAGGAAACAATCAGGGCCAGCTAATACCTGCCAACAAAGGATTCCACCAGGCAGGAATCAGCCAGGGTTTGAACCTACAAGGCAGGAAACAATTAGGGCCAGCTAACACCTCCCAAAAAATGATTACCCCACTCAGGAAGCAGACCTCCTTTCAGATTACAAGGCATTAAAATCTAATCAAGGTGACTAATAACAGCATTCATACTTGCTGCAACAAGACTACTCATTGTATTCCAGCTCACCAAACAAGGATTCCCATATAAAGAAAACGGCCAGGCTTTCAGCCTGCAAGGCTATTCAGTGCTATTCCACCTGGCGAACAAAAGATTACGAAAAGCCACAGCAACGCGTGGCCGGGCAAAGCTAGTATCTATATATATAAAATGATAAAGTTGTTTGCGCAGTGACTATAACAACAAAACTAAACATCCCAGAAATACGAAATTTGGCAACACAATGCAAAAGGCTTGCCTCCAGGTTACAACAACACAACCACACCACAAAACCACAATCCAGACCCACAAAACTCACAACAACGCATCATGCGATAACAACACAACTAAACGCCCCAGAAATACAAAACTTGGCAACACAATGCAAAAGCCTTGCCTCCCAGTTGTAACAACACAACCACACCACAAAACCACACAGGACCCACAAAACTCACAACAACGCATCGTGACTATAACAACACAACTAAACGCCCCAGAAATACGAAACTTGGCAACACAATGCAAAAGCCTTCCCTCCAGGTTGTAACAACACAACTACACCACAAAACCACAATCCGGACCCACAAAACTCACAACAATATAGTCACAACGTGACTATAACACAATTAAATGCCCCAGAAATACAAAATTTGACAACACAACGCAAAAGCCTTGCCTCCCAGTTGTAAGAACACAACCACAACACAAAACCACAATCCGGACCCACAAAACTCACAACAACGCATCATGACTATAACAACACAACTAAACGCCCCAGAAATACGAAACTTGGCAACACAACACAAAAGCATTCCCTCCCAATTGTAACAACACAACCACACCACAAAACCACAATCCGGACCCACAAAACTCACAACAATGCATCGTTACTATAACAACACAATTAAACGCCCCAGAAATACAAAACTTCGCAACACAACACAAAAGCCTTGCCTCTCAGTTGTAACAACACAACCACACCACAAAAACACAATCCAGACCCACAAAACTCACAACAACGCATTGTGACTATAACAAATACAAAATTTGACAACACAACTCATCCTCCTCCCCAATCCCTACATTCACACTTGGCCTCCAAAAAAAACAATTACAATAATAACAATGACAACAACAACTACAATAAGAATCAACACCATCACAGGCAAGAAACAGCCAGGCACTGAGGCTGAGAGGCCAGTCAGTGCTACACTGGGCCTCCAAAAAACAATACAGTAGCCTCTAACTTATCCAACCTTCATGACCACTACAACAACAACAATAATAAACACCTACACAGGCGAAACAAAAAAAAGACTATTGTACTACAATAAAAATATAAACCGCACTCAGCAGAATCAGACATTACAATTAACAACAAACCAAAGACAACAGGGATCTCAAGCAATTATCAATCAACACAAAAATTGAAGACGGTAACAGACTTCAAATACTACTACTAATGTGAGTATAAAGAAGGGTGGAGGTCACAGCATAAATACAACCTAATGTAGACTGACCAACACCACCAGACTAAGCCACAGCAACGCGTGGCCGGGCACAGCTAGTCTATATATATAAAAGGATAAAGTTGCGGGCGCAGTGACTATAACAACAAAACTAAACATCCCAGAAATACGAAACTTGGCAACACAATGCAAAAGCCTTGCCTCCCGGTTACAACAACACAACCACACCACAAAACCACAATCCGGACCCACAAAACTCACAACAACACATCATGACTATAGCAACACAACTAAACGCCCTAGAAATACAAAACTTGGCAGCACAACGCAAAAGCCTTGCCTCCCGGTTGTAACAACACAATCACACCATAAAACCACACTGGACCAACAAAACTCACAACAACGCATCATGACTATAACAACACAACTAAACACCCCAGAAATCCGAAACTTGGCGACACAATGCAAAAGCCTTCCCTCCCAGTTGTAACAACACAACCACACCACAAAACCACAATCCGGACCCATAAAACTCACAACAATGCATTGGGACTATAACAACACAACTAAACGCCCCAGAAATACGAAACTTGGCACACAACTAAATAACCCAGAAATACAAAACTTGACAACACAACGCAAAAGCCTTGCCTCCTGGTTGTAACAACACAATCACACCACAAAACCACAATCCAGACCCACAAAACTCACAACAACGCATCGTGACTATAACAACACAACTAAATGCCCCAGAAATACAAAATTTGACAACACAACGCAAAAGCCTTGCCTCCCGGTTGTAAGAACACAACCACACCACAAAACCACAATCCGGACCCAGAAAACTCACAACAACGCTTTGTGACTATAACAACACAACTAAACGCCCCAGAAATATGAAACTTGACAATACAACACAAAAGCCTTCCTTCCCGGTTGTAACAACACAACCACACCACAAAACCACAATCTGGACTCAAAAAACTCACAACAACACATTGTGACTATAACAACACAACTAAACCGGATGGCCATCTGTCTGAGAGGTTTGGGTGGGTTCTTCCTCCATGACAAAAAGAAAGAAAGGGGTTGGACTGGATGCAAACTACAAATCCCAGCACCCCATGGCATGGAGTCCATGCATTTCATTGAGAGGCCTCTTCCTTCTCCCTTTCCCCACCATCCAACCCACTGACCCAGTTCCATGGCTCCGCAGGCAGGAAAAGCTGGGATGGATAGAACGAAGGAAGGAGGGCGGGAAGGGAAGCGAAGGAACGCCAAGGACAAGAGCCCTCCCTTTCTGCCCGGAAGGCCAAGAGCAAAAGGGAGAGAAAGACCAATGATCCGGTTATATTTACCGTCCTTTCTGACCAGTGTGTTCTTATCAGCGAGCTCAGGATTGGAGCAGAAAAATGGGAACAGCATAGGAATAAAGGAAACAAGGAGAGCACCCACTCTATCCATCCATCCATTCATCTATCCATCCACTCGCCCACTAATAATAAACACCTACACAGGCAAGAATCAGCCATGCACTGAGTCTACAAGACCATTCAGTGCTCATCCACCTCTCCAATCCCTACATTCACACTTGGCCTCCAAAAAAACAATTACAATAATAACAATGACAACAACAACAATAAGAATCTACACCATCACAGGCAAGCAGCAGCCAGGCACTGAGGCTAAGAGGCCAGTCAGTGCTACACTGGGCCTCCAAAAAACAATACAGTAGCATCTAACTTATCCAGCCTTCATGAGCACTACAACAACAACAATAATAAACACCTACACAGGCAAAACAAAAAAAAGACTATTGTACCACAATAAGATGTAAACCGCACTCAG